>NC_132987.1:26219230-26530576 GCF_048564905.1 Vicugna pacos
GGGGTAGACAATTAGGTTTATTTAATTATTATTATTATTATTATTATTTTATTTAACAAAGGTACCTTGGTCATGGGGCTTGAACCCATGCCCTCATGCACGCGAAGCATGCATTCTACCACTAAGCTATACCCTTCCCCTTTTTTCTAACTTTTGTAGTGTAAACACTCCCCCTGTGGCCAGTATGAAGCTGCCAGGAGTTTACCAGCTGGCTTATTGAACTCTCAGCTCTCTTGAGCTCTGACAAGGTGGTTCCTATTCACCACCATAGCAGACTTTCACTTTTTCTGCCTGCTGCCCCCACCTAATTCTCTCTCCCTCCTTCGCTCCCTCCCACGCTCCTCCCTCTTTTCTTCCTTTCTTTCTTTCCAGTAAAAGTCTATTCTTCTATTCTTACAATTGCTAAAAAACAAACAAACAAAAAGACCGTAAGAACATTTAAAAGATGCTGTAAGACACAGGGAGAGAAGAAACACAGGAGAAAGCTATGGAGTTCATCAACCCAGGAGGCAGTCTTTCTGCAGAGTTGAGGAAGAAAGACCTGGCTGAAGGCATCATCTGCAAACGAGGTAAATGGGAGGAGTGAGCCTGAGTGTACATTTCAACCTGAAAATACTATTGCTTTCTAAGTGAGAATCTTTATCATTACGTTCTGTCCTTGAGTTACAATAGTGATGTGTGGTTCTCCTTTTTCCTACCGCTCTGGGAGATACACAACACGTAGCAAATCCTGATAAATACTTATTGTTTAGTTGTTTAAAAATTAATTAAAGCATGATGCTAACCAAAGTACAGGACTTAAGAAAAAGATTTTGATTAGAGAAATCAACCCCATTTTGTATAATAAAAAGGTCTTCAGTTCTAATAACAATCATGTTTTCTGATTAAAAAATAAAACATTGACATGATTATATGTAGAGTATGGTCATATCTAAGAATAGAAAAGACCAATAACTTCATAATGGGCCATCCAGTCATTTAATGCAGAGTGTGATTAAAGAGGGAAATGAAGTGACATAAAGAAGTTTACTGAGTACTAGATTAGAATTATTTGGTCCTACATAATTCCTGCCTCTCATAGGGTTTTGGGCAAAGGTTTCAACCTCTTGAAATTTGTTTCCTCAATTAAAGTGTAATAACACCTGCCTGATCTGACACTCAGGGTTCTTGTAAGGTTCACCGGTTAATGTCTATAAAAGAGTTTTGTTGCAAAAATGACAACAAAAAACCCTATATACCCCAAAGGGTTTATTATCATAAAGTTAAAAATATCAGAGACCTGGATTCTAGTCCTGGCTGTGTCAGTGGCTTTCCAAAAGGCAATCCTGTCACCTCCCTCGATGGCAGTTTCCCCATTTGGAAGATGAGGCGTTTGTAATGGGTTATAGCCTTGGGAGTCCCCTGACCCTGCATGATAGAAAAAGAGTAAATCCCTCCCATGTGTCTGACAGCCCAGCATCCACTCTCCAGCGCCCTGGGCCACCATGAAGGCATCTTCCATCGAGGCAGGGAAGATGGTAACGGTGTCTTTTCTGTGATTCCGAGAGATCAAAGTTTGTCCTTGGAGACAGATGGGGTGTGTGTCTGACACATCAGCCATGCCAACAAAATACCACTTGACCCTGACCTCTGCAAACATAGTAAGACTGGGCAGATTTCCATACATGTATCCATTTATTGCTGAAAACAAAGGTGTGTTAACCTATGAAGCGTGTTAGATCAGGGCCACGTGGTGTAAACTCCATGCATTCCCTCATCATATAAAACTGGCACTGTCAGCATTGTCCTCCTGCATCACCTGCGACAGGGTTTGATTTGATTTTCTCCCCCAAAGGGAGGCCATAAGCATCGCTTCTGATTAAAAGTGAGGGGCACACACATTTAGAGGCAAGAGGAGGGAAAGTAAGCTGGAAGACAGGACACAGGGAAAAGGGATAAAGAACAGAAAGAAGCTAAGCTCGTGGAAGAAGAGAGTGAGGGTGAAGGTGACTGAGAAACTAGGGCATCTTTTCAGAAAAGTTCTGTGTAGAAACACATTTCCATAAAATACCTGGTCAATTGTATTTTTGTCCCTCCATAACATTTTATTACCTTAAAATCATGTCTCTGTTATGTTTTCACCATCTCCTTTTGATCAATATCAGACTTCAGAAAACAAATGCACCGTCCTCACTGTCCTTGCTGTGAAACTTTGGAAACCAGCAGGATCGACTACCCTGCCTTGCATACCCACCAGCACGAAAACCTGGGAAACAGAAACTCACCTAAACAAACTCAAATGGAGGGAAATCACTAAACAGCATCACAGAAGTTAGAATTATAGGATATAATGAATGAGAAAGTTCTTTATAATCTTACAGCACATGCGATTGCTCTCCTGGAAGCCAGAATCACTGGCATGGACTCGGCCAGATTCAGTGTATGTATCACTGTTGTCATCGATGTGCCAGCTATTGTTCTCATCAGTTGTAGAAAACAACAGAACATAAGACTCGTTGATATTTGTTTCTATCTCTCCATCCAGGATGCCTGGAACAAAGAGGACAGCAAAACCTCTTCTTTGCAAAAATAACTCTGGCTATAAAATAAATTAGTGATCCTAGCTGATCCCACTCAAAATATTAAAGTAAAATCTTTTACCTCCACACATAGGACCCTAAGAAACTGAGCATGGAAAGAACAGGCAGACATCTTCTCATCTTCCTGTTCCCCCCACCCTGCAGATTCAACACTTCTCTGTAGGAGGGAAAAAAGTGGCAGAATTTTGTGTGGCTGTGGCTAAAGTGACCACTGTCTAGCGTCCACCCTGCATTATTGGACTTGAACTGAGGCAGTGGACCCAAGATCGCCATCTAGTGCTCAGAGTCCAAGTGGCAATGTTACTTTTCTTGACTGGAGAATCAAGGTCAAAGACAGGAAAAGAGAGCCCATTTGATAGAAAAATTCTAGTAGAGGAGTGAGGTAGACCTGGCATATCTTGGCTGGCTCTATTGCTATGATGAAAGTTTTTAAATGTTACCTCTTTTACAAGTCAGAATTGGTCCAACAAGTCCCAAAGCCACATCTTTTGGAGTGTCTATGTGGGAGTGGTACATCCTTGTCACGCAGTTACTGTCATTGGGACCAGGCCCCTGATTTTCTCCGACAAACCACCTGTAAGTATACTCTGCCCCTGGCTCCAGCTGGTCATCTTCCTCTTGCAGGCCCGCTGTATTATCAGGATAGAGAGTGCCTAAGAAACATAACCCACGCTGTGGTCACGGTAACACTGGACCACGCCATTTTGAATGTGACTCATACTTTGTCCATCAAGTTGTGAATGTATGCTGATTTTTATTTTTAGAATAAAGCATGCATTTCTCCCCTCCGCTCACCCACTTCTTGTCTCCCTAGATCGCTCTTAGTTGATTTCCACCTGAATGCCCAACTTGGCCAGTTTGTAGACTAAATTGGAAAGAGTCAGGCCTTATATTAATAGACTATCATCGCTTGTATTGATGGATTCCACAAATATTTACTGTGCACCTACTATGTGCCTAGATCTTGGACACATATTTCCTTCACTACAAATCAGACCTGGGACCCAGGGCAGCAAGAGGCATCCATGTTCCCTGTGAGCTGCCCACTGGACTCTGGAAGTGGCCTCTTGATTAGCTGACATTACCCCGAGACCACCTTAGTTCTGAACCTGGGGCCTGCTTTCCTTTTTTTTTCTTCTTCTCCTAGAATTTCGCCTCCGCTCTCCACCTCTTGAGGCTAGAAGCTGAGAACTACAGATAAAATGCCTTCATTCAAAAGAAGACTTTGAAGCCTGAAAAACCTCTCATTCTTTACCATCTTTTGAGTCCACCCTGTTCCGTGTTGAGCACAAACTCTATTTGTTAGCTTTCTCTTCCCTTCCTTTTGCCAACACCATCAGGCAGCTGCGAGTATAGGTATTTAGGAGAGAAGACAGTGTTTGGAGAGTAACAATTTCACCTGACATTGATGTTTTCCAAGAAGCTGGTCCTCATCCAGTAGGAATGGAAATGAGATGAAGGCGAAACGGTATGTCTGCCCACCTAACGTTTAGCTCATGAGTGTCCCCTACCCACCCCCACCTCCCAAAGAAAGGATTTATGTTTGTGAGAGAAAATTGTGTTTTCTTTCCCAGGATTCGCACAAGGGTGGCTACCCATTTCAGATGAGAAACTGAAGAACTGTCTTGGTGGGGAGGGTATAGCTTGGTGCTAGAGTGTGTGCCTAACATGCACGAGATCATAGGTTCAATTGCCAGCACCATCATTAAAAATAAATAAACCTAATTACCCACCCCTCAAAAAAAAAAAAGAAAAGAAAAAAGAAGAACTTTCTTGGACATAAACATTAAAGACATCTGAAGTAAGAGTCTGCGTTCACCCCAGACTCCTCCTAGCTCACAGTGCTGATAGGTTCATGGTTACTTTGCTTCTCCTGAGGCTTTGGGCTCAAATTCTTCATCAGCAAAAGCTCAGGAATCTAAGGAAAGGGGACCCACTCACCTTCATTTTATTTAGTGTAGGTGAGTCCGTGAGGACGGAAACTGTACATTCTTTTAGCAAAATTTTTCACATGTATATAAATGAAGTCTCCAATCTCTGCCTTAATTATTGGACCTAAAAATCCCAACCAGGATGGTTTTCCAATGACCGTTTGAAATGTGTCATCCGTATACTCAAAATACAAAGCTTTTTTAATAAACAGGTCCTGTCCTATCTTGGTTTTGTTGTAGATATATTTGTGACTGAAACTCTCTGTAAAAAACAGAGAACTTTAACAAATTTTGACTAGAAAGAAAATAGTGTTGAATCAACTGAAACTAGATGTGAGAAGCTTTACAGCCTAATTTTATAGAGAAAACCCAGATGCTGAAGAAAATCTAGATGGAATCAAAAGTAGTGTAGTAGGCAAGAAGGTTGGAGGGTCTGGTGAAGAGGTCAAATGCAGTATAGCAGGTAATACGTGTGGCATTTTGGTTTAAAAGACTTACCACGTTCTTTGTGCTAAACCACAAAATGGCTTCTAACCCCACTTTGAGGTTAGATCGATTCCTACAATTCAGGATTGTTTACACATTTAAATAATTTGTGGATTTGCTGGTAGAACTGGGGCATTTTGGCGGACAAACATAGTATATCAGAACCCTCTCCCCCAACCCATAACCTCTAGATTTCCTCACCCAGTGATCTGAACACAGGAATCAAGAAGAGAGCTACAATTTTACAACCTCTGCCATTGATTCCGTATCAGTAGAAAAGTGTTGTTTTCCATGTCGAGGACCACTCATACAGAATCAGTGACAAACACAGAGTTAGAGATGGTCCCTAAAATAATGTGTCATGAAGGCAAGAGAGGCAATAATCCCCAGAAGGAGCAATTTCTGATTTCTATTAATGGCTGTCTTCCATGTCATGCTTATACTAAAAAAATCAAAAGAACTGGTTCCAATAGCAAATATACCCTTAAAAGGTCAATCATGGAAAATTCTTCAGCAGCATTTTATCAATAAGTAACAAATACCAACGTTTGTTTCTGATAGCAACTGTTTCAGTGCAAAGGTATTACTTACTGATCCGAAACAGACTTCCTGTTGAGCATATTTGTACCCGTAGGAGCATATTTCCAAGCAGTTTCTTTAATGCCTATGTTGTAGTGCCTATCTATTGTCCGACCTGGGGAACTACTAAAACCCAGAAAGGTCAGTGGTAAAAGGACATTCATGTTCAAACCTTGAGGCTTGGAGAGGCTACCTGAGTGATGCTTGCCTTCCATTTAAAATCTACACCTTCTTCCTTTATTTGTGTTCCTTTACATAAATCAGGGTTACATAAGAGTTCTTCATGCACTTTATCTATGTCATTTACATTCCAAATGCATTTCTTTTTCATTTGTCAGGCCAGGAGAAATGTTGCACAACACACACAATATTGGCTCTTGATCCAGTGTACATTGCGAGTTTGGAGCTTCCTTGAATTACTTTTTAGATGGGCTGCTCGGATCATCCATCATCCCCTAACGATCGTTCTGTTCCTGAATCATCTCCAGTCTTGTCTAGTCTACAGACATCCCCTTCTCTCTCAGTTCACCATGTTACTGAGTCAAGATCTTTTGCCCGACCAGCAAGTCAAACCCTTTGATACCGAGGTATGCAGCAGAGAAAAGATTTATTCTCAAGGTAGCCAAGTGAGGAGATGGGAGGGTGGGTCTCAAATCCACCTTTCCAAAGGCGAGAGGCTTGGAATATTTATGAGATACAGAAGCAGGGTGGTTTGAGGCATGGGGAAAGGTGGCTGGAGGCAGGAAACAGGTGAAGTAACCATCATTCTGCGCAGGTGCAGATGAGCTCCATGCTTCTTCATGGGACATGTGTTCAGAAAATGGTGGCATCAACATGTTCTGAGGGAGGCATTTTGGCCCTCTGATATCAAGAGGTCACCTATCAGACACTCCAGCAGGCCCAGTTGAAGCGGTCTTAACTGGTGCGAAATGGATGAGAACTGATTCTGAGTTCTTGAAAAACAACTGGAACTCACATCTTAAGACTTACATGGATACAAACGATCATGTACAGAATAGATAAACAACAAGGACCTACTCTGTAGCACAGAGAACTCTATACAATAACCTGTATGAAAAAGAGTATGTGTATACGCACACACAGACATACATTTATGTATGTACACACAATTGAATTACTATGCTGTACACCAGAAACCAATACAATACTGTAAATCAAAAAAGAAAAAGAAAAAAGGAAAGAAAAAAAGACTCATATGTCAGAGATACTATCCATATTGGGGTGGGGTGGGCTGAGAAGGGAGCATTTTGATACACCGTCCAAGCCACGTGAAGCTTTGAGAGTATGCAATTTTGCAAGAGCAAAGTGCAAGGCCAGTTACCATTTTCTCAAAACCGGACAAGCTAGTTAATATTTAATGAATCGAACTAATAACTGTCTTCGGTTTCAACTAGCTAAATCAAGTCCTGGCAATTAACTGCACACGGTTTTGTACTGTTTAGATTTTTATGTGGTATTTTATTGACCCCCTAATAGATTGTAACTCCAATAGATTAAGGACCATTTCTTTTTGTTCTGTGTATCTCCTAGAGATACCAAGAGATAAATGTTAGATTTGGGGAAACAAATAGAGTGCCTTCGTCAGGGTGACCACAAGTGAGACAAGGAGGAGGCATCTTTACCTGCCATTGACCTCTGCATCGCTGCATACGGGGGTATCTATTATGATTAGGGATTGTCTGAGACTTTCCAACTTGAAAGCCACAGTGGTTTCAGCAGTCAGAGTGGCACTCTGATTTAGGTTGAGAAAGCCACAGTTAGAAATACTAAGGCAGCATAAATATGGCAGGTATTGTTCTCCAGCTTGGCTTTTATTCCTCGACTGCATGTCTTAGAGACATCCACATATCACTACCTAGAGGTCTACATCTTTCATTTTAATGGCAGCATATTTTTTTCTATTATGAATGTAATTCATTTATTTTTTAAAATGCACAGAATCAAGTGTATTTTTTTCTGGGTATTCATACAGATAAGTATGCATACTTAATGATGTTGTATATAAATGCTATTGACAATACACAGAAAGCTTGGTACTTTAAAGCTTTAATTCAAAATTGAAAATAAATGGTCATAATAATATTCACGAAAAAAATGCATACTTAAGGAAATGCCCCAAAGGATACATAACAAACTAAAAACAGCTCTGAGAGGAAGAGAGAGGATTATTATATTAAAATTTTTATAAGGAAAATGTATTTCCATATTATCTGATTTTAAAAATCAACCACATATTTGCTTTTTTTTTCTTTTTTTTGCATTAAAAAATAATGAGGCTATATACCTTCCTTATAAGCAACAGTTATTAAATCTAACACAGGCCAAAACGTCTCAGCTGTCATATCACAACGTTTTCACATTTGTGAGTCCTTTGGTGAGTTTTAAGAGGAAGTTAGGGAAACAGCCCACTGCCTTGGTGGATTTTTATGTCACAGACAGATGTTGGAAGAAATTCAGAAAAGCTAGGCCTGGAGGGACCACGGTAGGTGGAGAATTCACCCACAGGAGAACCTCGAGGAAGGGATTCACATCTGGAACCCTTTGGGAAACAGCTGAAAGGGGAGGAAAGATCCAGGTCAGACACGGCAGGTTTCACAAGAGAGGAGTTAAGGATGGGGTCTCTGGCCTCAAGAGGAGACCCAGCTGGATTGGAAGAGTCGGATGCTACCATCTCACAGATTTTGCTCCGCTTATGATGGAACCTTATACCTTTTCCATCACTGTGGCCTCAACCAGCTGCTGTAGAAGGATCTACTCATCAGGCAGGGGGGCAGGATCCCTTAAAGTGGGCTTTCAAATGTCCCTTTATCCCCAAATCCTATGATTTCCCATCCATCTCTTCCTTCCAGGAACATTAATCTTGCTCTGGATTGTACATAACAGAAGACAATTCAGCAGGCATTTTTCCCTCAATAAGTACCACAATAAATTCAAAGAAGTCTCATGTATTCACGTCAAACAGATCTACCTGCAGAACCCACTCCACTTGTTACTAGCTATGTGATTTGGGATGAGTTGCATGATCGTTCAGAACCCCAGTCCCTTCCTATCTGTAACATGAGAGTAATAATAGTAATTAAACCCCAGGGCTCCTGTGAGGAACTTATCCAGCCTGACACACTGTAGGCATTCAGGGGAAGTTAGCATCCTCCCCCCAGACAACAAAAATAGTGTTAGTACTCGTTCATTGTTCATTTGTTTTCTTCTCAACAAATGACTAGGACTGGCTTCCATTTTGGGGAAGTGGGGGTGGGGTGGGGAGCACCCTTTCTTAGGTAATGTTATATTTTATGCCTCATCAATAGGGAGGTCATGTTTGCAGTCCTGGCTTTCCCTTCCTGCATTACTCTCAGTAGCTTTGTCTTTTGGAACAGTGGTGTTTGAATTTGGTCACCTCTCTGCACCTCTGGCATTTCCTCTTCATTATGAGTTGTTGTGCCAGATTATTTTTAAGAGTCCTTTGCATCCACAAAATGGTCGCTGTGCTTCACTCTTTTACCTCGTTTGCAGATGGTTTTCAGACTAAGTTATCAGTCAATGACTGGGTGGAACCAGGAGCTAGTGGCTGGCCCTGTGCACATCATTTTGCAGATTCTTGGTAACATTCCTGCTTCCTATTTTCAGAGGGAAATACGCACAGCTGTGCATGAGAAAACTTTTTTTTTTTCCCATGACAATACAGTGCTGGCTAGTCCTGCCTATCCAAGTCTCCCGTGTCTTTAAGGATGAACAAAGAGTGATTTTGTAAATGAATGTACTTCAAAGAAAACAGTAATTTTAAACAGCCAGATTAATCAAATCTAGCACAGCCCCAACTCCTGCTGTTAGGAATAGATCAGGACTCGTGTACAGCTTCGAGATACTCAGCTGGCCAGAAATACTGAGATATAAAACAGCAAGATCAATTAAGATAATTGGGCTGGGAAAAAAAAAGGTTTTGCCTTCTTTATTTATCAACTGTGAGCCACCTTGACTTCACTGTATATGTGAATGAAAGTCAGTATAGTCATAGTTTCATTCATGTATTCAACATTCAGCAAATGCTACTGGAGAACTTCTACATACTTGCTTTTTCTAATTGCTAAGGGGGTAATGACATTATACAATTGGGAGGTATAATGACTAAAGAGGGCCTGCGGGTGATGGTGCAGCCACAAGTAAAAGATGTCCAGGCACGGACATCAACCTCCCATCTCATCTGTGCCCTCAGATATATGGCCCCGCTTGTTTACTTACTGCATTACTGAAAACAACCCATCTTCAGTGGATGAATGTTTGCCATCTTGAAAGACAGTAAAAATTATTTCAGGGCAATTCCAGAGGATAAGCTCCTACAACTCTTTGGAACCATGACCCTATTGTGAAAATGTCTACAGATCAAAATAAATTTCTTTCAACATTTTTAGAGAAATATATTAACCTTAGTGCCTAGAGTGACAAGTTATGAATTCTACCACCACCAGAGTCCCTACAGGCGCTCGAACATCCAAGGGCACATGGAGGGACACACAGGACCAGATCTGGGTTACACAGAAGCTAGCTGACAAAGTTTGGAGAATGAGGTAAAGACCTCAATATTAAAGCAAGTTTCTGGGCTGCTGTGCTTGGGGTTTGCCTTGAGCTAGAATTTCCCAAGACTTTCAGTGTAACATTTTGTACAAAATCTGCAACTGATTGTTAAAGATCCAGGAACAGCAGGGTGACACTGGAATCTACCTTGGTGGACACAGCTCATCCTCCGGAAAGTAAATTGCTCTTTTCTGTATCATTTTAAGATTTGACCTGGCTTATCTATCCCTAAACAATGTACTGTTTATTTCTGAAGGAAAAACTAACAGCCAGCATAAACCTGTTTGTGTTCAGAAGGGGTGACTGTGCCACTGTTGGATGAATGTCGCTGGGAGAAGAGAACCTGAAAGTCTCTAGGGCACAGTCTGGCCCCAGGGCCCGCCTCCAGCTCTCAGGAGGGAAGTTAAGTGTCCTCAGACGACGCAAACGGGGAACGGAAGGAATCGCAGGAGCATCATCAGCCTGTGGTTAAGCCAAACCAAAGACAGATAAAAATCCCAGCCAGCTGATAAAAATCTACTGTCCTAAGGTTAAAAGGGTAGTGCGCTGGCAGCAGGGCTCTGGTGGTGACTACGCTTGGCATTTCTGTCTCTCAAGTTACTCTGCTCCAGTGGACTGTTCACGCGTGATGAACAGATACTGCTTTGGACATTCTTTCCCTTCTTTCTGGGGATGCCCCTAACCTCTCTCCCATGTTCTATTTCCTGTTTCCTGAATGCTATTTCTTCCTCTTCCTGCAGGAAGACGAATTCTTTCATTTCAGTGGCGTGCATTCTCCAGTAGCTTGCTTGGAAGGGGGATTTTTTGAGAATGGACTCACGAGAAAGTACCATGTATCACAGAAATAATTTCTTTGAGAATTTAAAAGCCGATGCTCCACAGTCTTTGTCCAATCCAGCTGTTCAGAAGTTTAAAGCCAATATGATTCCTTATACTTTCTATGTGACCTGTTCTTCTTTCTCTGGAAACGTGTAGAGTACCCGCCTTCAGCTGGGGCTTTAAACTTCATTTGTATGTTCTTTCCATCTGGATGCTTGTGCTCTTCCGTTTCATGAAATGTTCTAGACTCACAATGACTTCTGCCCTTCGTTCTCTCTGTTCCCTCTGTCTAGAAATTCTTGTTATTTAGTATTGAACTTCTCAGACTGACTGGGTCTCTTTTTCTTAGTTTTTGTTCCATTAAAAGAAGATATATCTTATTCTTTTTGCTCTAGTCTCTGAGTGATTCCTCGACATCAAGTACCAAATTTCGGCTGAGTGTTTTTTGTTTATGCTAACTTATTTTTTATTCCCAAGAGTTCTTTGTTTTTGTTCTATGAATGTTCCTTTTTAAATAACATTCTCATCTTTTTTCACGAACACAGAATCTTCCCTTATCTTTCTGAGGAATGAATGATACTTGCTTTATTGTTTGAAGTTTTCTTTTCTTCAAATTTGTTTCCTCCAAACTGGTTTTTATTTAAATTTGTTTTGGTCTTGAAGGAGGAATAGTAAAATGGCCACACTTAGGCTAACTAACTCTTGGCTTCATGCTTGCGGCTTGCTTTTGGGATAGTCAGTGAACCTGACCGACCGGTCACTGCTCCCAGCCCCGGGCCCATTGTTACAGCTGAAGTTATTGATTTTGTTGTTTTCCGCTTTATGGTAGCAATTAAAACTTATAATCATGTTTAGATCCTGAGTCGTTCTCCAGGAAGGTCACGGAACTGTAGTCCTGCAAAATAGGCTGATTTGTCAAAAAGAGAAACATGCCGCAGGTGTTTACAAGATAAAAAGACTGGAAAAGTTACAACTACCGGTCTCTATAGAACTGTTGCCCAAGGACGTCCTGACGTCAAGAAATCTTGTGACAAGATAAATGATTCTGTTGATTGTTGTTTTCGCTTAAGCTATACCACCACCCCACCCCATCCTCAAGGTGGGTTCACAGGTTTGAAGGCACTAGCCCGCTGTGAGTCCCCTTCACCTGGCAAAGCAATAAAGCTGCCTCTTTTCTTCTAAGCTCCAGGACCTTGTCTGTAGGTTATTTGGCTCGTCAGGGATGGGGGCCGATCTTCCGGCAACAGCCTCTGTCTTTCATGTAGGAGGCTTACATCGGGGGTCCTTGTGTATCTGCCGATGGTAATGAATGGAGGGAGGAGGTGATTGGAACTGAGTGAGAGAGAGAGAGAGAGAGAGAGAGAGAGTGCATGTGTGTGTGTGTGTGTGTGTGTGTGTGTGTGTGTGTATGGCTTCTTGGCTCTGAACGCCACTGCTGGGTGAAATGAGTGAACCGCTTACTGATGAATTTCAAATATCACTATAATAGTTTCCTACTGTGACAAATGATCACAGACAAATTTACTGACTTACAGTCTGGGAGAACAAAAGCCCAAAATCAGTTTCCCTGGACTAAAACCAAGATTTCGGCAGGCCTGGCTTCCTTTTGGAGGCTCTAGACGAGAATCCGTTCCCTTGAATTTTCCGCTTTCCACTGACTGCCTGCTTTCCTTGATTGATCCCCCTCCTCCTTTCTCAGAGCCGGCAGTGTAGACACTTCTCTCCTCTCTGATTCCCGTTTCTGTTCTTACATCTTCTCTCTGAATCTGAAACTCTTGCCTCCCTTGCGACTGCATTAGACTCATCTGCATTATCCAGGATAATCTCCTCATTTTAAGATCCTTAATTTAATCACACGTGCAAAGTCCATGTCAAGGCAGCATATTCACATGCATCAGGGTTGGGGCCTGGGCATTTGGTGGGGTGTTATTTAGCCTGCCACAACAAGTATCTACATTTTCCCTCTTGCACTGGCCAGACTCCCTGGCCAGACACTGAAAAAGGCTCCCACTTGGAAAGTAAAGTTCTGGCCGCCAGCATTCAGACATCCAAGTGGGTAGAGAGGGCTTGGGGGTGAGTGTGCCCTAGCATTCGTCGTTCAAGATGGACCAGTCACTTAATCTCTCTGGTTTTGGTGCAGTAGTTGTATCTTTGGTGAATCTGAGTCTCTCCAATTCAGAGACTCGCCATTTTACCCTTTCCAGAGGATGAACTTTCAGACTTCTGCTGCTTCTCAGTGGCACAGAGAGAAGAGATACAGGGACTCACCCAATCCTTCTTGTCTCAGTGGTCTTCCTATACTCCCAGTTCCAGAGGAATCCAGTGCTATCCATTTGAGAGACTTTTGAGAACTCCGAGGTATAAATCAGGCTTCCTCAGTTTCCCCCAGTGATAGCTTAGGATTTTCTTATTTCTTGAGTTGTTTTTGTGAGTTACACCTCATCAGTATGTTTCATAGCTTCCAAAATTTTATTGCTGTTGCCTCCTCACCTGATTTCCCCATATTTTTTCTTAAAAAAACTTTTATTGTAAATGTAATGTGATTTTAGGCAGCAGTGAAATTAGATGCGTGCATGTATGTGTACGTATGTACACTTGTATGCACGTGTGTGTTTTCATATTAACCCAGATAAACCATTTAATTTGAATTGTTTGTGTTCCTTGGGTCAGGCACGAGTTGACTCTAACCTGGTGGCCAGGTTTGTGTAACTTCTTCCCCTGCCCAATGACACACCCTCAAGCTTGACTCTTTGCCTTGGTTTCCTGCCAGGACTGGACTTTTGTCCCCGATTCCCAGCTTCATCTGACAAAGCAAGAAACAGAAAGTGGCAAGAGTCTTTCTGAATATAAGAAGTGTTTTTCATAACAGTGACCTTGAATTGCCCCTGTTCCTTGAAACTTTTCAGTGAGATGCAGGTGTTTCAGAACCTGAGTATGATGGCTATTATGTTCCCAGTCTCCGGGCGTGTGATGAAAGGAGGTGCTGGCCTCTTCTGCGCTTTATCCGGGCTAGCGATGCCCACCTCTTACCTTTGCCTGCATTCTCTCCCCAAACTCCTGACCCTGTGCTGTCCCTCTGACCTTGTGACTTCCTTCCATCCCCTTCCCCTTCTGCTGTTTTTGTTGCATTACCAAGTCCAGCCATTTCAAATCTGCTCCAACTGCACCTGGATTCAAATTTGTCACCATGATTCTAAGAAATTTATACGTACTAACTCACTTAATCTTCCCCAGAACTCTATGATTATTCCTATTTTACAGATTCAGAAACTGAGGCACTGAGAGGTTGAGTAAACTTGACCAGGGTCTCCCAGCTAATAAAGAAGAGCCCAGAATGAATCTGAGCAATTTGACTCCAGAGTCCATCTTTATACCACTATGTTTAGACCACTTATAGATCTCATCCATGTGCCAAACACTTTATATATGTAATATAAATTTACATATAAATCTATATTATATAATATAAAATTATCTATATAATATATAAATAAATATAAGTTAGTGTACATATACACTCATTTAATCCTCATGGAATCCCTAGATTAAGCAAAGAATAACAACATAAAGATATTGAAGATCTGAGCAACAAAATTAATATTTTGACCTCATGGACACGCCTAAAAATCCTACACCCAATATTTGAAGAAAACATAATCTTTAAGTACATAGAACATACATGAATATTAGTCATAAAACAAGTCTTAAATATGTTCAGACTTCAGATCTGAAGTCTGAATCATATGTACCACATTCTATGATCAAAACATATATAAAGTGGAAACCCAAAAAAACCCCAAAACTCATATATTTGGGAATTTTGAAGCACATTCATAGTTTGAAAAATAAATCATAAATAAAAGCAGAAAATATTTATAACTGAATAACAAGCTAAAGACATTTTAAAACTTGTGAGATGCAGCCAAAGTGGTACTTTAAAAAATGCATAGAGTAGTCAGTCCCCTTCTTATCTGTGGTTTCAGTTACCTGCAGGCAGCTGAGGTGTGAAAATATTAAATGGAAATTTCCATTCAAATATTGATATGGAAAATTCAAAACTTCAGTGAAAGAAGTTTTAAATTGCACACCTTCTGAACAGTATGGAGAAATTGCACTCTGTCCTGCTCTGTTTCTCTGGGGATCCCCAGCCATTGACACCGTCCGCTCCTGACATCCAATTGTCAATGACATTATCACAGCTCAAGGATCCAGGGTAACGGGAGACAGATGATGCTCCTTCTGACATGTGGTCTGCATCATAGTCCCTTCATCATTCACCTCACTGCATCATGTGGGCATTTTATTATCTCATATTATCACAAGCAGCTGCAGAAGGGTGAGTATAATACAGTAAGATATTTTGAGAGAGAGATCACATTCACGTAACTTTTATTACAATATATTGTTATGATTGTTCTATTTTATTATTCGGCATTGTTGTTAATCACTTACTGTGCCTAATTTGTAAATTAAACTTTATCATAAGTTTATATGTACAGGAAAAAACAGTGTGTGTAGGTTCAGTACTACCCGTGGTTTCAGGCCTTCATTGGGAGTCTTGGAACATGTCTCCTGCAGGTAAGAGGGGACAACCATAGTCTCAAATACTTATTTTAAGAAAAGAAGAAAGCTTGAAAATTAATAAGCTAGGCATTCAATTTAAGAAGCCAGGAAAAGAAAAGTAAAATGAGAAAGAAGCAAGGAAAATAAGAGAGAAATAATAAATATAAGGGCATAAATGAACAAAACAGAAATCAATCTCAATTAGGATTAGTTAGCAATACTCAATCTCTGTGAGACTTAAAAAATGGAAAGAGTATCTTCTACAAATGGTAAGAAAAAGGACTATCACTAGCTTCATGTCTAGTTCTTTCTTGTTTTAAGCTCCTTACATGAATTTTATTCAATGAATTTATTTATTCTAATTTGTTTTTTCTAATTCTTCAAGTAATGACTTTTCAAAGGAAAATTTGAAAATATAGAACAATGTAAAAAAAGAAATATACTCTCATCATTAGGAGATAATTATGAATATTTAGTTATTTTTCTAGTCTTTTTTCTATGTATCTGAAGATTTGTACATGTCTACATGTAATTGTATGGTTATTTAAAATTTGGGGTTCAAATTGCACATTGAGATTTGTATCCAACTTTTTTACTTAAAATTGCATCATAAGCATGCATTCTTTAAATACAAATATTTGGGTGGCTGTGTTAATATTTGATTTTCAGATAGATACACTGTACTGAGTTTGTCTGTGGTCTTGTGGTTAAACAAGTTTCCAATTCTGTGGTAGAGTCATTCAGCTGACATCTATTTGTAGTCCACTCAATGTGTGGTACCAAATTGAATTTAAACACGACTGAGATAGTCTTAATGACAAACTGGTGGGATCAACTTGCCAGAAGTTCATTTACAAGAGGACTGAGGAGTCTTTGAGAGAAGTAAACAAAGAGGATGCTGGATATGGTAAGTTTATGTGCTTGATAGAGTAATCAGATACTCTCTGTATGTTAGTTTTCCTCCTCATCCTTTAATCATGTTGCCAACAGCAATGTCTGCATTGCTTCATTTACAGCTTCATAATTCAAATTTTCAAGCAAGAATAACCACCAATCTTATTTGGAAAGTGTTTCACTTCAGGCTAAATCACTGGCCACTGGAGTGACAATAGATTGCCCATGGCTTGGATGCTGGTCCCAGTTCTGTCAGCTAGGTACTGAGCATGGGGGTCATGCGGTACCCAGCATGGCTTGCTTTCAAGATGCTTGATTCAGCAAAGGCTGGGGATAGGGCCGCTTCCCTTAAAGGAGGTACCAAAAGAAAGAGGCATTTTCCAGACTACTGGTACTACTGCCCAGCTTTAGCACAGAGCAGGCATTGGTAGAACTCTGTTGACTGTGTCTGCGGAGGAGAGTAGTGGGGAAGTGGCAGAAGGGTTAGGGTCCAGTGGGCCCATGATGGAGACAGGTGCTCAGCAGAGCAGCCACAGAGAGCAGAGTGCCTGGCATCAATGTAGAACGTTGAATGTCTCTTATGCTCACTTTGTGCTAGGTCCTGTGGATGATGACAAAATATAAGACATGGCTGCTGTCCTCCAGGAGGCCATGGTAAGTATAGGTAGAAAATTTATAAACATTTTACTTAAAAAAATTTTTTTCAATAAATAGAGGTAGTGGTAACCCCCCAAAACACAGGTATCAACTGGTCAATGATCACTCTCTCTAACCCATTGAGTATGTCCTCAACTGCTCATTTATTTCAAGTCTATGTCTTGTAGACCACCACACTCATCACCAGGAGTGAGAAAATAATGTCAAGAGTTCAGTTAGATTATATAAGTTCATATAAAACTTTTTTGTGGCTTATCTACCTCACTACTTTCCTCTTTGAACACTGATTAAGGTGCTATTCTGTGACGTTTACAGATCGTCAAGGTTGGAAACATGTTTCCACATGTTTATGTGGGAAAAGCATATGCCTTTAAAGTTGGGAAAAATAGTAAAAATTTTAATAGCAAAAATATGAATTTTTAAAAAGTATTTTAATAGTAAAACATAATAAAGAAAACTTGGAAAATGTAGAAAAGGAAGAAGGATCACCCATGACCCAAATCAAACACAGTTTACATTTTTTGTGTAAATCCTTCTAGGTTTAGTTTTTAATCGTATATCCTTCCTTCCTTTCTTTTCTTTCTTTCTTTTGTTCATTCATTCGTTCTTTCTTTTTAAATTTTTAATGCCTTTATTGTGGTATGGTTCCTGTACAGTAAACTACACATATTTCAGATGTACAATTTGATGAATTTTGATAGATGTATACACCCATGAAACCACTTCCACAATCAAGATAGCTAACATTTTCATCACTTCCCAAGAAGTGCAATTTTTGAATTCCCAGTTTATCCCTTCCCACTTTACTCCCTGGTAACCATAAATTTATTCTCTGTGTCTGGGGGTCTGTTTCTGTTTTATAGATAAGCTTGTTTGTCCTTTTTTTAAGATTCCACATAAGCGATATCAAATGACATTTTTCTTTCTCTTTCTGGCTTACTTCACTTAGAATGATGATCTCCAGGTCTATATTTTGATTATTTGGTTTTGTTTGTTGGTTTGTTTTTGTTTTAGATAATTATGCTTATATTGTAAACATAAATTTGTAATCTGCTTTTTCATATAGCAATAGTCATAATCTTTAAAATATCATTTGTAATGCCTGCACAATATTATAACTAATGTACCACACTTTATTTAATCTTTTGCCTAAAAGTTAGAGTTTTGGGGTATTTATAATTTTCCAGAATATTAAATAATGTTCAAATATGTGTATTTGCATAAAGTTATAGTTTGTATTCTTATTTATTTTCATAGTTTAGATGATTGAAATTGAATTTGTTTGATCAGAAGGTATGAACATTTCTGAAGATCTTGACACATATAGCTTAGGAAAAAATTCTAAACGGAAGGGTCACATAATTGGCATTTCCAGTGAGGACAATAAACAGCTGGAGAAAATATCCTCATTTGAATATTGTCTTCAAGTCTATACAGTAGACATAGGCAGATGGCCATATCTTGATAAAGAAAAATATTCCTGTCCTTAATCAAATGATTCCAGGCTATTAAAAAAAAAGAAAAGAAAAACAAAGTGAGTAAACTTGACTTGATTAATGATCCATAATCCATGTAGCAACTCAAACTTATAGTTCATATTCAAAACAGGATAGAACAGGAAAATATCTGTTTGAAACTACCAGGAAAGACATATTTCTCCAAAACCAGTCACTAATGTCTTAATATAAAAAAAGGATTATTAATTGAATGTAGCAGCATTCAAAAGAGAAATTATTTCAGTGGGTTTGGGTTGTGAGCCTTCAATTATTTTATGATTAGGGAAATTCTCAATAAATTCTCTTTGAGCTTTGGGTTATTTCTACATAGAACACTGAAATGTTGCTCATTCAAAACACTGGTAGTGCTTTCACCATACAACACAGAATGAAATTTTACAATTATTCCATTGGTTTAATCCCTAGAGACAAGCCAACAGACACATTGGAATATTAGAAAAAAAAAAAACTGAGGTATTAGAGGCTGCATGAAGGCAGTAAGAATGGAGAGAAAATGATGAAATTCTAAAAACCTTTCAATAACACTCACTGAATCCTGGACAGTGGGGGTAAATGGAGGAGGTACAGGTGCCAGTGAGGGTCTGTTACCTGTATGATGACTGAATAGGTTCCACACAGCATCCTGGATAACTGCATGACTACTCTGATGAGGCAGACAATCACCTGAAGCCCACTGAGAGCTATGAGAATGGAAAATAAAATGATGTTCCACTCCACTATATGTGCAGGTTCCAGGCACTGGATCCATATGCTGGAATCTGTAAGGAAACTGAGAGAGAGGAAGGAAATAATCAACTGACACGTGGCCATAGCCAAACCCAAAGACTGGGTCCAAGGAAGAAGGTCATGAATATTCATATGTTTGGGAAATTAATATATATGATTAAAATATATAACATTATTAAGTATGATATAATATATAAGAATTACTCAGATACATACGTTGAACACCTAGTATGCACTGCTCTAGGCTATGCTAATTATGAACATGGTGCCTGCCTCAGACAATTCTAATTCATTTAAGAGGCAAGATGCATACTGAAGAGTTCAAAACAATGAAAGGCAGCACATGTCAATACCAAGGGAGGCAGAGGTTGCCCATCTCCAAGGAGCACAGAAGTTAGCCTGGGCTGTCAGGGACAGGGCTGAGCTGGCGTGGATATAAAATCACACAGGTGGTAAAAGAGCAGAGAGAAATGATGCTAGTTATTCTTAGACTCTGTCCCAAAGCCCTTTAAAACAGTGGCTCTCAAATTTGCGCCTATGTCAAGATTCTCTGGAAGGTTTGTGAAAATGCAGATTGCTGCGCCCTAGCTCAGAGTTTGATTCAGAAGGTCTGGATGGGGCTGGAAACCTTCAGTTTCTAAAGTGATGCTGGTGCTGCCGGTCTGGGGTCTACAGTGTGAGGACCACTGCTTTAGACAGCTGCTGTTCTGCAGCTCTGAAGGAGATTTAGATAATGCAGTGGAAACACAAAAGATTGAATGGTTCAGTCCGTCTAGGTTAGTACAGGACTGTGAGGATTAAATCACTTCGGCTTTGAAGATAATCTTAAAACCACTCTGAGTCATCCTGACTGACTTTTGGTCACTTCCAGGTCAGCCATGGCCATTAGCATTTCTCCAAGCGTGACACTCTCTCTGTCCAACTAAACTGAAATAAAAACCGGTCTTCTCAAAAAAAAAAAAAAAATCCCCCAAACAAACAAACAAAAAATCAAACCTAGTTACAGGGCAGAGTTGTTTATTAATATCGTGTTAGTAGCAAGATGGTTTTTTTTTCTCAAAACAGCAATTCAGGCAACCTTGGTATTGGCCAAGTGGCCCTGGGTACTGGCGCTTGTGGCTGAAAGGGGTGAGCTCTGCCTTTTGGTCACCACCACCACCATGTCTTCTTTCTTCTCTCTCTTTTTTCTGTCTCCCCCCTCCATTTCTCTCCTATTCCCTTCCTGTAACTCTCTTCCATCCCTTTCTTTATTTCCTGCTCTCTGTGCTCTAGGACATTCAGAGGCACTCAGAGAGTTTCTCAATATTGCTAACAGTCCTTAAGTCTCAAGTGGTCAAAAGCGCTGACTGTGGAGACAGAACTCTTGGATCTGTAGGATCTTGGGCCAGGGACTTGACATCTTTGACCTCTAGAATCTTGTCTGGACAATGGGCTTAAAATATCTAACCCTAGGATTGTTGTGAATATTCGGTGAGAGGTATGCAAAATGCTTCAGGACGTATAAAGCACAGTATGAATGTAATTTCCTCTTACCAGTTCCCTAGACCCATCTCAGACACCCTCCTACTCCTAACTCAGTCTCTGCCACCAAGGAATCCCTTCAAGACCCTTGCTCTAGACTGTTCCCAGTATATGCTCTGCATACATTGTCCACGCTTTAAAGAAAGATGATTTGCAAGGTTTCTATTTTTCTCCCAGGGTAGGGGTCCTATTTATTCTTGTATAAATAGAATGAGTCATAAGGGCACTGGCAGGGTCTGGAAGGAATAGAGAAGTCTGCTCTGATATACATTCTCCACAATCTCTGCACACAGTTCTATCACAGTATTGACTGTTAAAATTCTATCTTTAGCTGTATCTGCATATCTATTTCCTCACTAAACTGTGCACCGTGAGAGCACTATTGTGATTCATCCATCTCTGAATGGCCACGTCTAAGGCCTAAGGCAGTGCCTGGCGCATTTCAAAGGTCAACAAATGCTTGTTGAATGAAACTGATTCAGGACCCTCAATGGTCAGCATGCCAATGGCTGGACTTGCTGGCCGCCTCGCAGACGGAAGACATCAATGCAGTATAGAAGGCTATGGAAAGTAATGATGACGATAAAATTTGGCATGTGGAGAATTTATTAAATCTAATTTGTTCTTTACTTCTGTTTAATTTTCAGTTCTGTCGGGGTAGAAATAATTATTATCTCCAGTTTACAGAGGCTCAGAGATATCCAGGTATTTGTCTAAGGCCATATCGTTTGTAAGTAGGAGATGGGAGACTTGAACCCTATGGGATGCGCTGTGCTCCAAGGGCAGTGTTCCTTCCATGGCCTCCATCTCAGCAGAAGGTTCTGTTAGGTCTGTGTGGGTTCCTCTAGGGAAGCGAACCTGTGTAGTTTATCTTTGACTCTCTAGCTCCTGATCTAAGACTTGGACATGGTAGGAGCTTAATAAATATTTGTTGAATAAATGAACAGCTGATTTGTTCCCCATTAACACTGGCTCCACCCAGCCTTCACCAGGCCTTGGGAACTTCCCTTGGAGACCAGAGATTTAGCTTCCCTTCAGGGGAACACGTTTGTTTCACTGTTTCACCTCCTAACATTTTTACACAACTGGAATCGGGTGAATGCAAATATCAAGGGCAACTTTAAAGGAGGAATGTGGGCAGCCTGAGATTCTTGCTTTGAGAGGGGAATATTCTTTGGTTTGGCGGTGAGGAAAAGTAGAGGGGCTGAAGGCAGAAAACAATTTTTTGCACCCGTTAGGACTTTTTACGTTAGGGTCCCCTTTCCTGAGCCCCTTCAGTCCCAAAGGAGTGTCTCCTCCAAGCACTCAGAAATGTAACCTCCCCACGGAATGGTATGGACATGCCCTCATTTCACTCCATTAGAGTTCTGAGCGCAGGGCAAGGCAGGGTGCGATTCGGTGACCCTCTCCCGTACCTCTGTCTGGGCGCTGCCACCTCCCAAGCTGAAAGGCCCATAAGCCAAGCACAGTGCCAGTGTGAGGCACTCTGTGATGCTGGACTGGGTCCCTCAGCATCTGACTGAGCTACCAGCCTTCTGAGCAAGGCGACCCTTGGACGCTCCTTCAGTACAAGCTCGATAAGCTCCTGGCTCCTTCCACAACCTCCTGCACATACTCGTGTCCCTGGATCTCAGACTGCACTTTGCTGCTCACCTGCCTGCTTCTTCTCCTTGTAACCCCTGATGGTACAGCCGCGGGTGGCACCATCCCAGGGCACTGTGACTCTCTGCCAGCCGAGCCCTCTCACGTCTGTAACAGACATGTCAACCCTGGCCACAAAATAAGACTGGCTCTCCAGAACCACTCAGGTCCCAAACCCAGCAGTTGCCAGACCATGATAACCATGAAGCCCCGCTCTTCAGGGTGGGAGGAACATGCCTTGCATTTGGACATCTCCGGGACAGCCTCAGAACAGTGAATGCATAAGACGGTAAACGACTGGAGAGAGAAACACCTACACAAAGATCTGTGTAGGAACAAACTGGTCGGGATATTAGGAAACTAATAGGAAAATTCTGCACGCAGAGCAGCCCCAGCCTCACAGAGCCCCAGGGTGGTGGTGGAAAATGAGTAGGAGCATGAAGCCAGGTGTTTCTGACTTTCCGACCTCCTTGATTTGGGGGGTTAGCCCTTACCGTCCTGCGGTGCCTTCAAAGGCATACCCCCAGCCCTCGAGAGTGCGGCAGTAAGGGCCCTGAAGAAGGCCCAAAGCAGATATGCCCAGGCAGTATCCAGAGAAAGCAATTCCAAGGGCAGAAAAGATCATCGACAGCAGTGCCTAAATTAAACATAGAAGGAGGTTAGCGCCGTGGAATGAGACAAAGGGATACTGTGGATAAATGCTCAGATAGGCCCCTTCCCCTGCTCGTGCATGCCTACTGCAGTCTGTGCTATGCCAGACGTCCACATCAAAATGGAAATGTTTAATCCAAATCCACCTGATCTTAAAAATAGGGTTTTAGAGGCTTTTTCCACCCCTCTTTTGGCATTTCATACAGGAAATTCATAATTTACCAAACTTCTTCCTGTTTGTTCTGGAATGGTGATATAAAAAAATGATCATGTCAGACATAAATGCAGGGAAGGGATGTGTTCAATGAATCTGTACGTATTTATTGAAGAGGGTATTTTCTAGGTACGGTGGGTTCTCTGCGAATCACAAGCTACGATCCCTGCTTTGCTCTTACGAAGACGATCTTTGAATATATTCACACACAGGACTATGAGGGGAAATACCAGGTGTCAGCCCAGATGGTCATATTTATCCTCAAGTGAGGAAGGGGGTTGATGGGGAGGAGGGTGTTTTCATTTGAGGAGAGAGAACGAGCAATGTTCACAGGCAGATCAGTACAAGCTGAGTTGGGGGAGTAAGTAGATTGATCTGATCTAAGAGGGGAATTCTACAGAGCAGTGAAGGAGAGGAGTTGATGATGACCAGATTGGCATGGTGCTTGCGCTGGGAAACCACATGCCAGCCCTTTAGTCACATATAAAGTGAGTGTGGCTTGGTGCATCAGGGCAGAAGATGACCTTGGATGTTGAATTAAGGAGGCTGGACTTCATCCTTCAGGGCAAGTGGCTCTTCCCCGCAGCAACCTTTTATTACATTTTTTTCAAAAAAACAAAAAAGTTGAAAATAGAGGACCCTTTACGTAGACTCAGCTTTTGTGACTATTTGACCATTTTTGCTTTGCTCTCTCTCTGTCCCTTCCTTTGTATATCTACATCTGTATACACATTTATTTATTTACGTTTTTGTTGCTTAACCATCTGAAAGTAGGTAGCAGACATTGTGTTGTCTCAACCTGTTAGCATATCCGTACATACCTCCCAAGAAGAAAGGTATTCTATTATTCTGCGGCTGTTTTTCACTTTTTTATACAGCATCCAAAGAAGGTTTATGCACAAGGTTACATCCCTTTAGTTTCCTTTAATCCATACTTGTCTTGCTGCCTTTTTTGTTTTTCAGAATATTAAATTGTTTTTGAAGACTCCCAGACAGCTGTCTTGTAGAATGTCCCATTTTCTGGGCTTTTCTGATTGTCTCCTCACAGTTGGACTTGGGTTAAATGTTTTGGCAAGAACACATGATTGGTATGGGTACATTATGGGCCTCTCACTATTACCGATGATGCTAAGTTTGATCTCTTGGTTAGGGTGGTGTCCTTCAGATTTATAAATGTTCATTTTCCACTTAGCCATTGGGAAATGATTTGTGAGGTAATGCTTTGAGGCTGTCTCATATCTTGTTCCCTAAAGACATTTCAACTGATGGATTTAGCGTCTGCTGATGAGCGTCATACTCAATGATCACGAATTATCGATGTAAGTGGTTGTAATGTGCTGCCCTTCTAATTGCATGATTTCTCCTGCATTTGTAAGTTATGATTGTTTCAGCACAGAACGTCCACTTCCTGTTTCTCTCCCCTGCCTCTCACTTTCTGTATTATTGTGGACTCATGGATTTTCTAATTCAATGTGTTATAACTCATGATTACTATTATTCTTTAAGATGGTCAAATGGGCTCAATATGGCCAGTGGGCGCACCCCTTCAAGTCGGTGGCTGTGCCCTTTGACATAACCTATCATTCTTTGAAGACTTCCTTGCTTCCTGGCACAAGATTTCCCAAGCTCATTTTGAATTTATGCTGCCCTAGGCCTGGAACAGCTCTTTTTCCAACAAGCCATGGAATTAGTTTTTGAGCAAGGAAGTGACATGAACAAATAAATGATTTTGAAAAATTGCTCTGGCAGTGGTGGCACACCAGCCAGAAGTGAGAGGGCCCCAAAGTAAGAATTCCATGTGGAGAAAACTCCGAGTTGTGATGACAGAGACACGTGCTGGACAAAAGACATTGAGGAGGAAACGAGTAGCAGGAGATGGACTGAATAAAAGAAATTCCAGAGTTTGGAACTTGAATGAAAGGGAAACAGAAATAGGGATGCCAGGGAGGGTAGCTTGACTGGGGAGAAAATTTAATTTAGTTTTAGAAATGTTGATTTCAGGTGAGAACAGAACCACCGGACAGAAGTGTGCCCTACTAGCTGATGATAAATTCAAAAGCCGAGGCCAGAAAAAGGGAGAACAAAAAAACTTGTGACTTTTGGAACAAACATTGTCTGAAATTGTATTTCTTTGTTTAGAATTATTTTATGAATGTAACACTAATACATGATCATTATGGAAAATCAGAAAAAAATTTTTAAAAACTCAAAGAAGAAAAGAACCACCATGCTTTTTTCCTATTTGATATTAATGATTTCACTGGCAACTTCACCTATGATTAAAAGCTCTTTCAAATTATATTTCCCATATTTATTTTAATAGAGTTTTGTCTCATCATGGTATGAGATAAATAGAGCTACTTTTTTTTATAGTAGGTTTCTGTTAGTTATACTTCTTTAAAAAAATTTATCTATTCACCAATGCCGTCTTTGAAAAAGGAGGAGGGTTGTTTTCAGAAGGCAGAGCTCCTTGTTCACTAAATGTACCCTTAACCTGATCACTGGAAAGATCAGGGAAGAATCTCTTTATCTGGGGAAGTAGGCAACCATAGCACAATATATACGTACATGCACATAAACAGTAACAGTCTAATGAGTGAATATAATTGCACAACCGAGATAAGCCTCAAAATAGAGTAGGAATAAGAATCTCTCTGAGTCAGTTTCATTTTTCTGTAAGATGTAGATGATGTAGGTGGTTATAGCATCCATCTCACAGGGCTGTTTCAAAAATTAAAGGACACAGTGGATATAAAAGTTATTTGAAATGTAATACAGTATAATCAAAATATCTATTATTTCAAATACCCCTATTTGGCCAATTTTTGTTTTCCAGGGATAACAGCCCATAGAATGTTGGCAGAAGATGAGACTCTGGGGAGGAATGGATAGCAGCCATAAGATTGACGGGGTTCGGGTCACTCTGCTCCAATATGGGGACTTGACGTATTAGTATCTTAAGCTGAAGGAGTTTGAGGAAACCGCAGAAGCAGGAAGGTGACTCTGCGCTCCCCCACCCTCTCATCCTTGTTTTTTGAAACAGGTCATAAAACTTCCATGTGAAAGGTGCTCTCTGCACCAGGAGGAAGGAAGACATGCTTATCACCAGAGACTGGGAATTTGGGGCCAAGAAATCTGTGTAAATAAACATTGTTAAATAAAATCTTATGCATGCTTAGCAAGCATGAGGTCCTGGGTTCAATCCCTAATACCTCCATTTAAAAAGAAATAAAAAACAAAAATCTATTACCCCACCTCAAACAAAAAAAAACCCAAAATCTTACCTTCCTAGTTACTTCTTCACCATTTACTACTCTTAGCCCAAACCCCTCTGACTTGATGATTCTTTACAAATCTGTTGTTTCTTCGTCTAAAGGGTATGAATGCTTACTGCTCTGGTCACATTTTGGTGTCTTCATTCTTTTGTGAAGGCTCCCGTGTATATGGAAATAGTCAATAAAATTCATATGTTTTTTTCTTTTTTTTTTAAATTGAAGTACAGTCAATTACAATGTATCAATTTCTGGTGTACAGCACAATGTCCCAGTCATGCATATACATACATATACATATTCATTTTCATATTCTGTTTCATTAAAAGTTATTACAAGGTATTGAGTATAGTTCCCTGTGCTATATAGAAGAAACTTTTTTTTTAGTTTATTTTTATATATAGTGGCTAACATTTGCAAATCTTAAACTTCCAAATTTGTCCCTTCTCATCCCCTTTCCTTGGTAACCATAAGATTGTTTACCATGTCTGCCGGTCTGTTTCTGTTTTGTAGATGAGGTCATAGTGTCCTTTTTTGGAAGAGATGACTAGCATCTCAGCGGGAAGAGCAGGAGGAAGGGAGAGAGGAGCCTCAGGATTCTCTGCTTGGCGCTTTCAAAGTAGGGGCACAGTGCTAAATTAGATAGCTAACTTAATCTTCCAGAGGCATCAGATAAAGAAAGTAGGCCATACCATATTGGATGCATGTTAAAATCCAGTAGCACCTTGGGCCAACTAAGTCAGGGTCTCGAGGGGTGGGATTCTGAGCCAAGCTCCCAGATGATTGCAGTGTGCAGCCAATGTGTAGAACCACCACTGCAAAGGACGCCTCCCAGACCTCTGGTAAAGCTCTTCCTAGTTAATGAATCATATTCTCTTTGAGTCACAGGTGACTCATCTATAAAACAGGAGTAACAATGATCTAATTCACTGGGTAAATCTGAAAGAAATATAAAGTGTTATGCGAATATGAATAAATGATGATGACTGTGACAAGGAAGAGATGGGTAATGGTGGACATTTGGAGCCCAGTGCCTACCTGTTGAACACAGGGTTAGAAAATTTGGCTGTATTATTCTCTCTTGATTCTATTTTTATTATTTTTAAAGTTCCAGTTTAAAAAAATGGATATCACATATGCCCAACACAGGAATAAACCTGATGCTGTGTGAAAGAAGTCAGATACGGAAGACAAATACTACATGCTTCTATTTATATAGAATACAAACTAATCTATAATGACAAAAAGTAGACCCAAAATTAACCTTTCAGGGTGATGGAAAATGTTCTGTATCTTGATTATGATGGTGGTTTCATAGGGAGTGTTATCTCTCAAAACTCATGGAATTGTACCCTTTTAATAGAGACCATTTATTCTGTGTAAATTAGCCCTCAATAAAGTTGACAAGGGAAAAAATAGACTCACAGAAACCTAGTTAGGAAAAGGTAGTATTATTGTCTAATTTCATGCATCTTTCAGTCCTGAATTTCTAGAAGAATGTCAGCCTAACAAAAGTGGAAGACAAAGTGTAAACAAAGTGGAAGATAAATTTTGGAGTTAACTCTTGGGCTCTAAACTGGAAGGATCATGGAGAGGGTACAGTAGCATCAGTATGTTCATGTTTCAGAGTGAGAACAAAGCAAGCCGGAGCCCACTCCACCATCCTCAAAATAACATTGCTCTTACCATGTACTTTTTGCTGCAGTTTTCACTCTGGCAACATTTATAGTTGTTATCGCTCTCCAGGACAAGAAGAACTGCAGCTACTATGAGCATCTACAGCAGGGAAGAGAGAAAGTATCAGAAATAGAATACTGGTTTGCATTCATGCTCATAATCAGAGTGTAGACTCTGGAATCAGGTAGATCTGGGTTCGAATCCCAGATCTGCCACTTTCTAGCTGGGTGAACTCCAGAATCCTTTCCTTTAAAAATGGTACTGAGAACTCACCTCCTGAGGTTGCTCTGAGGCATTCTATGTAAAATGTTGAATATAGTGCTTGATTCATAATAAAAGATTGAGAAATGGTATCTATTAATATCATGGTTATCAGATGTTAAAATCTAATGATGAAAGAGGAGTGAATGGTTTGGACATGAAACTACCACTCTTGGCAGCAAATCCCCACAGCTCACTGACACAGTTGTGGAGGACAAAGGAAAATCATTCACCAGACTTTGCTGTTTGTCAGCCTCTCTCCCCTAACTGCCCTCTGGGAATGCAGATGAAAGGTACAGTTTATCTGAAACTAAATCTCTTAATCCAAAGTAAAGTAAATTCAGTTTCCCCATGCATTCAAATCATCTCACAGTCAGATTTTCACAGTCACAGTGTGCTTGATCTGTATCATGCCAACAAACTGGGAGAATTCAATGTGTTTACTTCCCTTTCTTGGTATCTTAAGCAAAGGGTTCCAGTCCCGGAGAGAACATGGGTTCCTCTACTGTTACAGTCCCTGGTTTGGGCAGGTATGGACCATGCATTGCTTCTGGCAGATTCTCCACCTGTCTTCCAGCCCTCCTGTTCAGTACTGAGTCCTGAAGTTGAGTTCATTGTTAGTAGGAACAATGTTTGTAGTGAACATCCCAGTTTCTAAATTCCTTCAGCTGTCATTTAGTTATCTAGCCCTTTAATCATTTACCTATATTCCTCTCCTTTCTCTTGAATGATTTGATCTTGAAAGGATATTTTTCAAGAACTCCTAGACAGTGAAAGATAGAGAACAGCTTCTTCTCACAGTTCTAAGTTTTACATGGAATACAGGCAAAAGGGTCCTAGATTCCCCTCCTCTCAACACCATTAGTTATCACAGTTTTTAATAGATTCTGATTTAATCATACTAAAGCCTTGCAAACCTGCCGCTTATTACATCACATGCTGAGGGGAGATGAGAAGCCAGGGCCCGGCAGGCCAGGGGCAGTCGCTGGCTTTCTCACAATATTGGTAGAAATGATTAGATCTACACCCGAGAGTGCTGTGTCAAAGGAGAAGCACACACGTGGCCTGTGCTGAAAGAGAAACTGCTTTTGTTGTAAAACAAAACTGCAACCCAGAGGGCTCAAGGATAATGGAGGAAAATTACCCCCAATTCCATCACCCTCCCATGGTTTTAGATATTTACTCCCAGGGTTTTCCCACATGCGTGTATTTTCCATAGTTGTGATCATAGTTCCTTCACCATTCTGTTACTTCTCTTTTTCATTAACACAAAATAACAGGCATTTTCCATGTGGCTACCTGTTCACACCACAATCTTCATCAGCTATGAAGTGAGTGCACCATCATTTTTTTGGCCATTTTTATGCTAGGATGACTCTAGCTTTCTGCTACTATAAATAACGCTGCCACAAACAGTTATGTACACGTTTCTCTCCTTATTTTGGATTATTTCTTCACAATGAATCCTCAGATTTAGGATTACAGGGTCAAAAGGCATAAGCATTTTCATGAATCTTACTCTATCATATCAAAATTTCCTCCAAAAAAACCTTACATTTATTCACAGTACCACCACCACCACCACCCATTATGTATCTATTCCATAGTACCTTCAGCAACACTGGGTGTTAATATTCTAAAGTTTGCAGATTTAATCTGCAAAATGGCAACTAAATGAAACTGCTTTCCAACAAAACTATTCAAATATTATAATAACTAAACACCCACAAAGATCTAGAGAGAGATTATAATGGCTTTTCCTTTACATTATTGGTGGTAGAATAAGCTTACAGGGCATAATGGGTTTTGTTTTGGTCTTGTTTTTTTTTTTTTAGAACTGATATGATCAGGAAAAGTGTCTTTTCCTCTGAGCTGCCAACATGATTTACTATCAGTTTGTTTTTAAAGAGCGCAAAGTCATCTGGAAAACATTCCTGGATTCTTACTGTGTTAACTTTGATTTAGTTTTCAAAAATACTCTCCACTATTAGGGGTAAAATGTCAGACTATTTAATGATAATGTGGCCCATCTTTCAATCAGTATTTCTCATCACAGTAATCACTGGCTACCTACTACATGTCAGTCCGTCCCAGACACTTCGTACATGAGAGTTCATTTGATCCCCACAATTTCGCTGAAAAGTAAATGTCACTGTTCACATTTTTCAAATGAGGACACTGAGGCCCAAAGACTTTGAGTAACTTGCTTAAGGTCTCATGATATAAATGACAGAGCTTAGACTTGAATTCAAGTTTGTCTGAATCTTCGAGTCTGCTTTTTCCGCTGTCTTAATACTCGCTCCAAGCTAGAGGAATTCTGAATGCAGATAGAAAATCCGTTCTGGAAAAGAGCAATGCCACTGGAGATTAAGTAGCATATGTTGATACACAGGTTACATGAGGACATGATATGTCTATAGGTCAGTGTCCCACAGACTCTCATTAGCACTAATTTCCTGCATTGCTGGAGCTCCATAAATGTGCGGCTTACAGAAAACAAAGCTACTCCCCAAGTCCTAATGGACTACCTGCCTTTCTACCCTCACCCATCTTCCTATCCCCAAACCCAGGATTAGTAGAGTGATTTCCCCATCATTCATTATTTTTACTAGGAACAGGTTAATTCTTAGTAAAAATTCCCCTTTTCCCATCCCAAGTCTCCGAAGTCACACTTACCATGATACCTGAGAAACAGATTCCTTCAAAATACCACACGTAGTTGGTGAGTTTATTGCTGGATGCATAGGAAGTTTGCCCATTCGGGAAATACAATAGTATGTTCACAATTATACTCCAAAGTGCAAGCGGAATCAGCAGACAACTCAGGCAGCCTCCACATTTCCGAGACCCCATTTTACCCTGCTCAGAACCTGCAGGAGATTTCAAGAGTGTAGAATTACATGAAGCCTATTTTGGTTTTCTTCCCTACCTGTCTCCCCACACAGCCCCCCCGCACCACCTCCCCGAGTTCACCTACCCTTTTCTGGGTCACCCTTCAGTTCATATTCAGGAGGAGCCCAGGGCTTGGACAGAACTGCCCCCCGCGGTCTCTCGGTGTGGAAATAGTGGTTTACTGTTTGGAGAACAATAGACAAACGGCCCAAGAGCTGAGCTGGTCTTCATCCTGTGCCAAAGGAATGCGGTGCTCTTACTGCTTTTTAAAATAAGTCATTTTCCTCTGGATGAGAGCACTGAAGATTGAACTCTGAACATGTTTTAAGAAGGAAGTTGGGGTCGGGGTTGGAACTGAGCCTGGCAAATTTCATCCAAGCCTGGACGGGGGTTAATGAGGAAACTACCAGGGGATCTCACACAAGAGCACGTTGTGCAGGGTTCGCTCAAATATTCTGACTTTATGTATCGATCTTTTATTCAGCGTTCTTTATTTCATGCTTACTACTCACCAAACATTGTTCAAACTGCAGGGGGCACAAAAAGAACAAAGAAACGGACAGACAGGTGAGATAAACAAGTCATCACAGTTGATGAGTTCATTGCGACAAGACCGGAAGAGTTTTCCTCTTAAGAGTTTACATCTATTATCTCTATCTGTCTGGAAAATAATAACAGGAAAAAATTCGTATCTCTTACTACCTAGGAAAAGGGGTAAGTAAGCTGGGTAATTTGATTAAGATTTGATGCGTAATAAGTTTGAAATAAGGATTTAGGAATTTTCCCTTCCGAATTATTGCCCTAAATTTAAAGAGTCACAGATCCCCTCTAATTATGATGACATAGACGAAGATTATGGGAAGGCATCTTGGCACTAATGTGGTAAAGATAATGTAGGCGGTGGCAGTAAGGAATTCAAGGAGTGCCTGAACTCTTTGCACCCTTTCTACCAGAACTCTGCTTGACTTAGTCTCAATTTTCTCAGTGATGAAATGGGAATTTAAAAATGATATCTTCTCCACAAGGATAATGTGTGGGTTAAACAGATTATGTATGCAAAACACAAAGTCAAGTGATAGAGAAGGACCAGGCAAGATATGAAAGCTGTGACTAGCAATAAAATTGCAGTTGTAGGAACATAATTGTCAAAAATAGTACAGAGATCAGAAGGAAAGCCTGCTTGTTTATTCCTCTCTGTACCAAAGAGTTTTGTACCTTGAAATCTTGATCCCAGATTTATTTATATTTGATTTGTCATTATCCTCCAGAAAGCATTAATACTCTATAACATACCTGCTTTTAAGTCAAGAAAATAAAAACTTACTTTTATAACAAACATTTTTTAATTTTTTTGTACTTACACTTTCTGAAAAATTGAGATACTTGGAGCCACAGTTGGATTTAAACAAAACTAACCTAGAAACTAGTAGTCTTAAACTGTGATCAGTTCCAAAGAGGTTTCTTGGCACCCCCTAGTGGTTGTGACAATTTTTTTTTCTCTAGTGTCTTTGAGCAAAATCTGGCCATTAGATTTTTTTTTCTCCCAGCGTTATAGAAGCAAAGCCTAAAATCGCATTCACTAGAACTTTGGGGAAAACAGGAAGAGTAACAACCTCTTTGGCTGAATATTTACTGAGCACCTCCTATGTGCCAGGCACTGTCCCTGAGAGCCGGGCAGAGAGATCAGTGAACAAGACAGTCTAAAATCCTTGCTCTCTTGGGGCTGGCATTCTACTACAGGGGAGACTAATAAGAAAAGAATACATATCAGTAAAATAGATAGCTTATCAGGTAGTGGTAAGTGCGGCTAAAATAAGTTAGGTGAGGACAGGTAGGAGCACCAGAGGATGTGGATGGAGATGGGGGTGTCATTTCAAACAGGGAGGTCAGGGAAGAGCTTACTGAGAAGGTGACATTTGAGCAAAGATCTGCAGGAAGTAGAGGGTGTGAGCCATGCAGAGAACATGGGGCAAACCAGTTTAGGAAGTGAGAACAGTGAGTGTGCAAAAGCCCTGAGGTAGAAGAGAACCCCAGTGAGGAGACCACGGTGGCTGGAGCCAAGAGAGGGAGGGGGAGTACAGCAGTATCCGAGATTAGTTTGGGTAGAAAAACGTTATGTTCAAAGGCTCACTCTGGCTGCTGTATCGTGAATAGGTTGTAAAGGATGTGGGTGAAAGAAAGGACATGAATTCTAAACCCATTTCAACAATGCACCCTTCCTGCGGGTGACAGTGACTCAGACCATGATAGTAGTAGCAGAGATGGTGAGAAAAGGCGGGGTTCTGTACACATTTTAAAGATAGAGTCAACAGTATTTGGTGACAAGTTGGATACAAGAGAAAGGGGTGTGTCAAAGATGACTCCGCAGCTTGAGACCTGAGCAACTGGAAGAACAAAGTTGTCATTGACTGAATGAGCCAAAGAGCAGGCTGAGCAAGTTTGGGAGGGGAGAGGAGGTGGTCAGTTTCCAACATCCCAAGTTTGGAGACACTTATTAGAAATCCAAGTGGAGATGCCAGTTAGGCTGTTGGACACACAAATACAAAGGGCAGAGAAGAGGTCTGGGATGGAGTGTATGAGAGGTGTCTGTGTATAGATGGTATTGAAAGGCATGAAACATTATGGGAATGAGTGTAGGCAGGAAAGAGGCCCAAGGACAAGGTCCTGGGCAGCCCAGTGGATAGAGTTCAGGAACCTGAGGGGGTGCCAGCAAAGAAGACTGAGAAGTGGCCCATGAGTTAGAAGAAAAACCAGGAGCTTCTCCTGGAAGTTGAGTTTCTAGTTGAGGAAGACGTGATCAACCGAGTGAAAGGCTGCCTATAGGGCAAGTCATATGGGAGGACTGAGAAATGGCTGTCAGATTTAGCACTCTGGAGGTCACAATGACCTTGACACAGGAAGCTTTGGTGATGGGATAGACTCGAGTCCATGGAATGGGTTCATAAGAGAATGAGAAAAGAGGAATTGGAGACAGAGAGAAGAGGTAACCCTTTCGGAGAGTTTAGCTGGACGGAAAGTGGGAGTCAAGGGGAACTTAATTTAATGGGAAAAACTTTATCACATTTATATACTAATGGGAATGTTCTTGTTGAGGGGTGGGAGGAGGGGGGGTGGGAGGAGGGGAAGTGGGACTGGACAATATAAGGGAGAGGGGAGACTTGCTGGAGTAATGCTCTTGAGTAAACGGGAAGTGGTGGGCGCATGTGCACAGATGGAGGATCTGGCCTTTGAATGCGCAGCTCAGTCTGAGTAACAGAAGGAAGACGGAGCCTACGGGATTGGAGGTGTGGGAACTTCTGATTACTTCTGTTTTCTCCGTGAAACAGGAAGCAGGTTATCAGCTGAGAATGAAGATGGGGAGAGGGTGTTACAGGTTTGGAGAGAAAGGAGATGGTAGGGAACAGTTGCCTAGGATGGTGAAAGGTCTAGAGAAATGTGACAGAAGCTGGCAGGCACTAAGAGCCCACTTGATGTCATAAATTTATAGCGAGACTAGGCACAAGTCTAGACTCATTAAGTGCTTTTCCCAGTGCAGGTCTCTTGTAGAGATTTGGGCAGAGGGTGTTAAGAAAGCTGGAATCAACCAGGACTGGGATTTTGTCAAACAAATATCATAACGAAAAAGAGGCAAAGGAATCAAAAACATATAATGATGAACAGTGGACCTTAATCCAAGTAAGGAGGGAAGTAAACATCTGACAGAATGTGAGGGAGAGTTTAAAAAAAAAAAAAAGGAGGGAGGTTGGATTTGTAGCTTGTGTGTCCCAGTGTGGTTGCAGAGGGGAGGGCATAGCTCAGTGGTAGAGCACCTGCCCAGTGTGCACAAGGTCCTGGGTTCAATCCCCAGCACCTCCACAAAACAAATAAACCTAATTACTGTCCCCCCAAAAGAACAGCAAAGACAACGGAAAAACAATGTGGTTGAAGAATTGTTGGTTTGAGGTAGCAGAAAGAGAAAGAGATGGAAAGATGGAAGGTAGGGGATGAGAAGCAGGATGCTGGAATTTGAGATTAAGGTGTCTCAGTAAGTGGTGAAGACAAAGTCTAGAGGTGTGTTCTGGGCTGAATTGTGTTCCCTTGTCATTTCATATGTTGATGTCCTGTAACTTCAGAATGTGACTACATTTGGAGATACAGGCTTAGTTAAAATAATTTTGGTAGAGTGAGCCCTAAAACTGTCTGATTGGTGTCCTTACAAGAAAAAGAAATGTGAACACACAGAGAGGTACCAGGTGTCTCAGAGAAAAGACCATGTGAGGACCCAGCAGGAAGACAGCCACGTGTGAGCCCAGGAGAGAGGTCTCGGGAGGAACCAAGCCTGCCCATGTCTTGATCTTGGACTTCCAGCTTCTATTACTGTGAGAAGATACATTTCTATCGCTTGTCACCTCTTTTGTCATGGCAGCCCTAGCAGACGAATACAAGGTGTGGCCATGGGAGTCAGTGGCCGAAGCAGGGCGGAGGCAGGAGGATTGGAAGAAAGCCACGGGGAGGGTGGGGTACTGGAACGGTCACTTACAGTGAATATTAAAATCAACAGTTATAAAAACGGTAGCTTTGGAGAGAATGACTGCCCTTAGAGAGCCAGGAGCTAAAATCTTCAAGTAACAAAAGGAAGTAACTTGATGGGGATGAACTGAGGGTGGGAGAGGTTCCATCACAAAATCATCCGGCATCAAAATTTACAGTCTCCTGAGGCAATATTCACCCAGCCCCTCTCCCATTAACTTTTAAGCAGAGATGTTTGAAAACTGAAAATGTTTGACTTGGCTTTCAGTTTTTCTCACCTTGAGACTTTTGTCCTAGAGATTCTAGCAGGCACTGAAATGACGTCAAGGAGAAAGGAGAACAGGATAATCTCTGAGGACGGCAATTGGCTTGCAAATTCCCTTTTGCCATGTAAGGTAACATGTGCTTTATGAGACATACTTGCAAGGTTCTAAGAGGGTTTAGTTGAAGTTTTTCTTGCCAATATTTTGTACCTTGGAGAGGAATGACCAAGAATACCTTTCATTAAAATGTAAAGAGAGTAGCTTTGCTGAGCATTTCCCATCTTGTACCAGTGCCATGGCTTCCAAGAATTTTCAGCATTTTAAATGCTGTCATTGCCAATCAGTGCCCCTCCTTAAAATAGTCATGGATAAATTGACATCTGTTAAGTATCTTTGTTCCAGGCACTGTGCTGGAAGCTTTCATATACAGTAAAAATAAACAGAAAATGAATTCTCACTACACTAAGGCGAAGGCATTATTAACTCCGTTTTGCGTGTTAAAAAAAAATGGATCTGAGAAACATATAAAAGCTTGCCCAGGAACTAGAAGTTAAGCCCAAGATTTGACATAGTCTTTGGACTCTTCAACCATGTTCACCCTGGCCTGATACACTTCTATGCGTTAAACTCTCTTCTTCATTGCAAATAGGTTTCACGTTTGGACATTTGGATTCCTCAGTAGTGGCTGCCTATATTGCTGTTTTGAAGACACACTGGTTTTTGTGGGAGAAATATACAGGCCAGATAGGTTAGTTAGACAGAATGCTGATGTCAGCTGGGCAGACGGGGTCAGGGAAGGGCCACATGCCTGGCTAGTATTGCCCAGTCTTAGTCAAGCCCCCAAAAGATGTCTCTAATGATGCTTTCATGTCCCAGTTAGTCATGAAGACTTGGTGGGGAGGGTGGGGGGGGACCAATCATCATGTGGAAGATAGTTCAGTAAGGGTGACAGAAGTGAATGAAGAGGACATGGCTGACTTTTAAAATCTGTTAAGATTCTGGAAAGGAGAGTGAAGCAATTTCCTTGTGTTTGGTTATTGCATTAATGAGAGCGTCTAATGAAGTCTCCCTGGACAATTAAAACAATTACTTAATTTCACTCCTAAGAAAACTCTTTCTGAACCAGCCTCCTAGAAAACATATGTGTACTCATTAAAAAAAAAAATAGGAGGCACTTGTCTCCAGTAAACTCCCCATTTTCTTGCCAAGGAATTCTTACTAAATCAGGATTTTCTGGCTGGTCCTCCGGGAACCGGGAAGAGTCACTGGGCTGCTCTGCTGATTGGCTGCTCTTGGCCTTGGCTTCCTGTTCTCTACAGCAGAGCTGAGGAAATCCGCAGGATGCCTGCCACCAAGGGACAAGGTGACTCAGGAGGAAACACTCCACCTAAAATAGTTTTGGTGTGCAGCCTCTGAGTCACTCTGGAATCAGAATTAGTATATGATCCTGGAATTAACCCCACAGGTGGTGGGAAGTGGAGAAGAAGGAAGTATCTGATAGAAGTTTATCGAGGAGAAAAGTTTGCCACAAAGATACAAGCTTAACTGCAGAAAAGGCTAATATTCAGAGAGAAATTTCATCCTGGGAGTTCAGAGTGATTTTCCCTGCTGACCACGGTCACAAAGTGCTGTGCTGGTCCTGGTCCAATCTAGGGACCCACTGGGAGTGGATAGAGCCTTAAAAACACATCAGGAAAGTAGCAGAACAGCTGTGCAAACAAAAGTGGGCTGTTGGGATGCAGGAGACTTGACGTTTGTGTTTATAATTATTTCTCTAGAATTATCTGGTCCAAAATGTCTACAGTGCTGCTAGATTCTAGGTTGATCTCCAACTAATTAAACACCTAGCATGTTGCCTAGATGGGAAGGCGTGTGCAGTTCATACCCAAAGCTCCCTGAGCAACGTTCTGTATTGAGAATGGCCTCTCAGACCCTTGCCTTACCTGCCCTTTACCCTCTTCCCCCTGGCTCCCAGCCCTCCAGAGTCCATTTATTTATTCTTTACAATGACGGACCTAGAAGTCATATTCTGTCATTTATTCTTTTTTTTTAAATTGAAGTATAGTCAGTTTACCATGTTGTGTCAATTTCTGGTGTACAGCATAACAGTTCAGTCATACATATACCTACATGTATTCGTTTTCATATTCTTTTTCATTATAGGTTACTATAAGATACTGAATATAGTTCCCTGTGCTATACAGTAGAAACTTGTTTATCTGTCATTTATTCTTTAAATGTGTATTGAGCAATGACCGCCTAGCAGGGAGACTACCGAGGCGAGGAACACCCATTCCTTGCCCGCTAGACGCTCTGCTCAGTCTGGAAGGGGAAATAGAAAGTTCAACAAAAGGTCTGTAATACAAAATGTTGAATTTCCAATAGATTTAAGCACAGGCTTCTGGAAAGTGCAGAAAGCTACAGGAACCTTGAACAGAGCTAGGGGTTCACAGGAGAGTCTTTGGAAGGTTAGGGACAGAACTGTGTCATCTGGCTTAACAGAAGAAGGTAGCTGGGCAAACTGAGACTCAGTCATAGACCAATGTGCACTGGTAGATAAATGCAGTGTATAAAGCTTGATTGGATCTTGACAGGGAAAACAAAACTGTGAGAAAAACCTTGGAGACAACTGGAAAAACAGCAATATAAATAGTGGTAGATGATATTAGAAAGTTGTTTTAAATTTATTTTGGGTGTAGTAGTGGTGTTGTTATGAAGGAGATCGTTCTAATTGTTAGGAGAGAGATACACCTGCAACTTGCTGAGCGAATGGTTTAGCAAAAGAAGAAGGAGGACGCGGAAGAGGAAGAGAAGAATGGACATACGATAAATAGACAAATGAAGCAAATGTAACAAAATGTTAACAATTGTTGAACTGACTGAGGATGTTCATTGCACTAGTTTTTCAACTTTCCTGAATTTTTGAAAGTTTTCAAAAAAAATAGTCGAAGAAAAAAAAAGTACCTTGGTAGCCAGTTGCATAATGCCAACACTATCCAAAATTCAGACAGTGCTTGCGTCTTGGGAATACAAAGTAGAAAACAAATGCTCCACAGCATTGGACTGCACGGAAGCCCCGAGTCAGGTCACAGTGGGTGTTGTTAGGAGGGTATCTGATAAAGCTCAGAGCTCGAAGATGTATGTCAGATTGAGGAGTCTGGGCTTTATCCTGAGGAAGTCAGAGCCACTAAGAGTGGAAGGAATTTTAGAGGCTCATTCTGGTTTCAGTTCGAAGGACGGATCAGAGTTAGGAAGGTATGGAACTAAGAGTTCATTCCAGAGACAAAAGCAGTAATTCCATCAGAAATAAAGAAGGCCAAAGGCTGGAGAGGATGCAGAGCAACAGAAAATCTCATTTGTTGCTGTAAAATGGTGCAGCCACTCTAGAAAACAATTTGGCAGTGTCTTACAATATTAAATATACGCATACCATACAACTCAACAACCCCACTTGGGTATTTACTCAAGAAAACTGAAAATGTAAGGGCTCACAAAGACCTGTATAGGCATGTTTAGAGCAGCTTTTTCATAATCACCAGAACTTGGAAGCATCGACTGCTAAATAGATAAATAATCTGGACATTCAGGAATGGAATGCAACAAAAATGGAGTGAACTACTGATAGATACTACAGAAACATGGATGAATCTCAAAAGAGTTAAGTGGAAGAAGCCAGACTACACAGATTACACACTGTATAATTCCATTGATATGACATTCTGAAAAACATAAAGCTGTTGGTATAGAAATAAGATCTGTAGTTACCAGGGGGCCGGGGTCAGGGGAGAAGTTGACTACAAAAGGGCACATAGAACTTTCTGGGGTGATGGAAACACTTTAGATAGCATTTTTATTGAGGTGGAGTTTGCATAGTTATACACATTCATCAAAACCGTATACCTAGAAAGTGTGAATTTCACTATGTAGAAATTGTATTTCAATATACTTCACTTTAAAAAAGGAAAAGAAAATGAATAATAGGACTTGAGGACTGACTGAATAGAGAACAGGGGAAGGAAAAGCAAAATATTGTTCAATGGTCAAGAAAACAGACATACTAATAAACGAAGTGGTACCTGATACAGCCAGTTAACTGCTGCAAGAATGTGAGGCCAAATCCAGTTACGTCGAGGAGTAATTCAGAATGTATGAAAACATTTTCATCCATTTTTATGTTATTGCTTTAGTGGCCATTTTGGCACAATTATGAGGAAAATGTTGTTAACTTTAAAAGCATATAATGGATTCTCAAGAAGAAATGTATGTTCTGGGAACACAGAAAATTTCTGTGTGTGAATATATGCATGCCCATGCGTGTCTCAAAGCATCTGATGCTACTCTGCCTTGGATATGTTTTTTCACTGGTTTTACATGTTCTTTAAACCATCAAAATGTATGCAAAATGCTTTCTTAGTTCTAACTAATAAAAATACTAAATATTAATTTTTTAATGGAGAATGCCTATAATATGGTGGCAGAAGTGGGCATGGAGACAGTTTGTTGAGAATTTAAAAAGACAGTCTTGGGGTGAGGATAGCTCAGTGGTAGAGCACATGCTTAGTTTATACGAGGTCCTAGGTTCAATCCCTAGTACCTCCATTAAAAGAAAAATTTAAATAAAGAAGGTAGAGTCTTTTCCAGGAAGTGATCTTTCAGATAAGATACGCTTGCACATGGGCATATGAACCTATCAAGTAAGAATACTGCTGCACTATTTATAGAGAGAAAAGACTGGAAGTAATCTTACTCCCTATTAATAGGAAACTGGTTAAATAAATTATGGCATAGTTATGTAATGGAATAATATGCAACCGTTAAAAATGAGATAAATCTATACATGCTGATATGCAATGATGGCTGAGTTAGAAAAACACTGGACATAATATTACTATTTACATAACATATAGTATATATACTTATATATGTACACATATTATATAGGCATAGAATATCTCAGGAAGCCTATGACAAAGAGCTGTCAGGAGCCATTCAGGAGGCAGAAATTACACAATAATTTGAATCAGCAAGATTTAATATGGAGAATGATTCATTCTTTACTAAGTGGGAGTAAGAGAATTCTGAAGACTACCCCAGGGCTGCCGACACTGGGTTGACTTGGCTGGTTTGAGAAACAGCAGGGCTGACTGTAGGGCCGTAAGAATCTGAGGCTTCACTCTTGAAAAGTGTGGAGGCAGCAGACTGAAAACTGCCCGGTGCTCTGGCTTGACTTGCCCGTATTGTCCCAGCAATACTTCTGTGGATTTGTCACCTCAGGCAAGGGGATCAAAAGCAAAAATAAACAAATGGGACCTCATTAAATTTAAAAGCTTTTGCACAGTGAAGGAAACCACCAACAAAATGAAAAGACAACCTACTGAATGAGAGAAAATATTAGCAAATGGTATGTCTGTAAGGGGTTAATATCCAAATATATAAACAGCTCATACAACTCAGTATCAAAAAGTCAAATAACTTGATTAAAAAATAGGCAGAAGACCTGACTAGACATTTTTCCAGAGAAGACATACAGACGGACAACAGGCACATGAAAAGGTGTTAAACATCACTAATTATCTGAGAAATGCAAATCAAAACCACAATGAGATATCTGGCATAATGGCTATCATAAAGAAGACCACACACAAATAAATGTTGGTGGGGCTGTGGAGAAAGGGGAACTCAGCTCACTATTGGTGGGAATGTAAATTGGTGTAGCCACCATGGAAAACAGTATAGAAGTTCCTCAAAAAATTAAAAATAGAACCATCATTTGATCCAGTGATTCCATTCCTGGGTATACATCTGAAGAAAACAAAAACACTAATTTGAAAAGATGTATGCACCTCGATGTTCATAGGAGCATTATATACAATAGCCAAGGTAAGAAAGCAACCTAAATGTCCATCAAAAGACAGATGGATAAAGAAGATGTGGTATATACACAATGGAGTATTACTCAACTATTAAAAAAAAAAGAAATTTTATTATTTGCAACAACCTGGATAGACCTGAAGGGTATTATGCTTAGTGAAGTAAGTCAGAGAAAGGCAAATACTGTATGTTTTCACTTATGTGGAATCTAAAAAATAAAGCAAATGAATGAATATAATGAATCAGAAACAGACACAGGTATAGAGAACAAACTAGTGGTTAACAATGGGAGAGGGGCAAGATAGGGGATGGGGATTAAGAAGTACAAATTACTATGTGTAAAATAAACAAGATACAAGGATGTAATGTACAGCACAGGGGATATACCAATATTTTATAATAACTTAAATGGAGTCTAATCTAGCAAAAAGTGAATTTTTGTACACCTGAAACTAACATAACATTGTATATCAACTACAATAAAAAATAATGATAATAATAAAAAAGAATGCACTAGGGCTGAGAAAGGGTATCCAAGAAAGGAATGAACTGAGGAGAGTGAGCTGCTCAAAGCTGGACACAGACGTCCTTGGAGAGGGAAAGCCCCTCTGATGGTGTAGTATTTTGCTGGGTGGCCTCAGATCAGAGCTGGCCCGCAATTGACAACTAGGAGTCGCAAGCCAGCACTAAGAAGCTGGAAATTCCTGTACTGAAGAATCGGTAGACTGAGGCTGGTGGGAAAGAAATCACTTGCTGGGGTGTGCTGATGAATTCAGCAGGAAACTGCCTGGAGCCGAGTACTGCTGAACTTGATGCTGGCTGGGCCATGATTGGACTCACTGGAAAGCTGGCAAGAAGCTGCATCACACAAGTGTCTCTGAGCAGGTCCTGGGAAAACCAGCTGGGGCACCCACGAAACTTGCTGGGGCGAGCTCCGTCACTGGGTCTCCCACACATCAGCCCAGAACAAGAACAGAAAGCCCCCTAGAACAGGAAAGAGAAGCCCATTTCTCCTCCGGAGTCCCTCCAGTGTCCTCTACTGGCAAAGCTTAACATTGATCGTGTCAGCCAGCAAAGGAAAAATGTTTCATTATCATAAGCAGAGAAATGAAGGGAGTGGGGAGATTTGGGGCTGCAAAACATTACATTCATAAATGCCATGGCTGGCAACAATTGTGTCTGGGGAGAAAAATTGATTGATCAGGCTCAGATGTGAAAGAGAAATTGACTTTTCACTGTACATCTTTGTACCCTTTGATTTAAGGGAGAGGCTTTGAAAAAAATTGTAATGCATTATACTGAGTTTCATACTGTGAAATAATAATGCTGTTGATGATAACAGTATGCCAGTCATTATTCCAAGTGCTTTGACTGTATCAAATCACCTAATCTTTCCCCAACCTGTTACTCTTATTAGACCTAACATTTTATATAAGAAGACACTGAGGCACAGAGAGACAGTAATTTGCCCAAGATTAGTTGGTGAATGGTCGAGCCATACCTGATCCTCTGGATGCAGAATCTGTGCTCTTAACCACCAATTCCCACATCTATAGAGGTTTCCTTCGACATAAAACATAATGAACGATGTTGTAGTATTTCTGGTGTTCAGCATGGTGAATTCAGATAAAAACTAAACAAAACCAAATAGACAAACAAACAAACAAAAAACCCGACAATGAACGAGGTGCTAGTCCTTAATGCTGCTCATCAGCTATGTCCCAGTCTCTGACTCCCCTTACGGGTGGGTTGGGTCTTGTGGCTAATGAGCTGTGTGTGTCATTTCCAGTCAAGCTCTGCATTATTTTGTGAGAGACCCTCCTTAACTCTCTTTCTTCTCTTGCACAGACTCTGTGTTGATTGTGATGATTAGAAGGCAAGAGCAAGAAATAAACCTTTGATTTTCTAAGCCCTTGATAATTTGATGCTGCTTCTTACCAAAGCAAAATCTAGCTTACTTTTACTGATATAAATCATATGTTTCTGATTAGAGTTAAATAGCAAAACATGTGTTTTATAAAATACTAGGTAAGATGTATTACTTATTCTAATTTTTTTAAACGGAGGTACTGGGAATTGAACCCAGGACCTCATGCATTCTAAGCAAGCCCTCTACCATTTGAGCTATATCCTCCCTAAACTTTTTTATCTTGGAAATTTTTGAACTTAAAAAAATGGAAAATATTAGAATTATACAATGATCAGTGTTTATCCTTCAACTAGATTCATCAATTACTCATATTTTGCTCCTTTTGTTTTATTTCTCGTAAGTTTTTTTCTCTCAGTCATTTAAAAGAAAGTTGCAGATGTCATGAAACTTACTGGAAAAACTTCCATGAGCATCTTCTAAGACCTTCTGCATGACCACCCTGAAAATCTTAGTTCTTAACAGCATTACAATATTTACTTTTCTGCTTTATTCTACAATATACATAAAATAGCTTCCAAATTACAATTCTAACATTACCACCAATCATAAATCTATGAGGTAGAGTTCAGATTTTTTGCAGTCCTTTTTTCCTGTGGAATAAAAGGACACCAAGGATTGTAATCGGGGTACTGTGTTTAGTACAGAACGGAGTAATTCAAGTAACTCTGAACACAGTTCTCTACATCCTTTGAAGTAATATATTCTAATGGCTAAAGAGGCTGCAAAAAAATCTTGATAATACTTTGTACAGAGATTCATTTGCTTCTGTTTATAGTTGATTTTAGGGTTTGCTTTTTAAAACTTTTTATTACATTTTTAATGGATCACTTCTATTTGGTTCCAAAGTCAGAGCAATATAAAAAGCTGTACTCAGGACTGCCAGTCTCGTCCTTTCCCCTGCTCTCTTCCCACCAGCTCCATAAGCAGATGTTTTCATTAATCTCTGCTTTATTCTTCCTGTGTTCCTTTTTTTTTTTTGCAAAAACAGGCAAATACATATTCTTATGTTCCTTTTTTTTTTTTACTTGGCAGTATACTATGTGCACCTCATTATTTTTTTCACTTAATAATATATCCTGGACATCACTCCGTATCAGTTTGTAGAAATCTTTCAGTTTTTCTTCGTTGTGACTACATGAAACTCCGTCATGTAGCTGTACCACGGTTTGATTTATTAGTGGCTGCTTGGATTTTTCCCAGCATCTTACTGTTATTATAAATGATACTGTAACGAAGAAGATCGCCCAAGTATTCTTTCATGTTTGCGGAGGTACCTTCACGGTAGTTTCCTAGAAGTGCTTTTCCTGGGTGAATACGTAAGTACTGGTGTTAGATATTGCCCAGTTCCCTTCACCAGGGGTTGTATCATTTTGCAATATTACTGGCACTGTCTGACTCTGCTTGTTTCTCCACAGCCTTGCCGACAGAGTGTGTTGCCAAGCTTTTGAATTATTGTCAATCTTGTGAGTGAGAAATGATATCTCTGTATAGTTTTAATTTGCATTTATCTTGTGATGAGTAAATTTCAACATCTTTTTACATACTTAAGAGTCATCTGTGGTACACCTGAAACTAACACAATATTGTAAACCAATTATCTTTCAAAAAAAAAAGAGGCATTTATGTAACTCTTTCTGTGAATTGTCGGTGTATGTTTTAGTTGATTTTTTCTATCAGGTTTTGGATTTTATTCCTTTTGATTTTTAAGCACTCTTTATATATTAAAGAGATTAGTCCTTTGTCTGCAATGTAAGTTGCAAATATTTTCCACTGATTTGTCATTTGCCTTTTTGATTTTGCTTATGATGCAAAAAAAAATCTTTATTTTTTTGTAGTCAAATTTATCCAGATTTTCTATTGCTGCTTTGGGATCTTGTTTGATAGCTTTGAGACATTCTTTCCAAACCATTCTGTTTTCTTTGAGTACTTATGCCTTACCTTTTTTACATTTACATTACTGATCCATTTGGAATTTATTCTGGTCTCTGGTATGAGATAGGGATCTAATTTTATCATTTTCAAAATGACTACCCAGTTGTCCTACACTATTTCTGAAAAAGTTAATATTTTCCCTTATGACTATCTTAATCATTTACTAAATTGCCATATATACTTGGGTTTATTTTGGAAAGTCTAGTCCATTCCATTGGTCTGCATGTATCTATTCACGCTATATATTTTTTGTTGAAGTATAACTGATTTTCAATATGAATGGATAGAAAACAAATGGTTACCAAAGGGGAAGGAGGGAGGGACAAATTAGGGCTATAGGATTAACAAGTAAAAGCTAGTCAAGCTATATTTTTAAAAATCATATTCAAGTGTTATGCTACATTCCTCTTGAAAAATATATATTTTTTAATGCAGTGGCCATGGGACTTGGTGACTAAGTGAATGTGGAAGTTGAAATAGAGGAAAGTGTCCAGCTAACTCCCAGACCTCTTTCCTATTTGCCTTGGGTAGACAGTAAAACTGTTTGCCATTGGATGCCAGGGAGAGGGTACAAAGGAGAGAGTTGCAATCCAGAGAGTTAGAGAAATATGGTGAATTTTATCTGGTCTAAACCCACAACTCTGTATTAAATGGATCAACTTGATGTGAATGTGACAAAACTATATCAATGACCTAATTGGTCTACAAAATTTTGACTCGTTATCATTATTTCAATAAAACTCAGTTTATAGAGCAGTTCTGCTCAGCATTACACTTTGCCAGTATTATCTGATTAACACCTCCCTTGGGGTTGGCATTCTCACCAATTAACAGACAGGGAACTTGGGGCTTAGTGACATGCCCGTGATGACACAGCTGCTAAGGGGTAGAACCCACTTAGCAGAGCAGCACTGCCTCCTATGTGAATGACTGATTTCACTGGCTGGTTCTAGGTTTGGATGTTAGTGTCTGTCTATGCCTCTCAAAACCAGTGGTGGCAGCTGAGACTAGCTCAGAGCTCCCTCCTCTCTGCTCTTACAGAGTCCTGTGATTTTCTCTAGCCAGGCAGGCTCCTGGCAGGAGAGGCTGTGTTCTGTTCTATGCCAGTCAACTGTGCATGCCCAGAGCAATGCCGGACGCGTAGGGTATCACACACTCCCTATCATTTGACTGTATGACACTCTAATCCCCATGTGCTACATCCACTTGTCTAGTTTACACAGTTGAATTCTAATAAATCTATAAATGCTTTAAGAAATCAATCCTGTGGGGTTCAGCTACAAATATAATGAAGTATTTCATCAACTAGATAGAAGTCTATAGTGAGTAGCATGAATAATTTTCCCAGGAGATTCTTAAAATGTTAAACAGTACCATATAAAAGTGTAGACACTTGCACTAAAGTGACCTCAGAGGAAAATGTAATGACCCTGGAGGAGTCCCATTAGAAAGTCAAAAATTGGGTCCTCCCACACTTCCCCCTTCCTTCTTTTCAGAAAACAAGTTGGCACATCGTGCAGTGAAAGGGGAGATGAAGCAAAGCTTGTGCTCAGTGGCCTGGAGTGCAATGCCCAGGGGCTCCAGCAAAACCTTCACAAGTCAAACTGACGTGGTTATAGATTTCCAGAAATGTAAGTAAAGTCAATTTATAACATTTATTTTAGAATGCATGTAATGGAGTATGAATTGCTCCAACAACTCAAAGGTCCAATACTGAAAAAAATCGCTGTAGCCCCAAATGGCGTAGAAATGAGACGGTCCGTGTCTCCCTTTTGAAGTGCATCCTCTCAAATCGTTCAAGTTTGGGTGTAGATTGGCCAGGCATCCTCCACCCCAGGGGAGAGGCAGTGGGTCCAGTGCTGTCTTTACTTCTCTTGGCCACACGGTGTCACTGTTGAAGACCATTTGATTCACTTTAAACTGCTTCCTCTCAGTGAGGAGCCGGCAGGATGCCAGTTCCTGAAGGGGCCACAGGGGGCTCTACATGGAGGACAGTGCCCTCCCTTGGCCCTCAGTTCTGCCAGGGGCCCCAACGTGGCTGCCCTTTCAGCCAAGCTCTGTTTTTGTACACCCAGAGCTGGCTCCTGGCCTGGAATCGGAATGGATCCCACTGTCCATGGAACGCCCTCCCATCCTTCCTCTCCAGTGATGGCCAAGGGGCAAGGTGGTAGCAGACTTCACCATCCAGCCCCCTGCCCCCCAACTTCCCAAACGTAAAGGGTCCCTTTAAATCGCCTTTCCCTAGGCAATCTGGGCTACTCACCCTTTACTTATCTTATGTGGTTTAAACAATATGTATCCTCCTAATGGAACACTGCCCCCAGGAACCCACAGAACTGTTTCCCATCCTGGTCTGTAAGGAAAAGTACCTTGTACTTTTCTCAACTAAAGAAGTGTAAAAATACAAGAGAAGATTATCTCCTTCTCTAGGGCTAAAATAAAATAATACGAAATATATTTCCATTCTATCATTTTTTAATTTGTCAACGAAAATATAGATCTGTAATATAATAGCTTTGTAATAGTAAATGTATCCAACCCCTTGGAGGTGTTTATTCCTTCCATGTCTCCCCACTCCCAGCTCTGTCCCTGTTTTTACCACACTGTGCTTAAATATGGTCTGGTCTAATGCCATGTTTATTGAGAAGGGAGTGAACTTGATCAAGTCAGGGGCAAACCTGGGACTGAGGCCCTGGCCTCTAGTCCAGAGCTCTCTCTGCAACACAACCCTGCCTCTCCATTGCTGGAGAAGTCTCCCAGACTGGGAAGGCCAAGGAATGTCCTAGAGGCTGGACGGCAGATGGAGATGAGTCATGGTGGGTGCTCAAGGCAGACTTCCCCCAGCATCTGCTCTAGTTGCCCGTATCCCTGCACTGAACGCACATGTCTTTTTCCAGGGATCAGTGAGTTCAAACTACAGCTGGTCTTTGGAGCAGCCTGAGTCCGCTCTTTGCCTTCCACATCTCCCTTTCTATCCCAGGCACAAAGCACCCCCAACGTGGGATCCCCATCAAAACTCCTGATAGCAAACAAGTCATTGTCTCAGCCGCCTGGAGTCCCTTTTTTCTTTCCTTGGGGAGCTACCCTCTAGAATTCCATGTGATCTTCATGTAATCCTGGCCTGTCCCAACCACCCCTAGCCGTCCGCTGTGTAAACAAACACACGACCAGTGCCCAGTGTGGAAGCCACAAAGAACAAAGAGCCCTATCTGAAGTCTTAAGATTTTCAATTCAGAAGACCCAGATTCGAGTAAAACTGGAAACGTGTTCTGAGGAAGAGAAAAAGCCAAGGACTTATGAAGACAAAAGCCACTCCAGCTTTCCCAATGCTACTTGCTGAAGAGACTGTAAGGATTAAATTTTATAATAAATTATATAGAGTCGTTCTCTTGCTTACATACCTGTCACAGAGCAGATGCCAAGGCCTAGCTCTTCGCTCTCCTGTCCAGCTGCCCCTTACTAGTTTATACCCATAGGAATTAAGTAATTTCAAGGATCCTGAATAAAACAGAAAGCTGAAATTATGGGGAAAAAAAAGACAAAAGCCACAAGGTGGTTTAAGTTGCCCAGTGAGAATCGTGGCAGACTGACGCAAGTCAGGAAATATTTGTCCTGAAGGAATCACAGCTAACTCTAGGGCAGGATTCGGTGAGGAGATAGGCCGTCACACGTTCGTTTAGAGTAAGGGTCCGATAAAGTATCTGGAGTAGGACGACGGGTGGTCCAAAGGTTAGTTCCCATCCCGGCTGGGCCATGCACAAGGCAGGCTTCCTCAGTGGCCCCCTTGGCTCCGTTTTAGAGAGTTCTCTTAGTAACAGTGACTCCATTTTTATTTTCCTTCCACACCAGGCAGTCAAACTGTCTTAACCCCAGGGCCACAGCTAGTTGGTCCTGTGACCCAAGCAAGGCAGTTATGGCTCTTCCTTGGAGTTTTGTTTGTGGACACTGGGAGAGATGACTCTTTCCCCTGGGGTCACCAAGCTGAAAGGATAAATCATTTAAGTGAGGAATTCATTGACATTGTGTATTCCGCCCACACACTGGCCCCTTGGAGGAAGGTCACCTGCAATAAGAGAAATGAGGCCGACATGCCAGGTGATGCAGAGATAGGAGATGGGAGGGACAAAGACAATAGAATGTGTAGCCAGCACTGGGCAAGGCCCAGTGGCCCTTGAACTTGCTGGTATCTGAGTCAAGTTTCTGTCACATTTAACATATTACCCCTTTCAGATTTTTCCTCTGTGTGGTATAGTAAGAAATATATTTGGCCTTTGTCTCTGAGTTCTGGCACAGAGCTCCCCAAACCCTTGGAATTTCCTGAGTAATAGGAGTGTCTTTTATTATTCATAATGAACCCCTTTGGTCACACCGGAGTTTGTGCTGATGCTGTGACTCGGGGTGGGGCCCCGAGATAGCCTCAGGAGGGGGCTGGTCACCGGAAGGACCAAGAGATTAGAAGGTCAGAAGATTTAGCCCTACCCACTGACCTCCAGGAAGTGGAAGGAAGGCTGGAGGATAAGCTTTATAAAAATTCTTGAACAATACAATTTGATAAGCTCCAGGCTGGTGAGCACATCAAGGTGCTGGGAAGGTGGTCTGCCCGGGGAGGGGGTGGACGCTCTGTGCCCGCCCCCCCCGACCTTGCCTTGTGCACCTGTCCCATCTGGCTGTTCCTGAGTTACGTCTTAATAATGAACTGGCAAGCATGAAATGTTTCCCTGAGTTCTATGAGCCATTCCAGCAAATTATCAAGTCTAAGAAGAGGGTGGTGGTGAGAACCCCCAATTCATGGCCGTTTGGTCAGATGTACAAGTGGCTCAGGACTAGCAACAGGCATCTGAAGTGGGGGCAGTCTTGGGGACCAAACCCTTAAATCGTGGGATCTGACACTAACGCCAGGTGGTTAGTACCAGAACTGCATTTAATTGTTTGACACCCGGTTGGCGTCCAGAGAATTGGAAAACTGATGGTTGATGCTGGAAAACACTCCCTATTTTGTCAAAATACATGTATGCTGGTTTTCACGTGCAGCTCTACTTTTGTGAAGAGAGCTGCACAGCTACTCTGTGCTGGGGCCAGGGCTGTGAGTGTGTCAAACTCCCGGCCATCCTGTGTGCACTGTCTGTCTCCCTGAAGCCCACACCCCTTCAAATGGGCAACACCCGCACCCCAGAAGCCCTCCACGTGCCCTTCCCTGCTCAGCCCATGTCTCCTTCTCGCTTCCCTAAAAGTAACCGTTGTCCTGACTTAGTAGTAATCCTTACTTTTCTTTACAGTTTTACCACCCAAGTGCATCCCCAAACACTGTAATTTAGTTTTGCCTTTTTGGGGTGAGGGAGGAGTGGGGTATTGGGGAAAGAATATGTCTTACACCAAAGAAGAAATCCTTACAGTGGGCAGTGGTTCCCAAGCTTTTCAGGGCAGTGGTTCTTAAGCTTGTATAAGCATCAGAATCTCCTGGTGGGTTCGTTCAAACACAGTGGGCTCGTGGGCTCCAGTCCTCTATGGGCTGGTTCACGAGATCTGGAGTGAGGACTGAGAATCTGCATTTCAAACGTGTCCCCAAGTGATGCTGATGACACTGAGCCAGGACGCAGTTTGAGGACTGCAATCTTAGAGTCCGAGGGGCTATAATCCAGGGCTGCCCTAAACTTATCTTAGAACAACCAGGCTTCTTATTTCCAATAAGACCTTGGAAATCAGGATTTGATGGCTCCAGAATTTTGAAATGCACCTGCTTATTCTTTTTAACATGCTGGCCGATGACAATTTGCTTAGCCAGTCCCCTTGTGCCACCAAAAGAGCCCACTTCTGAAATAACTGTGTGCTCTTTCTGTGTTTAGAGCTCCCATCCGGAGCCAAACCACTGCTGTACAAAGGTCAGAGAACTAGGGTGGCCAAGTTCTCTTGGGTGACTAGCCTCGAGAATTCGGATGCATTTCTTTCAAAAGCAAGGCTAGTGAAATCCTACGACTCTCCATTCTACGCACAGAAGCCGAAGGAAAGAACCTGACCTCCAGCCACACCAAACAGTCAGGCTCAAAGTGTTCTTTTCATTCCATTGGCCACTCCAGCTCCACTGCTGCATAAACTGAAGCTATGAGTTTGATGGTTGTACAAACCTAAGGGCAGACTCAATCTCTTCCAACAAAATTCATAGGAGGTAAAAAGGAAAACTGACATTTCTTCTTACTTTCTGTTGATCACTCAGTGTGCTGGGTATTGTGGCAGCCAGTCTCCAGGATGGCTCTCAGTGATCCCTGCCTCCTACGTTGTCCCCTCCCATCTCATACCAGGGTTGGTCAGTGTGACTAATAGAATATGGCAGAAGAGATGATATGTAACTTCCAAGCTTCCAAGATTAGGTATAAAAGCCTGCAGCTTCCATCTTTCCATCTCTGTCTCTGTCTCTAATCTCTCTCTCTTTGATGAGTCCAGAAGAAGCCAGCTGCCTTGTTGTAAGCAGCTCAGAGAAGAGGGCCACACTGCAAGGGACTGAGATTTCCTGCTGAGAGTCACTGAGTGATCTCAGATTTGGATCTTCCATCCCCCAAGTCAAGCTTCAGATGACAGCAGACCCAGATGACACTTTGCCTCATGAGCAATCCTGAGCTAGAACCTGAGCTAAACCATTACTGGATTCCTGGCCCCCGGAACCATGAAGAAAAAAAAATGTTTATGGCTTTAAGCTGCTAGGTTTAGGGGTAATCTGCTACACAGCAGTTAATAATAAATACAGGTGCTCTACCAATGATACCCCATGTGAGTTTCTAACAACCTGAGGGACTGTTCTTGTCACATTTCACTTGCCATCAATGTCAAGATACCCCGTTTATTCTATGAACCACTAAGAAAGGAAAGAAACACTGTTCAACCATGACAAGTCTTCACCTGTGAGATGTGTTCCAATATCATGTATGTTACAGTGTAACAGAAACACGCAACCTAGAATTGATAAAACACGTTATCTGCCTTTTAAGTCAGGCATTTCTTCTTGTGCACTGGAGGAATGAAAGTCTTCTCTTTCATCCCCATTATTTAGCTTTGTGTGGAGTAGCTACTTAGCACATGCCAGTTGAAAGGTTTTGTTTTGGCTAGGGAGGTCCACATGACTTCTAGGGCAAAGCTGGACTCAGCACAGATCTTGTTTTTAATTCTAGATCTATATGGGAAAATGTGAGAAGACGTAAGTTCTCCTAATTCTCACGTTAGTCAAAGGAAGGCTCCTTTCTGGATTCTTAATCAGCACGGTCCTGTACATTTCCTCTTGGTGATGTGCAAATGTACTGCATATGTGGCCCTTTAAAATCAGCCCAAGGCGGCTCCCAGTTCCTTAGAGGAGCTGACCTGAGTGTCCGTGCCAGCATTCTTGTGTGCGTTATCCAAGCCAGACATTATCACTCCCACTGGGCATATGAGAGAAGAGAAGCTAAGAGACATTAAGAAACTTGCTTAAGGTAACAACACTAGAAAGTGATGAAGGCTGGGGCTGGGATTCTGCTAAGCTGTTCTTACTGCTACCCCTCCCACATCACTGCACCTTCTCCAGAGAACAGTGGTGTGGCCTCTCTCCTGGCCTTAGATGATAGTCACAGTGAAGCAAAAAAGGCAACCAACTCTCAAGAGTATTCAGTGGCCTCTAAATATGCCTTTTACATGAATAGCTGATGTCTTTTATCATGGGAACACAGAATGTTTCATAAACATTAGCTCATTTGTCCTCACAGCACCAGACATTTTCAAACAAATGAGTTAATGTTTGCAGAAAGTCCTTGAGATTTGAAGACTATAGGCACAGTATGAAGGTACAGCATTGTTCCAAAGCTGAAACAGCTGTCACTGGGTCACAGCCTTGGAGAACTCTTCTATGAAAACGTCAGACCTTCCAAGTCGTGGAGATGGAGGCAGAAGCAAGCGTAGGCAGATCCAACAAAGACATCTCTGGTTTGGAGAGGAAGTAAATCTATGAAGCAGAGATGCTAAAGGGGAATCCATTGGCAACTCTGACGAATGACTGATGATTGCCTGATAAGTTGAGTGGAGAAGGCTCATTAGGAAAGAGTTCTGGGAGTGATTACTAATGTCTGCCATGAGCACAAGACTGGAGAGTTTAAAGCACATGTTCCAGGAATTTCCCTTATTGCTACAGATCTGTAATTCTTAATCTGGGCCACATATTGGAATCATCTGAAAGGATTTTAAAAAATACTAGTGCCCAGGCCTCAGCCTACACTGACTGAATCAGATTTCAGGGAGTGAGGCCTGGAAGTCTATATATTTTTTTGAGTGCTAGTGATTCTAATTGGCATCCAGGTCCAAGATCTACTACTGTGAGATTGTCACTTTCTAGGGCAGTGGTTCTTGGCCTTAACTGTATTGGGATTACATGGGTTGTATTAAAAAGTTATTGATGTCTAGGTTGCAACCCTGTGTGTCCTGATTTAACTGATCTGGGGGATAGCCTAGCCATTGGGAATTTCAAAAGCTATCAGGCAATTTTTTTTTTTTTTTACAGACAGAGCAGTTTTAGGTTCAATTTTAGCAAGTTTAAACAGAAAGTACAAAGGGTTCATTTCCCATACCCCTCTGCCCCCAAGCAGACACAGCCTCCCCCAGTATCAACACCCCCCACCGGAGTGTGCGTTTGTTACAGTGAGGAACCGACAATGAGGCGACGAAATCATTCAAAGTCCATTGTTTACACCAGGTTCACCCCTTGGTGTTGTACATTCTGTGGGTTTACATAACTGTATAATGACGGGAATCCACCACTATATAGTGACATACAGAGTAGTTTCACTGCCCTAAAAATCTTCTAATGCCCTCAGTCTATTCATCCCTCTCCCCCCTCAATCTTTTTACTGTCTTCATAGCTTTACTTTCTCTAAAATGTTATATATTTGGACTCACAGTAAATTTAGCCTTTCCAGACTTTCCTTTCCTTTCTTTCACTTAATAATATGCATGTGAGTTTCTTCCATTTCTTTTCATGGCTCGATACCCCATTTCTTTTGAGCACTGAACAATATTCCATTGTTAGGTGTACCACAGTTTATACATATCCACCACCTACCGAAGGATGTCTTAGTTGCTTCCAGGTTTTGGCAGTTACAAATAAATCTACTATAGACATCTGTGTGTAGGTTTTTGTGAAAATGTAAGTTTTCAACTCATTTGGGTATATACGAAGGAGCGTAATTGCTGGATTGTATACTAAGAGCATGTTTAGTTTTCTAAGAAACTACTACACTGTCTTCCAAAGTTGCATTCCCACCGCTATGACTGAGAGCTCCTGTTGCTCCACACCCTCACCACTGTTTGGTGCTGTCACCGTTTTGGATTTCGGCCATTCTAATTGGTTGGTAGTGGTATCCTATGGTTTAACTTGCAGTTCCCTCATGACATCAGATGTTGGGCATCTTTTCCCGTGCTTATTTGTCATCTGTGCATCTTATTTACTGAGGTGGATGGTCAGGTCTTTTGCCCATTTTTAAATCAGACTGTTTTCTTGCTTTGGGATTTGAGAGTTCTTTATATGTTTTGGATAATTGTCCTTTTTCAGATGTGTCTTTTGCAAATGTTTTCTCCCAGTCTGTGACTTGTCTTCTCATACTCTTGACAGTGACTTTCACACAGCAGAAAATTTCAATTTTAATGAAGTCTAGCTCATAAATTATTTCTCTCCTAGGTTATGCCTTTGGTGTTGTACTTAAAAACTCATTGCCATACCCAAGGTCATCTCGATTTTCCCCTATGTTATCTTCTAGGAGTTTTATAGTTTTGCTCTTTACATTTAGGTCTGTGATCCACTTTAAGTTAATTTTTGTGAAGAGTGTTAAGTCTATGTCAGCAGTTCATGACTTGGGTGAGGAAGAGGAAGGTGAGGCAACAATTAATGAGACTGATAATGTAACTCCTCTTCTATCTTTCTATTCATAGATCAAATATTAATATATGGAACACATAACTTTATAGTTTGCAACAAAGTTGCATTCCCACTGCTATGGTTAAATTAGCATATATGATCAAATTTAACCATCCCAATCATGATAGGCAGGTAGAGATAATATTATCATCTCCACTTTATAGGTTAGAAAACTGAGGCTCAGAGAGAAAAAGTGACTTGTCCAAGATCAACAGCCATAACCCAAATCCTGGATTCCTGAGTGAAACTCAGCATCCTTTTTATTGTTCTTCAGCTACGCAAATTTCTATGGTTCTTCACTTACTCAAATGTGCTTATCAAATAAAGATCCACCAGTAATAAATTCCCTATGGCATTAAAGAGGGAATGATTTCTAAAGAGTAAGAGAAGGGATCTTCAAAAAGGCAAGTGGAGAGAACTACTTGCCTGGTCTATGGAAATCGTTGTTTTATCTTCAGAAGCAGAGCTGATGGGAGAGTTTGAGGTGTGGAGCCATGAAAAGTGTGGTGCGCAGGGAGGGTCCAGGGAGCCTCTGCATCCCTGCCCATTCTGTCTCTCTACAGCCTGAGCCCCATTCTCCCATCTGGCATATCTCCACGAACCATCAAGCCCTGGTGTCCTCACCTGCGTAGGGAGCCCTGATGATGTGGACATGAATATTTCTCTCGTTATACAGGATGAGACTCACCATTGCCTCTAGTGTGATGCTCCCCTGGGCCAAGGAAACACCCAGTGGTTCACAGGTTACCTGACTCACAGGGCTCCCTGACCCTCTAGCCATGGACGCTGAAGACTGAGTCACCCAGCTTGCCTTTGCAGAAACTATTTACTAATATGTCACTTCATTTCTGTCCCTTCCCGACCTCAAGCTTTGCCTGCGGCACACCCACAGCATATCTTTACCCACTAAACCTCTACACCCATGCGTGAGAGGAAATATTGGCTGATGCAGATGGAAGTTGCTTCTCAACCTTTGCAGGGGTTTGTAGGTTACGTATACCACTGCCCACACTCACATACAAGCGCACCCTGTGATAAACTCAGAAATGGAGTTGGAGGGATGAAATGTCTCATAATTGGGTTGTTTACATCTCTGAAATTCTGTTGTCTCTCCCACTCAGAGAGGTCTCCGACTTGGAGACCAAAGCAGCTACAATAAAATTTTTTTTCTCCAAAATTATGACATTGGAAATCAGGGCTTCCCCCATAACCTAGGGAGCTGGATTGCTTAAAGGGCCCATGATGTTCTTGTATGGGAGCAAGGTCCGCAAGGGCGGTAGCCCTGCACACCTATCCCAGAGCAGAAGAAATGGACAGAGAACATACCAGCATTCCTGCCCGCTGAACAGGCAGCAGCTAACTATATTGAGAATTTTCTTTTCATCCTAAGCTCCTGGTTTTCATCGAAGGACTCCTCTGACCTCAACCCTCTCTTGTCATTTAACAAGTCGATCATATTTCCAACTCTGTGCTTTTCATCTGCTGTTCACTTTCTTTCCAAAGCTGCAGCTCCAAGATCTGCAATCTGGGAAGTTTTGAGTTAAACAAGTTTTTACAACAAGACTTGGAAACTGTTAATGTGTGTAATGAATTGTCAGGAAAATCTATGTGTGCTGTTTCTCAGACTTCTCCAAGGACGTCTCACAGGACAGCTGTTTCAGTTTAGAAGATGCTGATGAAGTCTCAGACAGGCTGCTGTCTCTTCCTCTAGTTTCTAGGTTGAATTGTGTCGCCTGCAAAAAAGATAAGCTGACGTCTGAATACCTAGCTCCTCAGAATGTGACCCTATTTGGAAATACAGACTTTATAGAGGTAATCAAGTTAAAAAATGGAATCATTAGGGCAGGCCCCAATGCAATACAACTGGTGTCCTTATAAAAAAGGGAAATTTGGACTCAGACGTGCACAGGACGATGTGAAAAGACACAGGGAGAAGAAGGCCTTGCACAAACCCGGAAGTGCCTGAGGCTACCAGAAGCCAGGTGAAAGGCCCAGAGCAGCCCTTCAGAGGGAGCAGGACCCTGCTGACCCCTTGATATCAAACTTCTGGCCTCCAGAACTGTGAGACAGTAGTTTCTGCTGTGGTAAGCTGCCCAGTTCGTGGTGCTTGGTTGCGGCAGCCCTAGTAAACTGATGCACCCCCAATGTCCATTTTTTCAGCTGCGTGGTAGGCAAGTCAGAGTCACTTTTTTCTCTCCGTTTCTTAACAAATTTTTCAAACATTTTCCTAATAAGCTTAAAAATAACAAAAATACCCATTCTTCTCTTTTTCCATTGTAATAGAAGTATCCATTTTTAGCTAGGCAAATGGCCAGCTAAGCTAAAGTTCAGCAAACTCTTTCTTTAAAGGACCAGCTAGTAAATATTTAAGGCTTTGTGGGACAGATATGTTCACTGTCCCAACTGCTCAGTTCTGCCATTGTACCTGAAAAGCACCCATAGACAGTATGTAAGCAAGTGAGTGTGGCTGTGTTCCCATGACTCTAGTCACAAAAACAGACAGCAGAGCAGACTGGCCCATGAGCCATAGCTTGCTGACCCCTGATTACGAGCACCTGCTACATGCCAGGCTCTACTCCAGGAGCTGGGGATGCAGAGTGAGCAGCACAGTCAAGGCTCTGCCTCTTGGAGTTTGGAAAATCTTGTTGTCAGCTGTGTCTTCAGCACCCTGTGCAGTGCAGGGCACACAACGTGCAGTCCAGAAATATTGAACAGTGAGTGATTGACAATCCCCTGGCGGGGTTGCTAGGCCAATGAGATGCTAACTAAAGCACAACAAAAGAATCTCCATTGGTAGTTTGAATCCTTAACAAGGTAAAACCAAACAAACCTACATTAATAGGTTCTTATATGCACCAAAAACCACGTACAAGAATGATCATAGCAACCTGTTTCCTGGAAACAACCTAAATATGCATTCATAGAACTATGGGTAAACACACTGTGGTACATTCAGACAATGGAACACTATACAGCAAATGAAATCAGCAAACTACTGCCATATGAGACAACACACATGACTCTCAAAAACATTGCAAACTGAAACCATCCCCCTCAGCTTGGACACAGAGGACTGAAACCATAAACCACTCCAAGGCTCACTGTCTGTCGTGATGTGATCATTCCACAGTCTTTGCTATCATAGCTTTACTACTCCAGGATGCTGTTGCCCAGGAAAATAACTTTATTGTTCATTATCAGAACTTCTGGAAAGACATCTCTTCAATAGAAACATCAACAGTTTACATCTTGAGAGTCTGTGCACCTCTCACCTCAAAATCCTTGCTTTGCTGTTCCCATCAATCCTAAAAGATATCATAATCCTTATTAATCCTGTTGAAGCCTTCCCATCAAAAGACTCACCTTAAACCAGAATCAAAATCTCAAATTCAACTTTTTCCCTCCCTCTCCGACACGCTACCAAAGCTCCTTCACGGTGGTGTTCTCCCAAAATGGCAGGAAGCAATGCACCCAGCTTTGTCTTACAAACAGATTATTCCGGTAGTATTTCTGGAGCCAGCATTCAATAGCTTAATGTTTAGTGAGAAAAACCAGACACAAAAGAGAACATGCTTTATGAATCAATTTATATTAAGTTCAGGAAAAGGCAAAACTAATGTGTGCGAAGGGAAATCAGAACTGTAGTTACTCTGGGGGAGTGTAGTGGTAGTGGGGTGCCTGTTGCCTGCAAGGGGACCTGAGAGAGGTTTCTGGGTGCTGGACATGTCCTGGCTTTTGATCTCCATGGTGATGACATGTGTATAAACATATGTAAAACTTACTGAGTTATACATTTTTCTGTGCATTTTACTGCCTGTAAGAAAAGTGGTTTTTAAAAGATTTTTAAATGTTCAAAAATGTAATAGGTGTCAGAGATCATGGGGAGAGCTGACTGTAGTTTTAGAACAACTGTATTAGTCAACGGGTTTCCTTAAACAACATGGAGTTGGGTATTCAGAGAGAGCCCAACCTGGTGGCCTTGGTTTTGGTTTCAAACCATCCTAGGCTTTGTCTACATCTGAGACATGACGGGTCATTGCAATTGGCCCTGAACCCTGCACATGAATCAGTGATTATTTGTACACATGTAACAAAGAGGGTTGTGGTGAGAATTAGCAGGTGGAATACTTCACACAGAATCTTCCACTCCCAGGATGCAACTTGTGAATATAAACATCTTGAAGTAGCCCCTCTTGGGGAACTAGAGTGTTTCTCCTTTAAAGACCTGGTGTGTGGAATAGGGCATAGGGGGGTTCACCACCTCTTTCTCTATTTTAAGGATTTAGCTACATCAGTCAAGATTACATCCAGAGTTTTGTGTCTATAAAACTGGGAGAAAGGGCGGTGTAGATGGTTTCCATTCTCATTGTTTGACATTCACCCGTATTGTCTCATTTGCATTAGTCGTTCTTTTAAAATGCTATGTAGTACAGAAGTGTGTGTGTTTGTGTGGTGAGTGTGTGTGTGTGTGTGAGAGAGGGGGGGTGGGGAAAGAGAGGAAGAAAGAGAGATTGATTGATCATTTCCAGAAATTAACATGAAGTCTAGCTCCAGAAAAGCCTAGTAGACTTCTGTCACTGCAGAGTCATCAAAATAAGTATCTAAATTGACAAATATGCACACACAAAAATATTTCACGTGAAAAGGGAAGGAGGAACAGTTTGTACCCGCCGAGGGTGGGTGACTCCATTTCTCTCCTTGTTAAGACACGTTGGACCATTTTCACAAACCAGGCTGGGCCAACCCCTGTAAACCCACTCTGTTGTTAAGCCTTCTCTCCACTCAGAAAAGTAAAATGAGAAAAATTCAGGCTTTGCTACAAAATGCCCTGATAAAGGGCCAGTGCTCAAAGTAAAGATATTTCATTACTATCAGTTTTTAAGTGAAAAAAACAGATACGTATCTGATGTTTATAAAAATACCATTTAGTTGTTAGACTAAGTAGATACTATGTCCCTACATTTCCCAAACACAGAGCGGGAATTACGGCCTCTCCATAGTATTTTTAGCCTGTGGTTCCTGCCTGTCTCACCTGGCCCATCCCTCTGCCTAATTGCAGACACAATTATTCTCCAGTGTTTACCATAGAAGGACTCCTCTGTTCACCCACAAGAACAATGGTTTTCTCATACACTTGGGGAGTTTCCTTTAGACTGCGGGCTGCTCCCTGAATGATTTTAGGACTGAATCTTTCTTTTCTCGTTTTTGTTTTCTCTCCAAAAGTCATCTGTGTTTATTGGAGACACTTCAGTGAGTATAGATAAGCAAAATCTATCAAAACAAAAATCACCCAGAATCTCATCCAAATTACTTTTTAGCATATATATACATATGTTATGAATATAAATACGTGTAATTTTTTATTGCGCTGACTACATTTTATCAAACCAGTTCCTCGTTGTCTGACATTTAGGCTGTTGTCATTTCATTTGGTATAAACAATGTTCCCAAAATTACCCCTGGAAACTGAACATACTTGATGATTCTCTTAAAATATTTTTCTAAAAGTAAAAATACTGGGTCAAAAGGATGGGCAGACTTTATAGATTGTTGCTTTTCTGAAAAATTGCACCAAATCCCAGGCTTGGAAACACAATCCAGGAGACCTCACACACATACAAAAACCAAACTGTAGTGAAGATACCATTCCATCAGTTTCCTTAGATCTCAATTCAAGAGCTTGCTTTACTGTAAGGGGTGATTGCAAAATTTGGTAATTACTGTAAAAATGACACTCAGAGGGAATTATCTAACCTTGAGGCCATGTGTGCTATTCAGGTGATTCAGATTCTACAGGAATTTTTGTTTTTATGTTGCCAGGTGATAATGAGCTGTCTGGGTACAACCCCCGAGGAAATTCCCGGCCAAATTGAAGGGGTTAGAATATTGCAGACCGAGGGTGTGAGCCATGAATAGAAATAAACCAGGACAGAAGGGAATTCGTGTCAGCTATTTCCTCCGGACAGTGGCAATGTCTACTGCTAAGAAATTTACAAACTAGGGGAGACTTAGAGTCCCTCAAATTTGGACTCTGGAAAGGGGACGATTGAGGGTCACAGGGGACTGTCAAATGGGACTCTCACTGTTCGGCGGGTGAAGAGTCTGAGTTCCAGCGCTGGTGGGGACAACACCCCAGCACCGGGGCAGGGGCAGCCGAGGAGTGGAGGGGCCAGGGGAGAAGTGGGTTTTTGTGTTAGACTGACCCGGGTTCAATGATAGCTTTTTTACTTGCTAAAGAGGTAGCCTCGGGCTTAACCTTAACCTCTGTGGGACTACTTCACCTCTCTGATCTTTGACTCTGTTAAGTGGAGACAAGTGCCTCCTTCTAGGTCTATTGAAATTTTTCAGCATAGAAACTTGAGTATGGTAATTGACACAGAGATGAACTCAATAGTTATTACTACTATCATGGATAATAATTATTATCACCTTCTCTTCTGAGGATAACTTTAGGGGAAAAAAGTGCTTATGACCGGTCATTATGCCTCTTCTTTGGATCCTCTGTTGCAAGGGTTCTTAACCTGATGTCCCAGAGCTCCTAAGAGGCCCATGGATAGATATCTGGAGGGTGGGGGGTTAAATTGGATGGGAAAAAAAATTTGCCATTGTTTTTATTAACCTCTAATGAAAATTTAGTGTTTCCTTTTTTTATGACAGCATGCAGCAAATCACAGCAGTGTGAGCAATACCGACCATACTTTGGTCAACAATACAAAATTACTTATCTTTTCATATCACAATAAAATTGTTGCACATACCTCAAAATACTTCAATTGGAATCATATTTCAAAAGCACAGTAGTTCTTAGATCCTCGACTCATCAGCCCACTGCTGGAGCACATGTGATCACTGTTTTCCTGTCTGCAGATGTTGGCGTGGTGGAACTGGCCACCAAGACAACTATATTATAATTAAATATTCAGATATATTGGTTCACTTTGTCATCCTATGCCCTTTGTTTTATGCATTTTAAACAATATTCTTCACTGGAGTTCGTAAGCTTTGATGGAGGCACAAGAAAGATGAGAACTCTTCAATTAGGAGACCTCACTCTCAGGAGGGGCTCTGCTAACTCATAGGTAGGGGAGCTTTTGGGGGGGTGCGGGGGAGTAATTAGGTTTATTTACTTATTTACTTAAATGGCGGTACTAGGGATTGAACCCAAGACCCCATGCATGCTAGGCATGTGCTCTACCTGAGCTATACCTCTCCCTAGGGAACTTCTTTGTGAACTCACTTGTCTATTGTGCTGGCCAAAAGCAGACAATTTCTTAGACAATCCCCGGTCAGGGGATCTAGACAATCTAGGTCAGGGGATCCTGTCACTTGAGAGGGGCTCCCTCTGTACAACAGATGTAAAACATCAAGAGAGAAAATGTCTGTGACCTTCCCCAGGAGCCGGATGTCTGGAGCACCCAGTGGAAAGGAAAGTTGCCCAACTAGAGTGATGGCCCCAAGGGATGGTAGAGCAAAGTCAGTGCATGGCCAGCTGAGGAGGGCAAACAAGGAGAGGATGCAGAAGAGAAAGTGGAATAAAGAAGCCAGAAGAACAAAGCCCTTAGCAATAGGGGCTGTACAACCTGCAGACTGAAAAAAAAAAAAAAAAAAAGCACGGAGAAAAAAGGAGGAACTTGAAACAAAGGACAATGAAACTAAACAACACAATGGTAGTGAATACTTTATTTTGTTGTATTTAAAACAAGCAAATTTGGAGGGAGTATTTCCTCATGGTCCCCCTCCCCTTCGCCCCCATTTTCCCATGATGCTGATCAACTGCTTTATTCCATTTCCCATCTTTCTTCTTGTCCAGTTATCCAGGCCTTTCCCTTTTTAAATACATGATCCTTAGTCTTGTCTTTGAAGGACAAAGAGCTTCCCATGTGTTAGGAAAATGTAGAGTCTGGCAGTCCCTGTAACAACTCGCCGTATTGCATGTTCTGACTCGTTCGTTTGGCTTCGAGCATTCGCAATCCGTCCTCCGACTCTGGGGAAGTATCTGTCTCTTTCAGAACACGAAACAGTTCAAAAGGCCCCTTGCTAGAGATTTGCAGGCATATGACTGGGAAACACCATATAAACAGTGAGAAAATAAATCTTTTCAGGTGGTCAGATTTTTCTCCTCCATGGTCTTACGAAAAGCAACTAGAAATCTTTCATTTAATAAACACATGCACATATAAATATATACAATAGCCATTGGAATGTGGTATTTATCCTTGTAATGTTTCTCAAAAACATTACTTCAGACCAGAGTTTATCTCAGATAGTCTGAGAACTGTCACTCAGTAGACTACCTCCAGACTGTGTTTTATTTTCTAATTCCTAAAAAAGTTTGATTGCTACGTTCGAACACTGACAACACGTGAGGATGCCAGTCTTTATACACACTTATAAAAGTAGAACATGTGGCGTATAATACACTAGTACAAAGTTTTACAAATTAATACAAGTAAAATATATAAATTACAGTGACATCAGGGAAGATTGTGGTTGTGTCTTGGAGTGGTTCTCTCAGCAGTCGTATTGCTGTAATGAAAATGAAATATGCATCAGGTTCTGTGCAGGCTTAACAAACAACAATGACATTTCAGTGCTTTACATTCCTGTTTTTAGCAAGCATAAAGCAGACTGGTCTCAGCTTCAGCAGCGGTTTGGGGAACAACACTGGGAGCTTAGACGATGCTCACAAAATGTTACCTAATCATACCAGACCATTGTCCTTCCCAAGTGAAAGCTGCAGAAAGGGTTCATGGAAACCACAGCTTACAATGCTTGGTTGGCTTTGAATATACTCGGCGTGGGTTTTTAATCTCAGGGTTTTAAGAGCTAATGCCATGGGAGTTTTATAATGGAGCCGGCTCAGCATTTGAATGAAATGCTTCCAAGTTACAGATTTGACTCAGGTACACTGAAAAGCTTGCTCTTTGAAACAGTCTTTTGTCTTACAAACAAATGTAACAGATCTGCCCTGCAGTGTCTGGGAAGAAGCCATCCCTACTGAGACTCACATGGGAAACCCAGTGGGACTACTGGTCCTCACCCCCACCCCCCGCCCCTGAACTCAGAGGAGAGTATCATTCTGCCAAACCACTACAGCAATTTTGGGCATTGACACATTATGCCTGTCCCCAAAATGCACAAGCACTGAAGTCCATCTAATTTAAACTCTGCCTTGTAGGAAATTCAAGGCTAAAAATAGATTATTTTACAGTAATCCCAGGAGCACTCTCCTCTGCCTCTCCCCAGCCATACTGCCTGGAAACAACTCCATATTGAAGGTTTCCCACTCTTGTTTTCTTGGAAATTTGGCAGGCCCCCAAGGCAATTATTAATCTTGCTGTGCTGGCCTGATAAGGAAAACTGGATTTTTATTTTAACTTTCCCTCAAAAATGATAGAAAGTTTCCATTTATTTACAGCTGAGTTTTTCACGGTAGCAATGGGCTTTTAGTTTTCATTAGATTCTGCCTGATTTTCAAAGAAAGTTCAGAAACCTTGAGCCAGTGGAGTAAATGGTCAGGAAAATACAAATTAAATAAGGATTGTTTCCCTAATCCTCTTTTATAGAATAAGACATAAAACAAAGCCCTTGAAATTGGACCCAAACTGGACTTCCATCAGTTCAGTGATATATGTATTTTAGGGGAATATAGGAACAAGAACTTTCCCGGCTGCTAACAAATGCATATTTCTCTTCGAAATCATATCCCCAGGAAACAAGTGCTTCCTGGTTTTCTTTCACAGTGAAAGGCTTTGAACGAACTGCTATTCAAAGGCTGCTAGTGATTCTCTAAGCTTAACTGTTGGGACATTATTGTGACTCCTTATCAGGAAGGAACCGCAGAAAACCCAACAGAACAGCATGTGTTGTTGTGCACAGGTTAAGAGCAGGTGCTGTGGCATTAAATGACCCAGGGTTTGAAGCCTGTTGCTTCCTGATGAAATGATTTTAGAAGCATTGCTTCATCTCTGCGTCACAGGCTCATCTGACACCGAGGCTGAGCGCAATGCCTAGTGCAATGGATGTTGCCTGTTATTTGTGTGTATCATTTAGCGGCACAAGAACAAGCAAAGAGAAGGCACTTCTTTCGCGTCTCTGCAGCCAGAGCAGGGGTAGTAAAAGGGGTACTAGGTTAGGTCCTGAAGGGGCACTTTGTCTCTGGGTGAATGACATTTTCTTATATACAGAGAGCAACTGCAAAGAACCAAGATAACCCAGTGATTGTCACACTCAAGGAAGCTTACTACTGAGAGCAAAACAGAATGCTGTAAATATTTTGCTGCGAAGATGATGTAGGAATAAACGCTGGTAGGTTGGGGGGATTTTGCCCTTTTTCTCTATGATGAGCACAATGATGCCTGGTGGTAACTGAATACCCGAGGGCCAGGCTTTGACATTTCCCACAGCTTCTTACCTGTTGGCGAGAGCAGCAATAGCCACATATGCCTCCAAGCAGTCCATTTATTACTTGAATGAGACACAAGATAAATTCAATTCCACCAAGTGCCAAGAGGATAGAAAACAGAGAGACATTCCATTCCACCACGTGCTTGGGTTCCTTGCACTGGGACCATGTGGAGCTATCCAGAAGGTAGCTGGGGATAAAAAGAGAAACTTTGACACACGGTCACATCCACGGGGGTCTCATAAGCCTACTTTTTGTACAGTGTTTTGTCATTCAGAAAAAATGAAATATATTCACTCAGTGACTTAGATTCTTCTACACCAAGTCATTCCACAAAATGAAGAATTCAGCCCAGCTCTCGTTGCAATGAAAAACATAAAATTCCACAAAGATTATCGAGCACTCAGTGTGAGTTAGACCTGGTGCCAAGGCTGGGGATATAATGGCATGGACTCTGTCCTGGAAGAACAGAGCTTAAGAGAAGAACTAGCAGGCAATGTCAATTTGACAAGTTCACTGATCAGGTAAACCCAGTGTCAAAGGGCCGCGGAGGAAGGACACCTTCCTTAGGCCAGAGAGAACAGCTGCATATGTGTGTCTATTCCACAGGTCTGAACTCCATAAAGGCAGGAACCAGACCTACTCATCATTGTATATCCAACCCCTAGACCAGTATTCGCTAAGTAACACATTTTAAAAGTAATTAAATAACAATCCATTGTCACTTTGTGAAATGTTGGCAAACCATACTGGGTCACTATTTGAATATATTATATGTATTCATTCTTAATGAGATAGGGTTCAATCAGCTGGGAAAATCTAGGCTTGACTTAATTCCACAAAGAGGTCTGCTGTAATTCTTTCCTTATCACTTCTTCCTGCCACAACTGATTAAAGGGACTGGGAATTAGAGGCCTAACTTTGGAATGGTTCACTGAGCCAGTCAGAAATTTAATTCATTGATTTAAAAAAATTAAAAGTCTGTGTTTCTGGTCCTGTATTTCTACATATAAGTGGAACAAAAATCCATAATTTCAAGGAACAGTGGGAAAAATTCAAGGAAAAATTCTTTGGCCCCAGTTGGCTATTGAGGAAAAAAATCACTGGCTTGTTATTCCCATATTGAAATCTCTGGACAAGTGGAAATGAGGAATGACATAGACGCTTCTTGCAGAAGCTGGAGTGGGTCACGGGAGGGAAGGGCTCACAGTCAGCTCTAAAAAGCATTTAGTGATACTCTCACCTCTCCACGGATTTCAGCTGCGTTAATCTTAACTTTTTTAAAGGTGGGTTTATGCAGTAGTTTGCATGTTTGTGCATACATGAATAATCAGTTTCAACTGGTACATTCAGTGTGTTCTGAACAAAGTATGAAAAGTATGTTCTGAAAAATCACGATCAATAGCAATTGTGAACACCAAAATTTCAAACTCCTGTAAGTGTTGATTTTCCTTCAGAGTGACCATTGAGCTGTCCTCATTGTGAACTAGTAGTTAACTCTGACAGTTAACAATGGCAATGCTCACCGTGTGTCAGCTTCTGCGACAAATACTTTACATAGAGTATCTTATTAATCCTCCTGACAACTGCCATTGGTTTTATTTTACAGATGGAATAACAGAGGTGCAGAAAGCTCAGTTCACTTTTTCTTGGTTACTGAGAGAGTAAATGCAGAGCTGGGGTTGAACACGGGTCTAATTCCATGTCCATGATGTCATGACCTCACTATGTGCTAAATAATTCATGGTGGGACAAACATTCTTGAGAATATAAGAGCAATTCAAATTCATTATTCGTATTATCTTCACTCATGAATCTCATGACTAAACTGTCCATAATCCAAAACAGGATGTCATTCGTTTATGATTATGTACATCGGTTTTTATCACTACTTCTGTTCTTTTCTCAGTAATAGGTAAGACATGAGTGCCAACATAAAGCAATGGAGCCACGTAAATTTCCTGATGTTAAAAGTCATAAATAAGATCTATCTTACACAGCCTGGTCATTTTAAATAAAGGGTGTGCTATGCATAGTTATTATGCTATATGTGCATATGTTTGGGGGTTGGGGGTAGTAGGATTTACCTGAGCTTTGGTTAAATTCATATAGTTTTCATCCATATTATACACAGATCCCCTAATACTTTCTTAGAAAGTAGTAAAATCAGCCAATTGTGCTGGCATAGTATACACACCATATAAGCACAACCTTTACAGCCAGGCTGCCTGGGTTCAAATCCTGACTGCCATGTCTTAGCAAGGGGAGTCTTTGAATAAGTTATTTCATCTCTCTGTGCCTCTGTTTCCTCATCTGTAAAATGGGAGCAACAGTGGAAGTCATCTCATAGGATTATCATGAGGACTGAGTGGGTGAATCCACTAAAAAGCTTCTCCAGGTCAGGGACAGAGCCTCCATCCTGCCACACCCAGTGCCTAGATTGTGCCTGAGTCCCTGAGAATAATAAAACTGGTTGAGTGGATAGATGAATGGATGATTGATACTTTTTCGTTTGATGGGTTTAGCACTATACACACGTGGTGGATAAGAATGTGCCGCCGGATGGGGGACCATCACTTACTGCCCCTCCGTGTTGGCAAAGGTGTAGTTCCACTGGCCGGTGTTATCAAGGCACACTGGTCCTTCCGCTAAGCCCAGCGCTGCCACGATGACGCAGTAGCCAGATCCTGTGATTCCAACGAGAGCAGCCAGGATAGAAGACAGCATCTACGGAAAGGAGAAACCCCGGGAGTGAGGCGCGCTGCGTCCACGGCTGCGCCGCGGGAACCCCCTCCCCACCCCGCACCCCCGCGCCCCGGAGCCGGAGGACCTACCGAGCACCTCTTGCCGCAGTTTTCGTGGCCGCTGCAGCCGCAACAGTCATCCTGCTCCAGGCCGATGAAGACGAATGCCGGCAGGAATATCTGGTTAGAAAACAGGCAAGCTGAAGTCACTGTCTTTCCCCAGGCCCAAAAGGGTCAGTCAGGCTAAGCATTTTGGGGTAAAATACTTTTCTTTGTGACACGGCTGAGTGTCTTTGGATTAGGTGGACCAAGAACCTCAAAGAATGTAAAACCCTGAGGAGGAAAAACAACCTCTCAGTGTAATATCCGCTTGTTTTCATGTAATGTTTCACATTACGTAGGGTCAGGGCGCAGTGCGAGAAGTAAAATAATCCCCTGTGAATGTGTTTATCCCGTAAGCGTTCACAACGTAGTTTCAGAAACAAACTCTGGTTCGAAACTATTAAGGCCTGTCTTTAAATCTGTTTGTTTGTTTTTGTTTGTTTTCCCTTGTAAAGCACAGAAGATAACAACAAATCTTTAACAGAATAACTGAAACTTTTTTCATAAGCAGGAGAGATGAAAGCTGTGTATACTCAATGTGATCTGCTTCTTTGAAAATACCACCGCACAGTTGTAGCTTCACAATAAAACTCTTAAGGTAAGTTTGAAATACTTAGAGTTCAAGATCAAAAGAAGTTTAAACCAACACAAAGTTGTATTAAAGATGAATCATTATGTTAGCATGGATAGCAATGCTCAAATTCAAAGTTGAGTTGCCATGCCAGAAGTAGTATATTAAGTTTAAATACCCTTTATCTGACTAAGAAAAATACTCTTTACGGTATTAGCAATTCTTTCAAAATTCTCAATCCCAGCGTTTCTAAGTGGCAAACTCAAGTTTGTCCACATTCTTTCCATGCTGTGGTTAAGGCTAATACCTTCAGCTCCCAGGTTGGCAGGCAAATTCCTCTCACTTCACTTATAAGCAAACTTTGGGGAAAAAACCCCAATACATTCCACTATTAGCTTTAGACACTGATTTGCTGTGAACTGAAGGATTTTTCCTAAATGCCACACCCCAGTCTTACATAAAGGAGAAAATTTATAGTTCTTTCTAAATAGCCATGCACTCACAATTCATTATTTTGCCCTGTCACAGACACTTGAGAATAAACAGCAAAGAATTTAGATCCAAAATTCCATTGATTTAGACAGAGAACCAGCCGACCCCTCCGAGCTCCCCAGAGCCCAGAGCAAATGTTCAATGAGTGCCAGCTCCAGTGCCAGAAACTCTCTGGTTTCTCAAATCTGATTTAAAAGCTATTTTCTGTTTCAAGCTGTAAAGTAAGAGAGTTTAGCAAAAAGGGAGTTCACTTTTCCTTGAAAGGGGATTTTGTAAAACATCTAATCAAATGAATACACTATACGTAAATCTCAACTTGCATATAATCTGCTTTCAAAAGAAGAATGAACAAAAATCCTGGATTTGGAAATATGCTTTAGAGAAACTTTTCTATGAAAACAGCTTGTTTAACAGGAGAGCATTTCTTTTTTAAGGTTGAAATCATTCTGAACGACTTACCAGCACGCCCCCTCCTATGATGCCAGAGAAGAACCACACAAAGCGGCTGAGATGGTCTCCCGATGCGTACTTTGTTTCCCCATTGGGAAAGTAAAGCAGAATATTAGCTACAATGCAGAGGACGGCGAGCCACACCAGGGAGTGTCCGATGCATCGCGCGCATTTCCCGTAGCACATGGTGGTGGAGTTCAGCTTTTCACCCCTTCACTCTGATGGCCCAGATCAGATGAGAGCGTGCCCGTCTGTAAAGAAAGCAAAAGCAATTCTCAGTTCATCCCTGCAGCCTCTTAAATACTCTGAGTTCTTAGTCACCGGGTGGATGAGGTCCTTGGCTTTCATTGGTCCCGACTGCAGGCTCCGGGTGGGGTTGGGGAGAGCTGGGGGAGTGTCCCGCCCGTCACATGAAATCCTTGGGACAAGCGAAACCAGGGGCAGGACGTGAGAAACAGCCTCAGTCATAGGCAAGAAGGAAAATGATTAATCCTCAACAAGGAATTCAGTGTGTAACTCCTTCATGGGATGGAAAAACAAAATCAACAGGAAAGCCTAATACAACTTCCCAGTAAGTGCCAAGCGTCCGCAGGGTGACAGCCCTTGTTGAGGCTTTTGAAAGACAGTAGGCTGTGATTTTACTCCTCGTAGCTGTCTGGACGGCAGCCAGTCTGAGGGCTCTGTGTTCACTTCCACCTCTGCGCTGATTTAATCCGAGACCTGGGGCAAGTCTCCTGAGCTCTGAGCTCGTTTCCTTGTCTATTAAAGGCAAGGTGTCCGAGCCATCTCACACAGATTTAAGGAGGCTGTGGAAAATGACCCAGCTGCCTTGTCTCCCCTGCTTTTAGTATGCTCTGCAGGACGGCACCTACTGTCCAGCCTTCCCGGACATCTGCCTCCGAAACAAATCTGGCACCAAAACAAAGGTGGCATTAGTCAACACAAAGGGCTCGGGCACCTTTTGATTCCTGAGGCTTGCTGTCAGGAGAAGTGATGCCAGGAAGGGCCAGAGGAGACCTAAAGCCTAGGGGAAGGATAAAGAGAAGCAAAAGAAAGAGAAAGAAAGGAACAGATGAGAAAGGAACTTGGCAAACAGAGTAGGGAAACAAGATGGAGAGAGCCCAGAATGACTGGGAGAAACACACGTGGCTGAGGAGGGCATGGGGCGGGAGGCAGTCCACCAGCCAGACCCCAAGATGAGCTGTCGTGGGCTCGAATGGAAAGGCAGAGAAAGGGTGCTAGATTAACTTTCTGACGTGGTTATCTTGCAGAAGGAGGGGTCGGATTCTGAATAAGCTTCGCCCTTGAATAACAGGTGACACAGACCAGCTGGGTCGAGGAAGGACAGGGTGGCCAGATGGGGCCAGGACTGGAGAGGCCCCCTACCCAGGATGGAACGGTGAGCACAGAATAGAGGCAAAAAGCCAAGACACAGAGTCATTAGTTTAGAAGAAGAAGGTGAGCCTGGCTGGTGAATCTAGAAGCTCAACCTGAGGCCAGATTCTAAAGGATTTGGACCAAATGTAGAGGACAGGATACGCAGCAACTTTTAGGGGCCAGCTGGGGTTGGTGACATGGGATCTGGAGTGGGAGGAGGACTCAAGAGGATGCATGGCCTCAGCCTATTAAGAGGGGTGTGTATCCAGAGGGGCTGGAGGAAAGAGATGGATGGAAAACTGAGTGTAGGCAGGGAGGCCTGGAACCACCTACATACTCAAGGGTAGGGAGGCAGGTCTTTACAAGAACATCACACTCCATCACCGCTGTGTGTTCAACAACCGGGCAAGTGTGCCCTCTGTCCTGGCTTCAAGTCTTATGGGAGACAGGATTCCACAGGTGTCAGGGCTTGGGGTGGGCCGTGCAGGTGAATGACAGGGTCCTTTGTTGAGGCGTCATCATTCTAAACCTCCACTCTGCGGATCTATCCCCCCTGAAACCAACAGGCAGGAGAGCGATCCTTTGGTGACTTTGCCTCTAAGTGCTTAAATCCCCTTCCTCCTTCTCTCCCTGACCTTTGCAGGGAGAAGAGAGTGAGGGGCTTGGCAAGAGAAAATCTGGGATAACAGCCCAACTCTGCTGTTATCAAACTTTGAGGATCAGGCAAACCAAGTACCTCCCTGGGACTCTGTCTCCTGCTCTCTGAGACAAGGGGTGGCCTCGATCAGTGGTTCTTAAGTTCCTGAGAGTCTTGTAAAGATATGGACCCTCTCCCAAGAAAGAGAAATATACAAATATGCAATTTGTACGCAGGTTTTCATTCCACTTCTGAGGGTTCATGGACTCTCTGAAGTTTGTTAGTGGATTCTCTTCCACATTTCTCAAGGTAGGGGCTGTCCAGAGATCGCTTAGCATCACAGAGCAGATTCCTGGTCCCTCACTCGACATAATGAGTACGAATTTCTGGGGGTGAGACCGATCATCTGCATTTTTCACAGACATTTCAAGTGAGTCATATGTTCACTTAGGTGTGGGGCTCACTGGCCTGGTCCACGGCTCAGGTAAGTATCATTTGTATCAGATGTTCTCCAAGGCCACTGTCACCGCCAATGGCTCCTCAGCTCTGGCCAGACATATAATGCACGCATGAACTGGGGGGGATGTGTTGCCATTCAGCGTAGGGCACTTTCAGGCTTGAGCTGCCAAAAGTTTCCTGTAATATGGAGTCCCTCCCCCTTGCCCACCCTCCTGTCATTCTATATGGCTCCCTCTGCTTCTCCAGCTCAGCTGATAACTTCAAGCAGGGTCTTCCTGGTTTGGGTTTTTGGTTTAAGACCAGAGATGGTTTTCTGGACAATTTCTTTAACCACTTGGCTCTGGTCCTAGCCAGACTTTTCCCTACAGAGGACCATGGCCTTTCTCATAGCTGTGAACTCAGTTTTCTGTACAGAGCTGCTATCTCCATGGATTTCACTCCACTCTCCAACTCCCACCCCTAGTGCTGCCCCCACCTCTACATTCCTGTCTTCCGTGTTTTGATCCTCATCTTCCTCAGGAGCTTCAAGCTGCAGGATTCTGCTCATCCATCCTCTCAAAGAGGTCCCCTCCGAGGACCCCATCTGACGATGCTGTGCCCGTTCCCCAGCTTCTCTTCATCACACTCCCCTGTTCTACTGTCATCCCAGAATTTATCATCCCTGAAATTATTGTGTATTCACTTGGTTCCTTTTCCATTGTCTGTCTCTGCTCCCCTCCCCTCTGACTATGGGACACTTTCTGCCGTGTCCATTATTTCCTCAGTGCCTGGGACAGTACCCGGTGTGTAACACGTGCTCTATAAATACTTGCTGAAAATTGAACGAATAAATAAATGAATCAATGGATTTTTAAGCCTACTGCTAACAGGCTGGTGGCCCAGTCCCTCCACTGTTAGTTGTCTTTGCCTGTCTGTGAGTTCACCATCTCCCTCCCTCAGAGCCTCTTACCTTTGGAGTCCAGGACACTGCTCCTTGGTCCTGCCAACTGCTGGCTGTTCGCTTTGGGGCAAGTAACTAACCATTCTGTACCTCATTTCCCATCATTCATTCATTCACCAATATATATTGAGCTCCTACTATGTTTTCTAAGTGCCTGGGACGCAGTAGAAAACAAAGAAAGATCTCTGTCCTTAAGGAGAGTCCATTCTATCAGAAGGAGTGAGACAAATAAAAAAGAACGCTAAGTAAGTAAAGCACATTGTGTGTTGGTGATAAGTGCAGGAAAGGGGAATGGGCGAGGAAGAGGGCCTCCTGAGACAGGATAATAAAAGAGAGCCGCATCACAGGGCTGTGATGTGTGAAGTGAGTCAACGTGTGTGAGGCATGAGGCACCTGGCAATTGCATTTAGCAATTGCGATGTAAATGTTACTTATTATGCTCATCAACCCAGTCTCCGAGGTAAGATGTCTCTGCTCCACTTATGATTCATTTTACCCATGTCCCTGGGATTCCATCAGTCCAATATACTCTGGATCCTTTTATTATCTTTTGTGACTAATGTTTAAATACTGGAGTTCCTACAGTTATTAAAAGCTCACTTTTATCTCCCTCATTCCCTCTGGAATCAGTCTCAATCTATGAATACCTTTGAAAAGAGTGTCCTTTTTTTTTCTGCACCACAGAAGTGCAGGTCCCTGAGCCCTGGAACCAGTTCTCAACCCCATGTTTGGGGTTTGCCGTCCCACTGCCCAGAGGGCCCTATTTTTCCTTCCTACCTTGGTCCATCTGCCTGGCTTTGCCCCCTTGGCTGAACTCATCACTTTTTCCATGACAGTTTCCATCATACCCCTGCCTGCCTCCAAGACCTGCTCATCATTCCCATTTTGTCCTTGAACACAACCCATCAGCGCCAATCAAACCACGACTCCCTAATGTGTCTCCATGTCAGCCTCCCCAACTCCACCGAGATCCGAGAGAGCAGCTTCTCTTTTCTCCTTTGAAGGCACAGCAGCGATCACAGTGTCAGGCATTTAATTGGCTCGCAATAAATGTGCGAAAAATTTTGTTCAAATAAATAGGGAAGTTCAATGGGTTTAGTTCTAAGACGATTTGTTTTTAAGCAAAGTCAAAATGTCTTATGAAAAGCTAGGCAAAATTGGCATTTACTATATTTAAATTTGGAGAATTTTGGTTTTAACCATCATTCACTTGAGCAGCTGTTACGTGCCGCTTATAATTAGCTCTCTTAACCATTTGGTGTGTGGAGTGTGACTTCAAGAATAATTCCAAAGAAAATTCCTTTTGATAATATATAGTGCTGTATGAGCCTAGGTTGTCATGTTGGAAGACACCTCAGCTGAGTGAGTGATTCAGTTCAACTCCCACCTCTTCACAGAATCTTTATGGCCATTTTATAGTTAAACCCACAGGGGTTAAAAACTCTTCTCAATGTCATTTAGCTAATGGGTAGTGGAAACGAGTTGCCTTTAAGAACTAATGCCAATAGTCTATGGTTCTATGTGGTTGTGCAATTCTAAGAGGAAGATTTGAACTCAGATCTCCTGCCTTCTTGTTTCTTTCACATGTATTTTGTCTCTCTTGTTGGGAAAGCGCCTGTTTCTCACTCATTTGACACTTGAAGAACATAATAATTCATACGTCGTAACCATCCTCATTAGTCTTTTTGATTGTAAATAACAGAAGCCAGTTCCAGCGGCCTTCACCCGAGGGACATTCATTATAAACTCCAAAGGTAGAGATGCAGATGGGACAACAGGAGCCATGAACAAGGGGAACCAAACTCTGTAGGAAATCCAGGATGTCCTCCTCACTCTCCATCTTAAATCTTTGACTCTTCCATCCATAACTTCACTCTTCTTAATGCAAACTCGTTTTCTCTCTTGCACAAAAGAGCATGGCTACTGGCAATATCCAAATTTATATTTTTCTCTGTTCGAAAGACCCACCCCAAACCCAGTTCTGAAGGAAGGGAGTTGTATTGGGCAAGACTGGGACACGTGCCCATGCCTCTGGGGCCTGAATAACATGGCTGCCGGGGCACCACGTAGCTGGAGGAACAGGCCTTCTCGGGAAAAGGTGAGCGCTGGACCAGGTGGAGAAGCCGGGAGCTATTCTTTATTTGAAACTATAATCAGGGCATCAACCACAGTAAGAGGAAGGCAGAGAGAGGGGGCGGTGGTAAGCCATCCTACCTGCAGCTTCCTGGCTTTCCCCTCACTTTAGATTGTAGCTCAGTTTATTCCTGGGTTAAACATAAGCTTCTCAGCAAACCCACAGTAAGATATCAGTTCATACCTGTCAGAATGGCTATCATCAAAAAGACCGCAAATAATAAATGTTGGTGAGGATGTGGAAAAAAGGAAACCCTTGTACACTGTTGTTGGGAATGTAAATTGGTGCAGCCTCTATGGAAAACAGTATGGAGATTCCTCAGAGAACTAAAAATGGAATTATCATATGATGCAGCAGTTCCACTCCTGGGTTTATATCTGAAGAAAATGAAAACATTAATTAGAAAAGATACATGCACCCTAGTGTTCATAGCAGCATTATTTACAATTGCCAAGACATGGAAGCAACCTAAGTATTCATCAACAGATGAGTGATAAAGATGTGGTGTATATATACAACAGAATATTACTCAGCCATAAAAATAATGAAATTCTGCCATTTGCAACTGTGTGGATGGACCTAGAGAGTATTCTACTTAGCGAAATAAGCAGACAGAAAAAGACAAATACTCTGTGTTATCACTTAAATGTGGAATCTAAAATATAAAACAAACAAATGGATGCACAAATAAAAAAACTAAGCTTCTTGGCCCAAGAGTAAACTAGAGTTCGTCTGTACACTCATCCATTTGCTCCTCAGTTCCCTCATCCCCACCTGATAGTTTTAGTTCAACATCTCACAGCTGTCACCTCCCCCCCTCATTAAGTCAGGGCATCTCCCCTGCCTCATTGCCATTTTTGGACAAGACACCTCCTGGGATGCCTGCTCTGTGTTCTGAAGCTCAGGTTGTGGGTCTGGGTGTCCCTTCTTTGGGGCTGGCTGCTCAGAAGGGCTGGCCTGCCCCTTTGCGGGACGGTTGAGCTGAGGGCGTCCAGAGCAGGCCTGTGACAACCAGCGCACAAACACTTCACGGGAGGAAGACTCTTGTTTTCTGGTTTGAGTATCTCTTCCTTGAGTTTTGTAGCAGAGCTTGGCATGTGAGATGGTAGAAGGCTTCAGAGACCATCTGATTTCAATGGACAGTGGTTTTTAAAACCACACACACCGATTCAGCCCAAGGGAAACAAGGGCTCTCTGAAGGAGGGGCCAGAAATCTGCATTTTAAGAAGGCTCCCCCAAGTGAGTGTAATGCATAACCGGAGATGAAATCCACTGATGCAGGTGGCCCAACTTTCTAGTTATTTTATAAATAAGGCCATTGAGGTTTGGAGGGATGAATTTCAGTTTAGAAGAAAGGCTGCAGATTAAGTTAAAACAAAAACAAACCCTAAAAAAATGAAAACTGATGAATTCATCTGATTGGTCAACCAGGTGGTTTGCTTTGTGGTTCTCCTTTACTTCCCCAGATCCCAGCTGCCTTTGGGGAGGATGACAAAAACTGTTAACCAGTTACTCTGCATCAGAGGAGGAGGGAGGGACAACTATATAGCGTATAGACAATTACATATCCTCCCACGTTGTAATTGGACTTTATAGCTGTCTGGTCATGAGCCATTTCCAGGTGAGAAAACTGAGGCTCATACAGGTCAAGTATGAAGATTAAAGTCACAGGGCTGGTGAGTGACACTCTGGACTCCTAGAGAGGTAGGTACCTCTGCCTCAGACATTGACACTTTTGGCTTTTTTCTACTACTTCACAACACCCTCTCCAGTGAAAAATGACCGGATTTAAAGACTTTTTATTTGGCGTTTGTGAATAACATAATTTCAAGACATTAGCCATTTGGGTTCTACTTTAATTAGAGAAATGATATTAAAGTTAACCTGATGGCAGGGGGTGGGGAGGGATAAGTTAGGAGTATGGGATTAACAGATACACACTACTATATATAAAATAGATAAACAGCAAGGATTTACTGCATAGCACAGGGAACTATATTCAAAATCTTGTAATAACCTATAATGGAAAAGAATTTAAAAAGAATATAGATATATAAATATATTTGTATAACTGAATCACTTTGCTGTACACCTGAAACTAACACAGTATTGTAAATCAATTATACTTCAATAAAAAAATTAATAAAAATTTAAAAATAAAGTTAACCTGGTGTTTTCAAGGGGGAAGACTTTGCACCAGTGTGGGTTGAATATTCGGAACCCTGGTGAACAGCACAAGACTTAGGCTCTGGCCAGTATTCAATAAACTTAGATCCGTTGTAGCAGAACAGAACTATCAACTGTCAGACATGTACAACATTAAAAATTTTAAAAAGAGAGTTACTTAGTAATTTATTTTTTCCTAGATTCAGTATAGGAGAGAAATAAGAAAGCCTATTTTCATTTCCTTTACCCTGGTCTAATGTGTAAAAGAATTTGCCCACCTGGCCTTGGAGCTTATATAAAAAACATGCTTCCCCCTTTTTTTTTCCGGAAAGGTTGGGGTGAACTCTCTTCCCTCCTTCTTTCCTGTCATTTAAAATTCAGCCCAGTGGGGCTTCTGTCAGCTGGCAGTCGATGTTCACACAAGGAAGTGAAGGTGTTTGGTTCAGAGCTGATTTTTAGACCCCTGGAGTCCTGGACGGGGGAGTGTGTGTGTGTGTGTGTGTGTGTGTGGTGTGTATGTGTGGTTGAGTTCTAAATAAAAAATCTTCCTGCTGTACATTTTCTAGTCGTTTCTACGACTTCAGCACTTTCAGAGACTTAGATTGAAGCATAAATAAGAGGCATTGTGAGCATTCACCAAGTAATTATTCCTAGTTGGTGAGTTAATACCGCACCTAGACCTCATGGCCTTGCGGCTCTCAGTTAAACTGGTTTTGTGGCTGTCAGTCAAACTCCGACATGGCACATTTCCCACTGATACTAAATGAGCTGAAAACTTGAGTTACTGTTGATTTTGCCTTAGGGAATTTTACCAAGAACAGCATTTACAGCGGTGGAGCAGTTGTGGGGGTGGTGTATGCATGTGTGTGTGTGTGTGTGTGAGAGAGACAGACAGACAGACAGACAGACAGATACTAAGGAAACATGACAGATCTGGCTTGGCTCCAAGGCTCGGTTCTGGCTGAGGTGGATGGTTGACCTTACCCTCTACCTCCCTGTTCATAGTTGGCACCTGGCACTGACGCAGGAGAACTGAAGGCCTAGCAAGCACTACCCAAGCATCTCGTCCAAACACCATGCCTCCGATTTCCTCCCCAGATAGGGAGTTGAGATTCTAATTAGCTGAATCATCCAGTGACAACTCCCTTCATTGTGTTAGGTTACAAAAACACGATCACGTACTATGGGAACGCTGCTGGGAAATTCATTCCATTTTCAAGTTAAACCGTTAGCCTGGCCTGTTTCAAATGACTAAAAGATTCTAGAGTCATGATTTTTCAACGATGCCTTAACAGTGATTTGGAAATCAGTTTTTCAGCCTTAAAAGGCGAGGAAAACTTGAGCCAGATTTGTAAAGGGACTGAAATACCAATTTGAAACATAAAAATCATCTAGAATATTTCTAATACATTTGTTTCAAGCCCAATAAGAGCCAGATAGGCTTCTTCGGTGAAGACCCTTCAGGAAAGCTGGCCCCACCTGTAGTTAAGTCAGGAATTCAGGGTAGAGATACCAGCTGTCAAGAAGACATCACTAACAGCAGGCTCGGGATGTGGAATCCCTGCCCTGCCGTGCATTTGCTTTGCAGGGGTAGGTCCTGGCTGCCCTCACTCCCTGTCATGAGAAAACAGGCGAGAATGATCACGGGACCTAGTTCTTCTTGACCTTCTCCTCCTCCGATTCCCTGACTGCCTTCTCAATGGTCTCGGTGTCTTCTGCGATGACTTGATGTGTTTAGGGATCAGAGTCTCCCAGACACAGAGTCACATCTAGGTTTGACACCAGGCTTGTGTGATTTCCTTTCTGACCGTTTCTTTCAATGAAGAAGGACGAACATGGACAGAAATGAGTGGAAAGCATTCTTTTTCCCTAGAATCACATGCATGACATTTCATAGGGAGGTCTTCCAGCTTCTCACAATGTATTCAGGATAATTTAAAAGTTACTGCAGGGAATTCTTAAAGAAAAATATTTCCACAAGAGGATGAAGATCCCTGACAAATTCACTTTTTATTTGCTTTTCTACAAAAAAGGTAGATGAAGGTTCCCCCTTGTTTTCAGAGCTTCTGATCAACACGAGGATCATTCATTCAACAATTACTGAGTAATTACTGCACGGCAGGCATGAGTCTGAGAACGTTACATGTACATCTCATTAAATTCTCACAAGAACCTGTTATAAATACCATAGTGTTGATACCATTGTAAGTAAAATACAGATACTGGCTTCTAAATACTACTCTCCAGTGAAAGGAACCAAGACCCTTTTGATGAAATGGCTGATTCTAGGGCTGAAGCAGCAAAACACAAGATGATTCTGGAGTATCTTGTGTCAGTGGTCAGTGTTCTATTATGTAATGGCCAGTCAGGTGTGGCCACAAGAGGAGACTCAGGAGAAGGTGGGGATTGTTATTATACTCACACTCCTAGAAACAGGATGCCACACTGGGCCTCATGGAAAGGACACCAGGGTGGTCAAGAGGCAGAAGGGGCAGGAGTGAGGGAGGGCCTAGGGCACTGTTAGTGGAGTTTCAAGGCCAGGCAAGCAAGGGCAGGGTCAATTTAGGATTGGCTAGTTTGAACAGTTTCAGCAAGCTCTACGTATAGGGATGGTCCCCAGTTGCCTGGCACCTGGCCTTGGGATGGTTAAGGCAGAGGAATATTGCCTCCTGGAGTCATGGGCCAGATATGGCACATCTGGCTCTGGATTAATTAGTTTGCCAGTCAGAGGGATGCTGGCCTTTGCTATCTGTAACAACCGGCTAGCCCCAGCAGGGGTAGCATCTCCCCAGCCAGGAAGGTTATTAAGATGTTGAAACATCTTATGATGGATCCTGTCAAAAGGGCCAGCTTTAAAGGGATGCATTTGTTTCTACTAATGTTCATTGTTTCAAATCAGGGACAATGAATAATAGTAATGGATTATGACTTGAATAAAATAGGAATTCACAAGTTCATGGAGATATTAATTAGTTAATTAATTAGTTAATTAATTAGTTAAAAGTTTGATGAGAATGCAATATTGACATTGTATCAAAAAATCTTCCTTCAAAGGCTTGGTATTTATAAAGGGGAAAAGAGTAACTGGAGAAGTCTGGTGGACACAACCTTAGTCAAGCGACCCAAGTTAACATGATAGATAGTAAGACTAATGGATATTGTGAACCACCTGGTAGGATACAAGGAGGACACAGCATTGCTGTGGTGGACTTGAACATGGCCCCATAATCCCCATCTCCTGGCATTCATGTTCTTGTGTAACTTCCTCATCATGAGTGTAGATGGGACCTGTGACTTCCTTCTAATTAACAGAATACGGCAAAGATGGTGGGGATGTCATCCTGCCACAATCTTATGTAAGCCTCCACCTGGCTCTTCTTGCTGATTTTGAAGGCATGAACTCTGTAACCAAAAAGAAGTAAATCCTACCAACAACCTAGGTGAGTTTGGAAGTAGATCCTTCCCCAGTAGAGCCACGAGGTGAGGACTCAGCCCTTGACTGCACCTTGATGCTAGCCTCACAGAGCACTCAGCTAAACTGAGTCCAAAGTCCTGACCCAGAGAAACTGTGAAGTAGTAAATAGTGTTGTCTTAAACTGCTAAACCTGTGGTAATTTTTTGTGCAGTATAGAAAATCAGTACTGCCACATCTATAATTTAGTTCCTGCCAAAGATGCCTGCAATCTTCAAATGTGTCAAGGTGATGAAAGTAAGGGAAGATTGAGAGAAGAGGCCAGATTGGAGAAGACTAAGGGCACATAGTAACTAAATGCAAGGGATGATCTTGGATTGGATCCCGGACCAGAGGGAAAGCCCTTGCTAGTAAGGACATTATTGGAACAATTGGCGAAATTTGAGTATGGACTGTGGATTGGATAATAGCACCTTATAAATACTGACTTTCTTGATTTTAAGCATTGTATGGTGATTGTGTAAGAAAATGATAAAGTGAGTATAGCAAAATGTTAACAATTGGGGTGAATCTGGATAAAGGCTGTATTTGGCATTATTCTTGGACTTTTCAGTAAACTTGAAATTATTTCAAAATAAAGAGAATTAAAAGTTTAGGGGGGAGGCTCACACAGGCACCTCTTTTCTGTGTGGCCTGCTGTTGTTTCTGGCAGCAGACCCTCATAAACTCCTTTTGTATTCCTATACTTAAAAAATTAAGGGGGAAAAGGAGAGGGAGGGATAAATTGGGAGTTTGGGATTGGCTGGTACAAATGACCATGTACAGAACAGGTAAACAACAAGGTCCTATTGTATAGCACAAAGAATGGCTTGTAGCAACCTGTAATAAAAAAATATGAAAAAGAATATGTATGTATGTATATGTGTACCTGAATCACTATGCTGTACACCAGAAACTAATACAACATTTTAATTGTAAATTAAAAAAAATAACATGCAAAAAATTAAAAAATAAACTTAGTTCATTAGAAATTTTAAAAAATTTTAATGTGAGATTTCACCTTCAAAATTGTACTGGAAATAATTTTTAAAAGCCCTATAGCCACTTTGGGAACTTCAAGGGACTTGGGGAAAAGATAGTCACTACCAGTATCACATACATATAAAGAGTGTGAATAATACAAAACCTTTTATCACTTTATACTGGCTGGGTGTGTTATCAGGAATCTGACGTAAAGACTTGCCCTTTGGGACTCATTCTTACACGTCATTCACTTAGGATCAATGGTCCCTGGGCTGGTGTGTAGTAAAGTTGGTGTGGTGACATGCAGTGGATTGCATGGGGCACTGCCCAGATCCCTTTCATGCCAGAGGCCCTGGTTCCCTCTGCTAAGAGTGTGCTGGGCGTGTGAGCCATACCCAGCCAAGGCCCTCCCAAGGAACTGCTCTCCGCCTAAGGAAAAGTCTCACCTCCTGAGGGCTACCCAGTCCTAATGACTGAGGAGAATAGACCCAGCCTCCTTGCTTCAGCTGGGACAACGCAGAAAGGCCACCTTCGCTCCAGGGCTCCTGTGAGCTCACCCGAGGTCCTGCAGGAACTGCATCTCGGTTCAGCTTCTCTGGGTGCCTCATACTGCTCACTCCACTCCCCTCACAGGTGATAATCCTGAAAGCACTTCCTAGGAAACCTTTCTCAAGGCCTTCGCCACCCCCAGTCTGTTTCCCGGATCAGCTGATCTTCAGCACGTGTGGTCTTCAAGCCCATCAACCTACCTCCTGACTGTGTGGGTGCGCAGCTGCCCCTTCCTACGGGATGCAGACAGGAACATTTCTGATTCATGACAAATGGGAATTTTTAAACGTCAGACACTTTTCTTAAACAATGTGGCAATAAACCTCACAGAAATGAGATATTTCTCGGCCTCCCGTGCCACAATGTCCTCTTTCAGGAAAAAAAAAAAAATTGATCTCTAGTGATTTTGTTTACTTTAAAATTTTTAAACATAAGACACGTAGGCAAAATAATATAAGGCCCCCGCAGATCCCTCTCACCCAGCTCCAACAATTATCCATGGCCAATCTTGCTGCATCAATAATTCAAATACTCCCGCTTTTCCATATTATTTGAATCATATTTCGGACATCACGTTACTTCACCTGTAAGTTTTTTAGTATGTATCTTAAAAGAGAGTGGCTCTTTAAAAAAACATAGCCACCATGGCATTGTGTAAGATATTATGCAATAAGAATTCCTCGACATCATCAAATGTTCAAATTCCAGTTGTCTTGTAAATGTTGTAAAAGTTATTTGCTTTGTTTATACAGTTTGTATGTTTGAATCAAGATCCAAATAAGATCTAACTGTTATGATGGGCTGAGCTGTCTCTGAAGGTTCCCCTCTTCCTCTTTTACTTCCTCTCTTTCAGTGTCTTTGTTGAAGATAACAGTAGAGTTCCTACAGTCTGGAAATCTGTATTGTTTACCATGCTCATCTGCATTTCCTGCAAATTGCTAGTTGGACCTGGAGGCTTCATCGGATGCAGGCTCTTTTTTTTTTCCTATTCTTTTTTTAGCCAGACAACTTTTTATGTGGGACTGTGTTCTTTCATTAGGAAACAACTAAGGTCTGGATGTTTCCTGTTTGGTGATGTCCACCGCTGTTGATATTAATGCCCAGATAAGTAACCACATATTATAAAATGATATATTCTATTGTTACATCTTCATTTATTAGCTGACCTACTTTTTAAAAGGAGAACTTGTCCATTAGTTAGTGACTCAATGACACAGTTTAAATGAGAAAGAATAAGTGATAGATTCTCTCTTGATTTACCAGTGTTCAAAATAATGAGCTGGTTCCTCACCATCCTCGCAGTATGACCAATGACTTTTTATTTTGTCTAATATCTTGATGAACTCCTGGAGCTCACCATGTACTTCAGGCCACTGCGTTACTATCTTTACTGATGCCCAAGACGCTCTCTCTCTGGTCAGTGGGAGCCTCTTCTAGTTGAACCCTGAGTCCTTTTGCCATGGCCTAGTCTCTGGTACCTTCCTTGCTGTCTGGTACAACAAGACATACCAGGCTCATCTTGTACATTTCCTGCCCTAGACCTGGAATCAGTTATTTCTCTAAGAAGCTCCAGTTCTATGCAGCTGGAAAAGGTATTTCAAAACCACAAGATGGGCTCAAGAAGGCATCCAGAGTAATTTTTTTTTAATTCCTATGTTGGGAGGAAGTTGGATAAAGAGATTCTTTTCCTGTTCTTATTATATCCCTCCGAATTATTTGAATTTTCATCATGTGTATTCATTCTTTTAATTTATTTATGGCATAAACATTGCATAAATACACAGTTGAAAAAAAAAGTAAAAATTCCTTCACACCCTTCGGTGCCATTTCCCTGAAGAGATAACTTCGGTTATCAATTTGTTATGAATTCTTTCAGACTTTGTCTTAGACAGCACTGTCACTCAAATAAGACTCCTGCCTTAAGGATTCCAGTTTCTTTTTTACTCTATTCAGATGATTCAAAGAGACAGTGAGCTGAGGTAAAAATACAATAGATAGCAATTTAAATCTTTATTGGGACCAACAACTAGGGCTTCTGTGCAGCCAGCTCCAGGGGCTGCTGTTTACATCAGTCTCCGTGATCAATGCCTCCTGGAATACGCAGCACACAGCAAACCTGCCGACAAACCAACAGGACAATCGGCAAAGGACAGAACATAGAGAAAATGGCTCTTGAATATATGAAAAAATGCTCAAGTTTGCTTTCAATAAGACAAATGCAAAATAAAACTACACCAAGATACTATTTCTCACCTCTCAGGTCGGCAAAGAATAAAATGCTTACTAACACACCCTCATTCAGTGCTGGTGGAATGACTATTTCTGGCTGTTTAACAACATGCATTCATTTACAGATTTATTAGCACTTGCTAATTCAAAACACTTCTAGGTCTTCACAAATATATACCAATATCCTTGAATGTTTAAGAAATGACAAATGTGTCATACAGAACTTCTTAACAATGTCACCACAGAAAAATTTAGGGAATTTATCAACTTAAATTGGAAAAAAAATGTGTTTTTGTTTCTACTAACTCTAACTGAAATTTATCATTTCCTTTAATTATGAAAGTAGCCAGGAAACCATAATAGTATCAGTCTGTGCCTTTGTTACCAGTAAAAATCAGATACTTTATGTCATATTATAGTTGTTGCAGATATTCTGAAATATTGTTTATGCTCATGCATACTTTGAAATTAGGGTAGCAGTTATTAGACCCACTGCTAGATCTTGTTATTTAATTCGTCAATAAGTAAACAGATACAGTTCTAAATAAAAATATTTTTGATAATTATGTTCCAATATAATTGGTTTCCTTTTTTGGTTTCCTTTTAATCCTAAAGATTTTATTTTCACACTTGAAAACAGAATGGTAAAAACAAATTTATAGGCTTCACCAGACTGTCAAAGTGGTATCTGGGCACAAAATAAATTATGAATAAGAGAATTCATAGCATCATGTATATAATGGCAAATGACTGGAAATAGACCCAAGAGTGAACTGGCTAAAAATATTTGTATATTGCTACTGTGGAATACTCAGCAACTGTTAAAAAAAAAAAAGATAGAAAGAAAGAATATCCCAGATATTGTAAAGAAAATAAAACAGCGTGTAGACTTTGTGTAATGTGCTACAATTACTTGTACAGCAAATGAGGTGAAGGGGAGAATATATAATACAAAGGTCTGTCGGCTTGGATGTGCATGAAGGACCTCTGGAAGATAGACACGCTCCTGGTAATACTGGTGGCCTCCAAGGATGAGGACTGGGTGGCTGGGGCCTGCAGTGTTAGGGAGACTTTTTCCTGATAAACCTCAGAGTACATTGAAACACTGGAACCTATGGATGTATAATCTACTCAAAAAATTAAATAAAGAAAATCTAACACTTAAAAACTCCTTGCTAGAGTCTGTCAATGGGACTGATACACAGCACGTGGCAGCACATCTTCAAGTCCAGCTCCCACCTTGTCTTTGGAACCCCAGCCTGTCCTGCAGTAAGCCTGGAAGGTTCTGTCATTTCAACCCCCTACTCAGTCCAAACCCCCAATAAAATTTTTCTAAGACTTCCTTTGGTTCTTGCCTTTCTTTCTGCCTTTCGCCTTTCATCTTCCAGAAGCAAAATTTATTCTACTCTATTGCAAAGCCAACACATTCCCACCTTATCTCTACTTTTGTTGAATCACAAACGCTCACAGACCTAGTTGGCACTGGTGGGATTATTCCTAAGGAGTGAAGTGAAGTACATGGATATCCACAAGTTAGTCTCTTTTTGTCTGCAATATTGTTTGTTCATGTTTTCATAATATATTTATTTTAAAATGAAGTTTTACTCATAGAACGGGGCAGATTTTTAGTTTTTGTACTTACGAATGGGGTCTAGTTGCTACTATTTTTAAGAGCACATAAATATTATGGGATTAGTTCCCTAAAATGTTTTTTTTTCCAAAACTCCTCTCATGAATTTCCTATTGTTTCCAAAAAGAAGCCAAGTTTCAGCATAATATACTGGTGACCACACTTGTCCAAGAAGTCTTTGGCATATAGGGTACATTTATACTATCAAAGTAAAATATTTTGAAGACATCAGTGCTGAGTTTTGAGTAGCAATGCTAGCATGAGTAACAATTGCCAAATTTATGCAAGTGACAAAGGAATTGTGTTTATAAATATTTGTTTGGAGCTTTATGATAACAAATGCCAACTCTTCTTGAGATTTGGATCAGCAGAGAGAAGGCTGTTTTATTTTTTGAAAAATATTTTGTTTAGAAGCAGACATGAGCTTCTTTGTAGGATAAACAAAAATATAGCAGGGTTTTGCCACAAAAACTAGAACAAATCATTTTAAATTAAAAGATAACCTTATTGTTTTTGTGGTGGGCTCTGGGAAAATATTTGAGGTCTCAACCAGAAACCACCAGCTTGTTTTTGAGTCAGAAATGTGTTTTCTTTGGAGTCATGAACAGGATGAAGAAAACTGGGACAAGGGCCAAGACCTCGTGCTTTGAACTTTTCCATCCTGCAAAGTAAAACAGTGGCTGGAACCGTGGGGACGTCCAGGGCTGCCGGTGGAGGCACAGGGTGGGGACGGGCTTTGGGAGGAGGGAGATAAAGCTTCCTGTTACTTCTGAAGACCTGTAACAAGGTGAGTTGTTAAGAAACAAACGTCAGTCTGACGGAGAAAGGCAAATACTGTATATTTTCACTTATATGTGGAATCTAAAAGATAAATAAATGCATATAACAGAACAGAAAACAGACTCACAGATATAGAGAACAAGTTAGTCGTTACCAAAGGGGAAGAGATAGGGAGAGGGGATTAAGAGGTATAAGCCACTATGTACAAAATAAGTAAGATACAAGGATGTACAGCACAGGAGATATGGCCAATATTTTACAATAACTTTCAATAGGTTATAATCTATAAAAATATTAAATCTATGTCATATGCCTGAAATTAACATATTATAAAACAGTTATACTTCAATAATAATAATATTAAAAAAAAAAAAAGAACAGCCAGTATTTCCAGTTTCTTCTCCCACCCATGACACCCAGCACAAAAATTTCCCCAGTTGTGTTCCAGAGGTGCATATGGAGGTTAGGGCTTTGAAGCTGGAGCCACACAAGCTGCCTAATCGAGGTGGAAGGTTAGTTCTCCTCAGGCTGGGAGTGGGCATGTGTGAAAGAACCAGGAAGGTTTTGGGAAGGACCTGGGACTCAGGCTCTCTTGCATGTGAGCGCCCAGCAGGAATTATTTCAAAATGCCCATTAGAGGCTCAACCCTTACCTCCAAGCTCACAGGAGACTCTGCAGCCCTGAGGGTCTCTGTGGGCCTGCGTGTGGTGGAGGAGCAGACCACCCTGTGGGGCATTTCTGGTCTGCCTGGAACATACGGTGCCTCAGAAAACTCATGAGCCACAGCAGGTGGGGTAGCTGAAAAGGACTCCAAGCCATGGCATCCCAAACATCTTCAAGGAAATCCCTGAATGAACCCCTGCAGGATAAGAGAGAACCCCCCAAGCAAAACAGAAGTTAAATTTTATGCCAGTCATGTGGGTGAAAGTACAGAAGCAACTTCTCCGACTTAGAGAAATGTAGCATTTATATGTCAGGGTAATTTTCACAGTTGCCATGTTGGAAATATTGATATACAGCCAGGTAAAAATCTCACCTCCCCGTAACTACCACAAACACACACTCACCTCCTCCCCCCTCACACACATTTTTATCAACATCTTGGAAGTGAGACTGCTTGGGATCAACTTGCCTCCCCACCCTTCCTTACACATTCTTCAGTCTTCAGGTTACCCCACACAGTCTTTTATTTGTTGGCCTTATTCACTTACTAATTTAATACTATGGAAAATCTTGAGGGCCTAGAATTTGCATCGCAAAGCTAATTTTGCATGTTTGGGGATTTTCACTGAAGATTTTGCTTAGAAAAAAGAAAGCTGTGAATAAACTCAAGTACAAATGAACGTAATTTCCTTCATAACTAAACGTCTGTTCGAGCACCTGATGTTGGACAGCTTAATCTAGGGAAGTCCCAGGATTCTATTGCTCAACCAAAAGATTTAGTCAGAAAACAAGCAATTTCTGGAATATACTACTTGCTTAAAGCTTTTTCTAGCTGGGGTCAGTGCTTGAGGCTCAAGTGGCCTAAACAAATTCCCCTTGGATTGGTGTTCCAGCTGTGTCTGCTCTGGAGGGGAGTGGGAGTGGGCTGTTCTCTGATTCACATTCTGAAATCACTTGGCTCATGGAGGGGGCCATCCCTGGGGAAATTGGTACCCCATGTTCATCCCAGTGGAGCAGAGAGAGCTGTATCTCTATCAAGGTACGGTTTCCACTTGTCTGATGGTAATGGATAACTCTCCAACGTACTGAGGAAACAAGAACTGATAGGCAGCCAAGCAATCACCCTGGCCACAGCCAGGCAGGTGGCTACCACAAACTAGAATCATTGCGGGGCAGGTATAGCTCAGTGGTAGAGCACATGCTTAGCACTCATGAGGTCTTGGGTTCAATCCCCAGTACCTCCTCCAAAATATAAATAAGTGAATAAACTCAATTACCACCCCTTCATTTAAAAAAAAAAAAAGAACTGGAATTATTGGACCAAAGGGAATGTCCATTCTTCATTTTCATAAATATTACCAACTTGCCTTCCAAATTGGCTTTACCAATTTGATCTCTCTTTCCGTGGATCTGTTTTTTTGATCATGCCGTCTCTAACCCCCTCCAAATCGAAAGATAGCAGCCTGAAACCAGAAGCAAATGAAAATGAATTTCATAAACTTAACATTTTCTTCCCACTGTGTCCAAGTTCACAACATATGCTTTTCAGCCTATTCTAATTTCTAGAATATTGAAACAGAAAATGTTTCTCAATGCAAATGCCAAATTTAGAATAAAAGAGAAACAAAAAAGTCTTGAGGGCCTAATATCTGCCTGTAACTCAAAAGTGTAATTCCAGTCCTGAGATGTTCACAGTCTAGAACACAATGTTGAGTAGAGAGTGGGAGGGCGGGGGGTTGGGAGGAGGGAAGCTAGAGCCATCAGGACCCTGCAAGGAGGACAGAGAACTTTGGTAGTACAGAGGGGCCGTTCACCCAACCTGGAATGAGAGTAAGCCAAGCTTCTTTAAGAAAATGAGGACTTGGCAGATCTTGAGATTGGAGGGAGTAAATGGGAACAGGAAAAACACTGCAGGGAGACGGATTAGCCAGGGCAGATGCGTGAGGACGTGAAAAATACGGTCTGCTCAATAAACCACAGTTTATTGTAAGAGTGCAAGCTGTAAGGGGAACAACTGCACGTTCTTCCTGCCCATTGCTGTTTCTAAATATTATGCTGTATTTACTTCCCTTGACAGTCTAACTAATTTCTCAAAGATTCTGCCCCGTGTGGATGGAGATGTGAAGAAATAGTCAACCAAGCAAGAGGATTTCTAGCAGCAAAGTGGAAGGCTGGGCTATCGGGAGAGTTTTATCAGACCAGTAATGTGGAAGTTCTGAATCCCTCTTGATATGTGTGAATAATCAAAACATATTAGTCAAACCTTGAGACCCTTTCCTTTCTGTATCTAGATTAAAAATGATAATATAATGGTTTTCTGAGAACAGCACGTATTAGCAGTTGTTACTGAAACAAATATCTTCCTTACGTGAACAGATTTAACATATAATTTAGTGCTTGTCAACTGAAAATAAAATTATTAGATTATTTCACTCGTAATTTGATTACCTGTGGTCAAAGGAGGTTAGTAAAGGGCATGGTTTTCCACATAAAGACAAATGCTATTTTCAGACTCAATGCAGGACGTCCTCCTCTTCAAGGTAAGGTCTTGTCCTTGGCTAATTCCTCCATGCAGACATCCTTCCTTTTCCACTTTACTCTCCATCTTAAGCCACCTCTCCTTCTGGGAAGTGTCCCATGAACCAAGCTTAGTGTGTTTTTTAGCAGCTTGTTCATTTTTCCAAGAAGAGAAAGGAGCATGGGGGGGGTGGGATTCAGCTCAGTGGTAGAGCACATGCTTAGCACGCATGAGGTCTGGGGTTCAGTCCCCAGCACCGCCATTAAAAATAAATAACTAAGCCTAATTACCGCCCTCCACACAGAAAAAAGCAAAACAGAACAGACAACCTTTGAAAAAATTAATCGATCTTTAAAAAAAGGAGCATCATTTTCTATGAAAGTTTATGGCATTTGTACTGTTTGTCGGTTCAATGGACCAAGTAGAGAAATGGAAGAGAGGATGATACTAAGGAATTATTGCCTGAACTTAATTCCTTCTTTAAAAAGTTTTGAAAATTCTGTTCCCTGGGGCTAATTTAAGATATTTAGTGAATGTTCCTTTAGAGCAAGTTTTTGAAACTTCTATTTGTACCGTGGACACCTGTGACAACATAGTGATACTTACACCCCTTCTAAGAGTAACATGTTTAAATGCATAAAATAGAGAACATGTGATTCCAATTAAAATAGATAATGATATAGAAATTCAGTTATCAAAACGGCTTTTAAAACTTCATGTCAATGTAACATGTGTGTTTATTATTAGCATATTAAATAATAAGATCCAGCCCCAAGTCTAGTAGATGTAATATTTTGAGGTAGTGATGAACATAAAGGATATTTTCAAGATACCTACAACAATTATAATTATAAATAAAAGGAAAATACCTTTTATTTCTCTTGGTGACAGACTCAAAGGAACAGTTAGTAATTACTCTGGTTTGGAATCTACATTTGTAATTGAAGGAAATGCTATAAGATCAGGAAAAGTTTTTAAAGGAATTTTTTACTTCATCCAAGCCCATAGGCTGCTGAATTCTGTCCCTGGATCCACATAAAAGACCTTTGTTTGACAGGGGCTGGGATCAATGTATTGACTCCATTTCTACTGTTATTATAGAGCTCACCCTAAGGAGAGCCATCCCTCCATGAGAAGGCAAGAGGTATCTTCATTTACAATCAGAAGATACGAGAAGGAAGAGGAAGGTCTACTATTGTGTTGTTCTTTTAGTTTGTGTATCTAAACTCTGTACTTAAACTCTTAAACACTGTAAACTCATTCCATGTCCCTTCCCTAATCCCTTACAATTTTAGAATTTATTTAAAACAAAAACAAAAACAAAAAAGCTTTAGCCCAGAGACAGCCCAGAAAAACAAAACAAACATGAGCCTGCCAGAGAATCCCGGTGCCCCAACTTCATCTCCTGCATGCCCTTGGCAAGTCCCTTAACTTTGATCCTTGGCTCACTTGCCATAAAGCAGGCACGATAATACCTCCCTAGCAGCATTACGGTGAAGTTTAAAGGTGGCAATTTGTGAAATTGTGAAATTTGTAAGCTATGAAGAGCAATGTGAACACTACAGAAATCCATTATGTATTTTCAGCAGACTGAGTCTCCTCCGTGTCTTTTTTTCACTGTGTGTACAGATCATGGGTCCAGAGAGAGGCAGAGTCAATGACGGCACATTAAGGAAGAAGAGTCCCTGGCTAGAGACTGGCACAGACATGAGAAAGGTGAAGGGCGTCCTCTGCACAGGGAGGGTCTTGGAGCTTCTTTCCCTGCACTTTGTGGCTGGATAAAACCGTCCTGCCCCACTAGCCCCCACAAGAAGAACACGAAACGTTTCCCAAGTTTGCTTTAACCATGAAAGTATTCATCTGTCCACCCACCAATAGTTGTGAATTGTAGAGCTATCAGGGAATACAATGGCTCTTCTGTTTTGAAGTAAATATTTAAACCTACAAATATTTGTGGGCATTTTGTTAAGTCTTTGTGCACCTTTCTCACTCTTCAGCCTACACTTTGGCAAGCACTGCTGACACAAAAACCATATTCCATTTTATGTGAATGGTTATTGTTTTAAGATTGATACGTACCTTTTAGAGAAACAGACTGATGTATTTTGGGCTAAAATGATATGAAATACAGATAAAGGGAGATTGACCATTTGTTAATATTTGTTGAAGTTGCATGATGAGTATATGGGGTTTTATTACACTATTTTTTCTACTGTCATATATGTTTGAATTGTTCCATTACAAGGATATTTAGAAGCTTTACCTGTACAAGAGGAAAAACAAAGGCATTCTATATTCATGTTAAATAAGCAGAAATGAATTAAAGTGTATTAGTGCAACCAAAATGTCCACCAACAGATGACTGGATAAAGAAGCTGTGGTATATTTATACAATGGAATACTACTCAGCCATAAAAAAGAATAAAATAATGCCATTTGCAGCAACATGGATGAACCTGGAAAATGTCATTCTAAGTAAAGTAAGCCAGAAAGAGAAACAAAAATACCACATAATATCACTTATATGTGTAATCTAAAAAAAAAAGACAAACTTATTTACAAAACAGAAACAGACTTACATAGAAAGCAAACTTATGGTTACCAGGTGGGGAAGAGGGTAGGAAGGGATAAATTGGGAGTTCGAGATTTACAGATACTAACTAATATATAAAAAATAGATAAACAACAAGTTTTATACTGTATAGCACAGGGAACCATATTCAATATCTTGTAGTAACTTATGGTGAAGAAGAATATGAGGACGAATGTATGAATGTTCCTATGTGACTGAAGCATTGTGCTGTACACCAGAAATTGACACAACATTGTAAACTGACTGTACTTCAATAAAAACATATTAAAAACAAATTTAAAAATGAGATAGGAATTAGTGAAAATTTAGACTCCATCACGTACATCAGGAGTGATGGTTGCTATGCACCCTCGCTTGTCCTAAAATTTCTTTTACCAATATTGATGTTATTATGTTACAGATCATAAGAATACACATTACATTAAGGAAGAAAACACATAACACATGGTATTTTTTTGTTCTGTCTGTGCCTTTTTCAGCTAGACTGATCTGACTGCCCATGGGGATATCCTCCAATTGTATCTGTTCAGATATTTGCTGGTCTTTTATAGTAAAAGACTAGAATAGCTGTTTATTCTAGTAACACAGAAAAGCAATCAACAAGGTGATCAATTCAAGGGCCTTGTGTCAAAAATATACAGTATATATTTAAAGTAAAATTAAAATTAACAATGGGGGGTGCTGTGTTATTTATCAAATGTTTTAGGGAGTCATAATATCTTAACGAAACATATATGGCAGCCTCAGTACTACAAAGATATCTTTCAACAGCAAATTACAAGTGAATCACCATTCGAGATAATGTATCTTCACGTAAATAATTTACCGCTTTATCTTATAGTCAAGCCATGGATCCATTATTAAAAGGATTATCTCATAAGAACATGAAACTGGAGATTACAGTTTATTAAGGCAACACTGTAAAATGGCAATAACCCATTTACAGATGATCCTAAAAATGAAATGTGAAATAGTTTTTAAAAATCCTCTTCTGGATGTTGTTTCATCTCTGTTCTCCTCAGTATCATTAAACTTTTATGTTAGGACAAATATATCACATTTAGGATTGATGGCTGAAGTCAAAATGAAATGTATTAGTTTCTGCATGCTATTTAAGTTATAAAAACTATTTCTTTTTTCTGCCATTTTTATAAATATCTCTATGAATATATATGTATGAATTTTATTCCGTATTTCCATAAAAACTGGTCTTCATGTTATATGGTTACACTATACAATAAAAACTAAAATATGAATATTGTGTTGGCTCTTTTTCTCCCATTTGGTGTCCAAACATACAACTTCTGTAGCAATAGTGACTTGCTACCACAAAGACCGGCTCCCTGTGTAATAGGTTCCTCTTCTGTAAGAACGAGGAAAAGTCTTTCTGTACCACCCAGGAAGATGATTCATTACGGAAGTCGACAAGCTGTCAGACAGTGTCCTTTATCCTGTTCAGGGTCTTACTGGGGCAAATTTGGTCCAGGGTAACTGACCAGGTTTCATTTCTTTTAAGAACATCTAAGGAGTCAGAAAGAAATCATAGCTTCTGTATCTTTATCAAAAGCTGATTTGATTCTGTTTTGGTTTTGATTGCTTTGGTCCAGCTTATCACATAAAAAGTGCCCAGAAAAACAAGTCAGTTTGCCATGATCTAAATATTTCAACCACGTGTGCATAGTGTTCACAGCTGTATTTGCTTGATTCCTGAGAGTGACATGTTGTTCAGTGCAAAAAAAAGTCAAGCAAAACCTCAAAAGGAATGTGGCAGAGATACTCCTTATTAATAATACCTCCATTTATGTAGACCTTTGTGGTTTTCAGAGCCCTTCCAAATTCAAAACCAAAACACTGAGAAAAGTGCTATATGATCGTTACATTTACTGATCAGATCTGTACTATTTCATTTGATGCTCAAAACAGTGTCATGCATGGGCTGGGCAAGTGTTGTCACCATTTTCCAACTTGGAAAACTAAGACTCAGAGAGCTCAAATGACTCACCAGCATCACAGAAAAAATGGCAAGTCTAGAAGCAAACCTATGTCTCCCGGATCCTGGCACTTTTTCCCTCCTGACATGCTGTACAGTTTCTAAGATAATTATGAATGATGATTGACCTTAAATTACTTGTCTATCTTTGGAAAGCATTTTTTCTCCCTGGATCCCCAGCTGCCTGGCACCAGGGCTCTACCTAGGCTCTCAGAATCATGATTAACAGGAGAGGAACAGGTGGCAGCTTGGCCATCTGCCATGCAGAAAGACTAGGTGGTTTCCTCCCAGTAAAGGGTTTCCAGGCTCAGCTTGTCAGGCATTCTAAAACAGAGAGAAAAACAAACCCACCTCTGAAGCAAACAGAAAAATAAACATTTAAGTCAGTATCTTGCGTTCCAAGTGAAAGCGTCATTCTAAAGATAATTCATTGTTATTTCTAGAAAGAGAGGATGAAATTTCAGCTCTGTGTACCAAAACTATGGCTTCATCCATTAGGGTCAGTGATGCAGAAGCAAGTGAAGACTATCGAAGGTCTGTAGTTCCTATATGACTAGGTAATGCTTAAATAAATACTTGGTTCCCAGCGTACAACTCAGTGTTTAGCTCAGTCCAAATAGACTGCTGCCAGCATTTTTGAGTCAACACTGATATCTAAAATAAACACAGGCTGACTAACACACACTGGTACTTTGAAAATAGATTGTGAAATAGTTCCTTGCCAAGAGACGTTCTCGGGCTCTTTCTCTGGGTAGCTGTTGATTATTCAAAAGAATGTAAAGCCCCCTAAATGTTTTTAAGAATTCATTCATTCAAAATTGTTTTGGTTTTTGTTTTTTAACACTTACTCTCGAGAACTGTGAAGGGTGTGAGATTTTGCCTTACTTTCAAGTTAACACGTTAGCTTTCCCAGTTTCATAGACGCTGGCAGACATCGTGAGACTCTTGGGTCAGACACAAAGGGCTTTATTACCTACGGCTATAGCAGTAGCCAGCGTCAGCATTTGAGTGAACTCTGAGCTTAGGGAAGCCGGGTCTTTTATACTGAACAGTAGACACGCCTGCTTATTGCTGTTGTGGGAGTCATTGCCTCACTCTTCTAAGACAGTTTGCTATACAACATCCTGGAAAAATACTCCTGAACAAAGGCAGTCAATGCCTCTACTTGAAAGATGTGGAGAAATGTGAGAAATCTATGGAGAATTGTCCCCTTGACACCTCTTCTCCACCAAACACCATGATAGATGCTAAAGACATGAAGATTGAAAGAAAGAACATGCTGTCTGGTTCTCGATGAATCTAATACTGCTAACAGATTCAACCATGACACTGAACTCTTAAATTCTGTCCATAGAAAATGTGGGAAATACAGCTTGTTCAGTAGCTCTCTCTAATTTGATTCCTATAGTCAAGAAAACTGGTGGGGGAGCCACATGGCAGAAATCCTATCTTCAATTCCCAGCTTGCTTGCTGGTAAAGTGTTAAAGCGATAAGTGCCAGCAAAATGGAACTAACACACTGCAACTGCATTAAAGTGCAATATTTCAGCATTTCCAAAGCTTCCAGTCTGTGGCACAATGATCCAAGTGACTTACAGGTAATGACTTACAGGTCACTGGCAGGGAAAACAGATAACAGTGTTTAAAGAAAGAAGTGGGAACTGATAGAAAAATATTATGAGGGAAATCTCTCTTAATTATACTGGTAGGACTTTGCTACAAAAGAAATAAGAGTCAAGCCACACCAAAATTCAGACCAAAATAGTTGGCTCGAGCAAATGGATCAGTGCCAGATGACCTTTAAAATATAATTTAGAGGTAAGTTTTTCAGTGCGGACTTGACTAATATCATCAGAATGTATTAGAAAGAGAAGTTTTAATATTCTGCTGAGAATGTACAGTCTGAGGCTCTGGAAAAAAAAAGACATTTTATCCAAATCATTTCAGCTTCAGTTGATTCTTTACAATAACACTTCTCATTAAGATGATCCAGCTTCCCTTATACTGACCTTGTTTTCCCTGAGCACCTTTCCAGACTAATTTCACCTTCCCCGGCAGACTTTGTCACAAGTGAGAGAAAATACTGACTGACCTGAACATAAATATTCTAGATCCCTTAATATCTCTATTTTTTTTTCCACTTCAAATTACTTAATTGGCAACCTGGTTTTCAATCAGGCTTTTGTAAGTTTGGTTAGGGCAAGCCAGTTCCATCAGACTCCGATTTCCCCTGACCACCATGAAAATAACCAACAGAGCTTTTGAAAATTTGAACGCACCATCAAGGATCACTCATGTTTGTCAGTGGGCTCGTCCTGGTGTCCCACTGCTGAATATACGTATTCTGGGAGACTCTGAGTGATTGATCAGCTGGCTTTCCCCTTGGACATCTTTTCCATGTAATAATGGTTCGACCTATCCTTTTCCTTTGGCTTTTCTGTAAAAGTAAAAAATTTAAGAATTTGTTGAAGTTCTATCCGTGGTCTTTAACATACAACACCATGTCCTACACCTGAGTACCGCCTATCAGCTAATCCCTTTTTCTCGGGCTACCCACAACAATGACCATCTCCAAATCGTTTTATATAGTTATGTCTGTAATTCTTTGATCTCAGAAGTACTTTTTCTAAGATTAAGTATATAGGAGTGTATATACATATATATATATGTATGTGTTTGTATGGTTATGATTTTTTGAGACACACTAAAATAATACTGGATAACAAAGGCCTAAATGTATAGAAACACATGTATGTTCAGATTATTAAAATCCATGTAATTATGATGGTGGGACTATTCCCAAATTAGTTTATCATTCCAAATTATTTGAATCATTTAACCCTTAAAAAATTGTACAGAATTTCCCAGGGTCTCAGGCACTTTTTTTTTTTTACAGTTATTTCCTCTAATGCACTTTGTACTATTTTTAATATCTATTGACTGTGTCTGAAACAGTTACTCTGTTATGTGTAATGTGGGTGTGAGGTGGGCTTCAGAGAGAAGGGTGTGAGAGGCCCTGGTGAGAGACATCCCCATGAGAATCTGCCCAGGAAACTCCTACACTCACCTGTGGCAAAATTTTCAGAGCAGAAGTTCCTTGCATCTGTAAGGAGGAAGACGGGAAAATATACTGGAGCCAAATCTGCTTCTCCATGCGTCGTTCTTGGGTCCCCAGTAGTCAGCAGATGCGTGTTGTTTCCCAGTTGTCAAACCCCATGTGACAGGAGAAGACAGACGGCAGGGCACCCAGAGGAACTGAAAATCCATAACCAGTCCATTTAAGCAGGGAGAGTTGTGGGCCCTTTACTGGGAGGAAGATAAGATGTGTGCTTGGAGGGAGGGGTCTGTATCTACCCCTGAATGGAGTTTCCCAAAGTTGCACATTTTTAAAAACAAATTTTTCAATACAAAAGTTGCACATCTTGAAATGTTGCCCATCTTTCAGGAACTGCTTTGATATGACATTGGCAAAGGTCATGATGAAAAGATAAAACAGGAGGGGATGTGAAAGCAGGAGCCCGAGACCGTGGAAAGGGTGACATCTCTGTGTGCTTCACGTGTTTGCTCCTGTAGCACCTGCCATCAGGCCCTTCCAGCCTGGCCCTGCCTCCGGGTTTGTACCCTGTCAGGTTAGATGCCGTTATGACCCTGAGCAGTAACTACAGCGAGGGATGAAAAACAAAATAAAACACAAAAATACCCAAATATTTACCTAAGTCAGAATCTTCACTGCCATTCCCTATCTTGACTCAGCTACTTGGTTTCTTTGCCTGTAAAATGGAATTTTAACACCAACCTCACAGAGGATCACGCAAATTAAATGAGATAGTTTGTTTCTTGGTTTGGATTCCCAGATGACACCTGAAACAGGGATTTGAATGTACATCGTTGATTTGGGAGGTGAAGGGAATATTCAAAGAAGAGGGGAGCTAAGCCAGAAAAGGAAGCAGTCGGTAGAAGCTGCACTAGAAAGCCAGCCGCCACTGTGCATTCTCGGGGCTTGCACTGTCTCTAGGAATCCTGTGAAAAAAGAAGAAAATAGTCAGTCAAAGGGGCTGTGTGACACAGGGTGAATCCTACAGAGATTCACAGCAAAGGAATTCTCTTTTATAAATTGCTAGTCAAGTGGAGGCTCGAGGTTTTGTCCCTTTGTCTTATGTACTTATGAGTTATCCAAAGAAGTAGGGCAAATCACATAAGCTAATATGTCAATTTGGATTGAGTGATAGCACACCCTAGATCTGTGTCAAGAAGGATTCTGAGGGTCCATGCACGCTCAGGAACAAAATAAAACATAGTGTATTATTGACATGAAGGGATGGAGCGGTACTTATGCTTTGTGTTTGTCCCCCACCCCCCACCTAGCTGTCATCCACACACTAATTATCTATTTACCCAGGCCCAACAGAACCTCATCCTGGTAATACCTTCCCTTACTGTGAAAACTTGAAACTAATAATCTAGATAGCTTTTAAAATATTATGGCTAGAATGTTATGATGAGTTTATAGTAAGAAAAAATTCATTAAAACCTCAGGACCACTTTTTTTTTTAACCTACAGATTGACAAATGTTACAAAGCATGGGTGAGCTTGTGGGGAAAGAGACCCTCGTGTATATTTTGGTAGGTGTATAACCTAGGATGTTCCTTAGGGAAAAAAAATACCAGAGTTAAAGTATGCATGCCCTTTGACTCCATTCTAGGAATTTAACCCACAAATATACTCACATGTGCACATCAATGTGTGTTGAAGTATGCCCATTTACAGAAATGCTAGTAATGGCAAATATTGGACTCAATCTAAATACTCATCGCTATGGGAAGAATTATATAAATCAAGCACATTCAGACAATGGAACACTAAGCAACTGTAAAGAGTAATGAAGATAGTGTATCTCTGTAGTGATATACGCAGAAAAATCTTCCTGGTGTGCTGTTAATAAGGCTGCAAAATGATGTGTTATGCTAACATTTGTGTAAAAAAGAGGAGATACATACACCCACAAAAATACATGCATATTTGTTCATGCACATTGTGTATTTAACTACAAAAAGGTATTAACAGAGGTTGCCTCTGGGGAAGGAAGCTGAAAGGTAGGGAGATATGAGGTAGGTTATATTTTTATTCTCGCTCTCAGCTGGTGCTTTTTCAATTTTTCAGACCACATTAATGTACATTTCTAAATGAAGAAAATTAACTGTCTGCTGATATTAATTGTTCCCTATCCTACCTTCTTTCCTTCACTGATCTTAATGAGGAAGGAAGGAAGGGTGAGGGGAGGCAGGGTAACGCCTACTTTCACCACCCAGAGAAGATCAGGGTTCACACTTTGGTGCATTGATATTACCATCCAGTCTTTTTCCTTTGCATTATATTTCTCTGCCTTTTTAATTTAAAAAATGATATGTTACACATATGCTTACATCTGTTGCTTTTTTTCACTTAACATATCAGTTTTTTTGTGTCATTAAATACTCTTCTATGACATGATGTTTAATGCTTTGTTCTACTCCACAGCATGGATAGACTGTAATTTATCCCATTAGTCCTTTCATGTTAGCTCTTTAGCCACGTGGAGTTACTGTTGAGAGCTGAAAACGTAAGGACTGTAAGAGTGAGGCCGGTTTTTGTGTGCGACCTGAGGTACTAGTTTCTCTCCCTTGTTCGTGGGCAGTTAGCAGAGTTCTCTCCGCTTTCTTACTACCTGAGGTAACTTCCTTAGCTGAAATCAGACACAGAATATTTAATTATAAAGACACCTTTTCATATGCAAAATAGATATACAAGATTATACTGTATAGCACAGGGAAATAATATACAAGATCTTGTGCTGGCTCACAGTGAAAAAAAAAGTGACAATGAATGTATGTATGTTCACGTATAGCTGAAAAATTGTGCTCTACACTGGAATTTGACACAACATTGTAAAATGACTATAACTCAATAAAAAAATGTTAAAAAAAAAGCACCTTTAATTACCAACAAGTAACTGAAAAAATGCAATCCATTAAAAATCCTCCACAACTTATTTGCTCATGATTATGATATTAATTGGAACTAAAAGTATTGGCATACTGGAAAACCAAACTGGAGGGATTATCTTTTTAAATGTTAAAATATGAGGAGATGTTCATTTTCTTTAACAGAAGGTATGATAGAGTAAAATTTTCCAGACACCAGAACATTTGCAGAGCAGAAATACAGGGGGAAATGGAGCATGTTTGTCAAAAAATGCAAATAAAGTTATTGGTGGTTTATAGCTTATGAAAACAACAAAACAAACTCTTGCACTTGACCAAGCCATTTCAACCATCTGTTCAAAAATCACAATTCCAGACAAAGGCAGATTTATAAAGGTAAAAAGCTGAAAGGAACTTGTTGGCTGAAATTCCCAGTTTCCTACCGTGTCTAAAACCTAAGAGCTTAGAGGGATGTTGGTGTCTACAACATCATCTCAGCAAGTGGACCTGAGCAGCTCAGAACTTGCCTTTTTTGTCTTTTTTTTTTTTTTTTTCAGATTTAGAGGGTCTAAGAAGTGCTCCTGTAATGAAAAGAATGATGCCCTTGGGACTATCTTGCTAAATGGATAGTTGAAATCATTATGAAAATAAAACATTTTTTTGAAACTTGACATTACAATCAACATTTTCATATATGCTAAATTTGACCCAGCTGTTTATAAATCTTTGGATATGTATATTGCACCTTAAACACAGTGTCAACATACGTTATTCATTTATTCAACAAACATTTATTCAGTTCTTGGCAGCAACCACCCTTTTCAGCTCTGAGGATATGAGGATGAAAAGGGCATGGGTCTTACTTTCTCAAGGTACCGACTGTCAGTAAAATAAATAAGCCTACAAATATATTAATTGCAACAAAAAACAGTAAGTTCTACGAAGGAAACAAACATGGGTGGGGATTGAGAAAAACCAAGAGAGACCTCCTCTAGGTGAACTTCCAGGGAGGAACTCTAAGGAAGTGAAGCTTAAGCTGAGATCATCCCCAGGAAGAGATGGAGCCAAGCTTGGGAGTGTGGGAGGAAGGGCACACCAAGCAGAGGGAGCAGCTTCCAAGGACTCTGAGGCCAGATGAGACTTGGCATATCTGAACGAAGACAAGCATGGCAGGGCGTGGTGATGTAGGAGGAGTGAACAAGATGAGCCTGAAGGGATGGGGGGAGGGGCCCTATATACAAGGCCTTGTGGACCAGATAGGAACCGGGAATTTTTTTCACAGTGAGAGGCCAAGCACATTGTTTGTGATAAAGCTTTATTAAAGGTCCTATTCCAGAAGTTAAATAAACTCTAAAGTCAGTGATTTTTTTTTTTTGATGTACAGTCGATTTAGAATATTGTGTCAATTTCTGGTGTACAGCATAGTGATTCAGGTATTCAAATATTTATATAGATATCTTCCTTTTCATATTCTTTTTCATTGTAGGCTATTACAAGGTACTGAATATAGTTCTCTGCACTATACAGTAGGCCTTTGTTGTTCATCTACTTAATACATAATAGTTAGTATCTGCAAATCTCAAACTCATTTTACTTTAAGAGTAAAGACATGAGAGACTTTATTTAATGACAACTCAGGAAGCATCCAGGGTCGTGTAGCCAAATCCAACGAGAAAAAAATTGGTCAGGGCCAGAATATATCTCAGTTTGCTCAGAGGAGTCCCAGTTGACCTCTATATTCTCAACATCTTTCAGTGTAGCACTGTCCCAGATGCTTCTTTTTTTTTAATGAAGTGCTTTTATTCATAGTTGTGTCAAAACAAGCCAGGATGCATTGGGTAGACAGCCACGTTACACTTCCGGCTTCTGCCATGGTCTCATTGAATAGTATGTGAGATGCCTGTGTGATGTTGTTTTCATTTTAACACACGGAAATCTGAAAGGAACCAGCAATACCCCACCTTTCTTCTCCCCGCTCTTTCCAGAAGCAATGTAGCTAATGCTTCCTTGCCTCCCCCAAGGGCCCTCGCTGATAAATGAGGTGCACTCAGTCATGGGCTGCTAGGAGCAAACAACTACTTCTGGTCTCAGGCCATGGTGAGAGAAATATTCCACGTGGCTGAACCTGCTGGCCACTTGGTGTAGCAGTTTGTGACACGTTCTGAAATGCACAGTCACCAAGCACCAGGTCAATGGAAAACATGTAGAGTCATGGGTTAGGTATACATAATATGTACAGGAAATAGAACACGAAAGTTCCTGCCATGGACCTCACTGTGTAGACTGAATGCTGTGGTGGCTTTGCTGTGTGTTGAATGAGGTAAGAACATGACTATTTATTTCATTGTTTGACAAGGCTTTTTATTTTTTCAATAAACCCTTTCAAGAGCACTGACCTCAGGAAATGAAAGTATGAGTTTGATGAAACCTTAAGGACAGAATTTCCATTTTTCAAAAAGTTAATCATGAAAGCGAAACTTGAACAAAATGCATACATTTATTATCCACCATGGGACCAACAGTAAAATGGCTAGCCACTTGAAAATGAGGAGATGGAAAAGTCATCAGAATCTACTTCAAAAGTTAATACTTCTTTTAAGAAGGTTGGGATTGAATACAAGAGTTGAGCCGGTGCAGCTTCAGAAGGTGTATTTGCACAACTGCTTTTGAAGCCTGTCTTTTGATGTAGCTCAAATGACCTTTTTCTATTTTAACTTTGTTCTTTTTTAATTCCACGCTTCCTCATGTACATACACTTACAAAGTGATAGCTGATAATATTTTGACTCCATTAACATAGGATCTTGCCAAACTATTAAATGAAGCCAATTTTATATCTATGTCATTTGAAGTCATGAAAATCCAGTCAACTCTAACAATAGTTGAAGGTGTCCAACAAATTTTTCATGCAATCAAAGTAAAACTTCGGAATTTTATTCTGTTGAAAGCAAAGCATCTGACATTGTTATGAATGTTATCAATAATTTAGTTGCAAAGTTCAACACTAAGGATTCAATTATTTGTTTTTGCAGCGATAATATGTTTACAAACTTTGGTGGTGGACAGAATTGTGGAAAAAAAGGGGGTGGGTATAGCTCAGTGTTAGGGCATATGCTTTGTATGCACGAGGTCCTGGGTTCAATCCCCAGGACCTCCATTAAGGGAAAAAAGAAAAAAAGATTGTGGGGAAAGTAATACTCTTACTAAATTAAAGCTATGGAGAAGAAATGTACTGGAACTGATGGCCATCACATGATTCATAATTGTGTTCAAACAAGCTGTGATGCTCTACTGATTGTCATAGACTCTGTGTTGTCAAAATTTAGAAATATTTTTACAAATATACCGATGAAATAACTGAACTACATAATTTTCATGGTGACACTGACTGTTCAAGTAAGAAAATAGTTGGGTATGGCGGGATATAAATTCGCTTTTTGCTGTCCAGCATTAATTAGAATTTAGAAACATTTGAGTCTTTCAAGAACAAATTTCTAGCTCCTATAATGACATTGAACATTTTTGTAAATATGTCCTTTAAATTTTTATTGCATTTTGGAAAATGTTGGAAATCTTTAAAGTATTCAATGAGTAGAGTTCCCCAAAATGTCAGCTTTTACTTTTTAGCAGATTTCAAGTATTGAAAATAAAGCTTGCAACCAGTTAGATATTGGAATTAAGCCATATAAAAGCAAAGGAGGAACTGAACAAAATAAACAAGGACAGTTTAAATGGTTTACAAGATTTAATTTTAAAATTCTGTAATTTTGTGACAAGAAGTTGTGCTTTCAACTATTTTGACTTACTTGAAGAAATGTTTGGTAAACGTTTTAACTGCCTAAATTTGTATTCTAGGCCATAATAGAATGAATTTGAAAAGCCTATGTTTTTACAGCATGCATATTTGTTGAAACACTCAAAAGAATCATAATATAGAGAATTTTTTTATGATTTTTTCCTTTTGAAAAGTATTTGTCAAACAAAGATGCAAAATTGATAGTCAAAGAGGCAAAAAAAGAGAGTATCTATGAAAATATGTGGATTTATTTATACATTTTAATGCAAAAAAACAAAATTAGAATTGAAACTTTTTTTCACTTTGCTCTGAGCTTATCAGGTACTATGTAGATGTTAAAAATTTTAATTGTTTAACTTAGAATACAACTGTACAGAAAAAGATGCTAACAATTCAAATTAATTAACTATAAAATGCAAGTGTGAAGGCTTCAGGTAATTTTATGAAAATTTGAAAATAAAAGGACCTTACTGACAAAGAATATAGCCTTCAGAAAAAAAGTCTATAATGTATTATGAGAGATAGATTATATCTAGGAAACCTTTAAAATACGTTACTAAAAAAAAGTATGTTACTATGTACTGAGAATAATTTTTCTTCTCATGTTATATTCTATGTTCAAATAATCACTACAAAGTTTTTAAATTTTACTTTATTTAATACATTATTTTTATTTTTGAAAGCAATTTTTTTAAAATAGTTTTTGAATAGAACCACCTTATAAATTCAAGAATGTATCATTCAAAAATATTTTTAAACTACATAGTTTTAATTATTTTAAATAATCTCTTTTATTTTAATAAGTGTCCCAGTCTGTATGATAAATTATATACTACTCTAGTTAAAGCAGTGCCTCCTTGCAGGAATAAATCTAAGCACAGGGACTGAAATTTCTGGACGCCCAAGCCATCTGGCAGCCCCACCATGGACGTCAGGCCTCAGGAGAACAAATGTTCAGCTCCCACCTGCTCTCAGGGCTTCTGTATTTAAAACACCCCACTCCGAAAGCTTCCCTTGGTATGTGGCTCTATCACAAGAGGAGCCTGAGAAATTCTGACTGAACTTTTTCTCTCAAGGCTGGACTGCCAATCTACAGTAGATGTGGTCACATGACCCTGGGTCCCTCGTTAATTAAAGAGCCGGTGGTAGATAGGTCTGCCCTTCCTGGGTCAGGTCTTCTGTGGAAAGTAAGGCGAGTCGGGGAAGGCACACCGATGACAAACAGGCAAGAATCCCACAAAAACCCTGCTTTGAGGACACTGGCAAGAAAGTGTTTTGAAAGAAAGGCTAAAAAAAAAGTAATCGTGGGATTATTGCTAATCCTCACTAAGAGTTTCTGAGTGGAGTTTGAAAGCAATTAAGGAAAGTAAGGGAAACAGAAATTCCTCAGAAACTGTTTGATTTACTCAAAGGTCTTGCTCAACCAATCACATAGGACACCAGTGTTTTCTCAGCTACAGAAAGCCAGCAAGTCGTCTTCACAGAGTGGAATGGTATGTCCTGCTCCACCCTGAACAGCAGAGTTCAAGTTCTTAGCACTTTCCATTTCTCACAGTTTCTGTCTCTCAGAAAGTGGAAACTCTCAGATGGATGGGTTATGATTCCTGTCAAGGAAAGAAATTTTAGTTAAAGCTAAATGCTTAAGAAAGTTAGATAAATCACATATACATTCTCTTTGAAAAGGAAAAAAAAATCAAATACATCCTTCATCATGTCACTTCTACCAAATTATTCTGATTTCCTTTTGGATGCAACCTCTGAAATACTCTTTTCCCAAGCTTTCCATGATATGGCCCAACCAACTTCTTCATCTTTGTGTTCTCCTAACTCTTATTCATGAACTTTCACTCTTGTCATCTGGTCTCCTCACTGTCACACACTCATGGCCTGTCTCTTTTTCCCATCTGGAAGCCCTATTCCTGATGACTTTCATTCTGTCTAAACACTACCCTTTCTTCAAGGATCAACTCCAATTTCTCTTCCACCATAAAGTCTTCTCAGCTTACTCAGTTCACAGAAACTTGGGCCCATTTTGTTTTTATTACTTCTTCTTTTTTTAATGCAAATTCTTTTTTTAAAGGATATTTTTTTAAAGGATATGTTATTTATTTAAAGGATTATTTTATTTTGGTTGGGAGTAGGGGGAAATAATTAGGTTTTACTTATTTTTAGAGAAGGTACTGGGGATTGAACCCAGGACCTAGTGTGTGCTAAGCATGTGCTCTACCACTGTGCTATACCCACCTTCCTCTACAGCACTTTTTAAGAAGTCATTTCACTTCTGGTCATCCTCATTTCCTTACCTGCAAATCTACTTCTTAGTGTGGTTTGTGAGGACTGATTAAGATGATACCCACAACTGTTTCTGTCCACAGTACAAAATCAGAATTACGGCCACTGCATTGGGAAAGAGTGACATTTTGGAGGGAAAGACTGATATTGTGGAGACCAGCTGACTTTATTGTGAATAAAAAGAAACACTTAATTCTTGTCGATCACAATTAAAATCTTAATACCAAGTAGTCTTTAAAAAAAAAGTGAGAGAGAGGTGTCCGAATGTCTCTTTTACCTCAAACATTCTAACAATTTAAGGTTCTATGCTCCAACTACTGTGTGTGCACCTTGGACAAGTTTCTTGGACTCTCTGAGTCTCCATTTCTTCATCCGTAAAATGGAGAGAATGAGTGATTTGTGAGCTAGTTGCAAGGAAATGAAACACCGTCAATGTTTTGTCAGAAACAACCCAACGTCCATCAGCAAAATGAATATAGAGACCCATTGTGGTTTACTCTGCAATGGAATATCATTCAGCAACAAAAGGGAGTTAACACTTGACACATACAACACGGATAAATCTCAAAATTATTTTGCTGAGTTAAAGAAGCCAGATAAAAAAAGATACTGTGCAAATCATTTTTATAAAATTCTAGAAAATGCAAACTAATATTGTGAAGGAAAAGCCCAGCTGGGCTAACAAGCTAAGTCACAAATCTAAGTGCAACAAGTGTTGGATTACTGATCTGAGTTCTGCTGGGCTAACTCATAAATCTGAAGTTTAGTGTCAGTCTATTGGGCTAACGAGCTCAGTCACAAATCTAAGTGTGATAAGTGTCGGTTTACTGATATAAGTTCTGCCGGGCTAACTTGTAAATCTAAAGTTTAGTGTCAGTTTACTGGGCTAACAAGCTAACTCGTAAATCCAAGCTCAACAAGTGTCAGTAACGTGATCTGTTCCAAATTGATAAGCTCCAGTGTACTGATTCCTTGCTTTTTGTTGTTTGAACCTTATTGGCTAATAGCCCCATACTTGTAATTAACCCTATAAAACCTCATGTGCAGGTCTTGGAGGTGCTCAGAGCTTCGGAGCAGAAGCCCCTCTGAGCCCGCCGGCGTAATAAATCTGAGTACTCCAACCCTCCGAGTGGTGCTTGTTTCTTGGCTGGCCTGTCATTTCCGTAACAATATGATAACAGAAAACAGATCAGTAGTTGTGGCGGGGAGATGGAGGGGAGGGGAGGGAGGAAAGGGGAGGACTACAAAGGAACACCAGGAGATTTTGGGGGGAGTCATGGAAATGTTTGTTATCTTGATTGTGGTGATGGCTTCGTGAGTGTATACCTATGTCAAGACTTAATCAAATCGTACGCTTTAAACATATGCAGCTTATTGTATATCTCTTACCCCTCAAAAAGCTATTAAAAAACAGGAGCAACCCAGAAGCAGTGTTTTGCTCCATGATTCTATATTCATGGTGAATCTAGTCATCCAGGAGGATGCTAACAGCTAGGAATCTGTTTCCATGGCAATCCCCTCCCTCTATGAGGGAAACGCACAGTTTTCCAACAGTTTGTGCCCTTTCCATGTCCCATGAGATCAATTCTCATGGTGGAGGATTGTAAGTGATCACGCTTCAAACACTCAAAATACTTGCAAGAAGTTTGTAGTGTGTGTTCCTTGTTTTAAATTTATGGCTAAAAATTCTGTAAACTCTTCCCTTCTCATGACCCTGCCCACCTTTCACACGAGTTCAGTAGTTACTTGTACAATCTGCTGTTTGCCACAGTCCCAGACCTTGTTTCTGGGAAAGAAAAAACTAAAAATTTTTATTTAGTTATTTAAAGGAGGTACTGAGCATTGAACCCAGGACCTCGTGCATGCTAGGCACATGCTCTTCCACTGAGCTATACCCCACCTCACCCCCAAACTGAAATCTTACATAACTAAGTTAAGTGACAAAATTGGCCGGAGTCAGTGTTACTAAAGATTTAAGCTGCTCAATTATTTATATATGTATATACATATATTATAAAATTTTGCATTTTTGGAGTAATACATTCACACGGTATGTGTGGATACAAGAGGGTACATGGTGAAAAGCCTGAGTTCTACCCTTGCCTCCATCATTTCTGGCCATTCCCTGATAGTACCAATGTCAACAGAGTTTTGTTGTTTCCAGATATAGAAAAAGCTATACACATATATATATTCTTCCCTCCCTCCTATTAAAACCCAGCAATTTGTGTTTTACTCTAGATGAGTCTATCATTGCACACAGAATTTTGAGAAGCACCAACATGACATAATCTTACCCCCTTGGGTTTTTCAGTTATCAGTTACCAGAGGTGGGTATCTTTCTCCCAAATTCTTGAGTCAGGGATCACAAAGCCTAGATCTAAGCTGGAAACAGGGACAGGGGATGGGAGAAGGACAATCGGCCGGGGGGAGCACGTAGACAACGTTTCAATCCATCACCTCATTTCATTTATTATTCATGTATTATTTTTAACTACAAGATAAATACCCAATACATAAAATTTGTGAAATTTCATCACCCATATGTAACCACTTCAATATTGATGTATCTCTAGGGCAATGGGTTTTAATTTAATATTTTTATATGTACAAATAGTGTTTTTCTTTTCTCAACAGTAAATCTATTGCATGTCAATCTGTCTCTTTATATTTTTCTCACTCACAGCCTATCCAAAGTATTTTTGCAATGAGGGGGAGGCAGTTGGCTGGTTAGTCTGCTAGTTGGTGGGGAAGAGGGCCTGGCAGGGTGTCACAAGGCTGCAGAGACTGATCTTGAAGGCAGCCTGGGATGTGGGTTGGATCTGAGATTGTCCAAACAGGCAGGCAGCCCCAAGAGAGCTATGTAGAGTCTAGGGGCAGTTACCCAACCTGAAAGTCAGTGCAGGAGTTGGCTTGATACTAACATATTCATTCTTACTTTTTAGGACCCTAGTTGATGAGCCATAGGGTTCAGGCACTGGGGCCAGGCTCAGAAAGGGAGAGTGGCAATAGCTAGGTTGGGGTACCAACCCGGGCCTGAGGTTCAAAGTGATGCTCATTCCTGGCGAGGGTGGCTGTGTGTGTGAGAGAGAGTGGGAGTGGGGGAGAATCCTTGATAACTATTTCCAATCACATCCAGTGGCACATCTGTAAGGGTTAAGGAAAACCTTAAACTAGTTCCAGGCTGAGGAAGCTGAAGGCTTGAATTAGGACAGTAGTGGTAGGAATGGAGAGGATGGAGCAGACTCAAGAATTAATCTTGAAAAGAAAAAATAAATTAATCTTGTGGGGTGGGTAGAGCTCAGTGGCAGAGTGCATGCTTAGCATACATAAGGTCCTGGGTTCAATCCCCAGCACCTCCATTTAAAAAACTAATCTTAGGTAATAATTGGTATGAGATGGTGGCTGAGATGACGACTGAGGAAGGAAAGGGAGGAGTATAAAGAAGATTCCTGATCTTCTCTGCTAAGAATCATGTGGAAAGCCTGACAATCACACAGAATTTTCAGCCCCTTTTCCGGAAATTCTGACTTAATAAGTCTGGGGTGGGGCCCAGGAATCTATATGTCATGCTTTTTTTGTGGGTTTTTTTTGGTATTATTAGTATTTTTTTTTTTAGAAATTACTGAACTATAGTTGATTTATAATATTGTGTTAGCTTCAGGTATACAGACAAGAGATTCAGTTTTTAAGTCATTCTTACTGTAGGAAGATGATTTCTGGGTCTCTGGCTTGGGGTATTGGACTGGGGTAATGAAATCCACTGATTTCAGTTTTAAATATGTTGAGTTCGGAACAGTGCCACAGTGGTGACCAAATCTGTTGAGCGTTTACTGTATCCCGATGCTTTACATGCACTATTTGATTTAATCCATACGACATCTGTATAAGGGAATTACTATTATTATACTTATTTTGTAAATGCCTAAACTGAGTGGTAGGGACAGTAAATCATTTTCCATTATTTGCACAGCTAAAGAGAAGACCTGGGTCTTAAACCCAGGCGTTCCTTACTCCAAAGCCTTTGTTCTTTCCAACTACATCCTTCTGTCTGCTGAGCGGATATGTACCCATAGGCAGTAGCACCTGAGCTGAATCACAGGTCAGGACTGGAGATAATGATTTGAAATGAAAATACACTTTAGATTGTTCACGGAGAGCCTGCAGAGAAAGAGGAGTATTGGCCAAAGGTGGAGCTGTGTTCCTGTTTTGAAAGACGGGCAGGGCAGTCAGTGAGAAGGCCTCAGGGGTCCGAGAGGTTCAAGGAGAACAAAGAGAGACAAGCATTTTCTGAACTAAGCAAGTTGAGTTGCCAGAAGGAGCAAGTTTTTAAAGCAGCAGAGAGAGCTTCAGTATATGAAATTAGCCATTGAATTTAGCAAAAGGGGTAATTTTTTTACCGTGCCCAGGAAGGTGGGGGAAGAAGGCCAGGCTCCACACACTGAGCAGTGAAGAGATAGATGAGGAAGTGGAGATAATGAGTGAAGGCCCATATCCTGGGAGACTCAGCCATAACAAAATAAATCTGGAAAGATACTCACTAAAATGTTACCTGTGCTCATCTCTGAGTAGTAAGATTGTAAATCACTTCTGTTTCCTGGTTTCTTTTTTCTCTCTCAGACTGCAGAATGCACTTTGGAAAACATCATTTTAATTGAGCGGGGTGCTGCTAGAGAAGGGGAAATTTGTAGGGAGCAGGTTTGCCTCCTGCAGCCTGGGGTGGACGCGAGGAGAAGATAAACTGTGGTTGTACCCTCACACAGGGGCAGAAGAACTATAGAAATGAAAAAGCACATTCAGTATCTTAAAAAAATTTTTTTTTAATTTCAACTTTAAAAAGTAAACATATATTGACAATACTAGGAAAATTACTTAAGAAGAAAAATGAAGGGGGTTGGGATTCAAGAGCAGAAAAGTCATGGCTGGAGGGATTGGAAAGAGAAGTTTCCCATTGGGGCTCCTGTTTACAGGCCCAGGGAGAAGAGCCTGGGAGAGCGAGAACCAGTCGGATCAGGGGGTCTCAGATGTACCAGGGCTGAGAAAACTGGGACCAGGCAGGGAGAGGAAGCCAGACTCCAGGAAACAAGCAGCATCTCTTCATCATCCTATGGGTAATCCCTCTAACATTTTCAGCTTCTACTTCTAATCTGGTTTCCATGTATTTATGTGTAGCGTTTTTGCTATAAAACTGATCATCATTTTGTAATGTGATCTTTTTCACTTAATATTATAGCATTTGATCATGTCACTAAATATTATTTAAAAATAATATTTTAGTACCTAATAATCCCTCATATAGATGTGACATATTTAGGGCTAGTGAAACATATTTTCAGATTACTTTCTAGAAATATTATGTCAATTTCTTTCCCATCAGAAACAGATCAGTCCCAGGTCGCTACCCTATCACAAGCTGTGATGTTATCAATTTTTTCCATCACTGCCAATTTGATAGGGAAAATAGGGTGTTGGGTTGTCGATTTTAATTTGCATTTCTTTCATTGCCTTCAAGGTTAGTAGTTTCAGTCACTTTATTAGTCATATATATTTCCACTCTGAAATAGTCATATTCTTTGTTCTGTTGTTTAATATGACAATCATGCTTTTATTAATTTTAAATAATTCTTAAAATACCAAGTAAAATAAATATATGATGAATGAATAAATAAAGCTAATGACATCACTCTGTTAAACAAGAAAGCTACTCTGTGTTGAGAATGTCCATTTGTCCATGTGTTTTTCTTTCCTTACCTAACACTTCCTTATGTACAACACTTGGGTGATTCTTCCAAACAAATGATAGACTCCTTGTTCATAGAGATCTTTAAAAGTGCCTTGGAATCTTTATGGTGAGCATGTCCAGGGTCTTTAGCCATAGTTTATGGGGTTTAATTGAAAAAGCTAAGTCAAGATGAGTCCAGACCTTTGTTTATTCAGAAACAAACAAAACTTTTGAGTGGCCTAGTCAGAATATAAAGCAATGAAAAGCTGTCCATTTGGATTCTCAACAGCTTAGCCTTACAAGTTGCTTGAGTGTTGTCTTTTTTTAAAGTGTGTGTGTGTGTGTGTGTGAGTGTGTGTGTGTGAGTGTGTGTGTGTGTGTGTGTGTGTAGTGGGGTGGGGGAGGAGGGTGGAGATTGAAATGACATCACGCGTCTCCTGCCGTCATCAATATAGAATTTCCATCAAAAAAATGTTTCATCTGAATCTAATTATGAGAAACAATCAGACAAGCCCAGATTGAGGGGCATTCTGGCCTGGACTCTTCAAAAATGAGCCCACATGTTTATGTGAACCACCAGGAATTGCAGCAGAATTTAGAGATGACCATGTTTGTCTGTTATGTCCTATTTCTATTGTCTAGATTATGAAAGTGAGCTAGCCAGGAAGTAGACTCTTTTGCTCTGGAAATTAAAGTAATTTAATATAGAAAATGGCAAAGTCCCATTCATTACCTAATTAAGAGGAACATCTCTCCCTGATTAAAATTTGTTGACCTCATTATCTTAGACCAGAAGCCAAGAGAATGCAGCTGTCCCTAGATCATGTATTCCTGAGCCAATAAAATAAACGCCAGAGTTACAGTGTGTAATTTAAAGTTCTCTCCTTTTTTTTTTTTTTTCACTCCTAATCACCTTGTCTTTCTCAGGCGCTCATTACCTGACAAAATATTGGCTTTTTGGAGTTTTTCTCTCTCCTCTTGGTCAGTTTCACTGTGCGAAGTGGTCCTAGCTATTGAATGAAGATGATTTTCGTTTGGGGAAGATTTGAGATGCTTTCTCCTAAGGCAAAGGAGGCGTCCCCTAGCTCTGAAACAAATCTACCATCAGACGTCTAAGAAAAGAGCAGGAGACACCCTTCCTTTTAAGTCTCTCATCCTACCGTCGCCTTTGGAAGGTTATTTTATTTTACCACAGAGAAATATAACCATGGAAGAGAATTCAATCCATTGTAGAGTTTAGTTGGCTAAATTGGGTTTAGATGACTTTACTAGTCAATTAATTCAACCCGTATTTACTGAATTCCTGCTATAGTTAGGAATTCTGTAAGGAAGAGAGCAGCAGTCACTGGTGGCGGTGGCCAGTCCTTATGCAGCTAATACGTAAGTATCCAATTTCAGCTACTTGATTAGAGTTGAGAAAAAGGCTACAAGACAGAAGTATACAGGGCTGTGAGGGCAGATGACAGAGAGCCTAACTCCATCTGGGGAAATGCAGAAACACCTCCCTGGAGAAGCAGGATTGACCCGGGTTTTCGAGTTGGAGAAGGAGTTGACCTGAAGGAGGTGGTCACAGGATGGTGTTTCCTGAGAGAAGGTCAAAGTGGTGGGACACAGAGTGCTTTGAGTCACTGCCAGGTTGAGTAAGCAGAGGTCAGACTATCTAAGACCTTGCAAGTGGGTTCAAAGTTTTGGTTTTAATCCTGACAGCAGCGGGATGCCGCTGAATGGTTAACACAGGTGGGCGACACTGCAGAACAGCGAGCCAGGGAGCAGTCAGAAGTGATCTTTGTGCATGAGGTTTTGTGTGCCCATCAGCTTACTTCATCGGGATATTGTCCTAAGCGGAAGATTATCTAAGTCAGAGAATGTAAAGTGGGAGTTTTTTGGCTGTTGTTTTTAATCTTTATTATAGAAAATTTTTATCTGCATAACAAATGAAGAGAATAGTAAATGGATACCTATGTAGCCATTTCCTGGCTTCTGCAGAGATCGATATATGATCCATCACCTTTCACCCATACTCCTATGCAGGCACAGCCAATCTCCAGTGGGTAACTTTGAAGCAAATTCTAAATAGCATTATTTCATCTGTTAATATTTCAATATGTATTTCTAAAATATAAGAAGAAATCTTTTTGTTTTTCACCTTAACTTTCAATACCATAGTTGCATCAAATATTAATAATACTTTAATATGGCTAAATGTCCAGATAGAGTGGTTTAAACATATTTAGAACTTTGGATACACAGTGTGAAACTGCTTTTTGGACAGCCTAAACAGATTTATATTTTCATCGACCATGTTTGAGACGGACTACTCACCACAGTTTCAGCAAAATTGTGCATTATTTTTCTTACCATTACCAATTTAATAAATGAAAAATGGCATTGTATTTATGTTCAAATTTGCATTTCTTTTATCAGTGGGGTTGAACATCTTTTCATAAGCCTATGAATTATTTATATTTCCTCTTTTGTGCACTGTCTGTTCTTGGCCTTTGAACATTCAGCAACTGGAATCATAGTGTTTCTTCTGGGAGATTTGCATGAAACTTTGTTAGGGATGTGGCAACTATTTTTCCCATTTGTAGCTTGCTTAGCATCTTACTGCTGTCACTGAATATCACTGAAAGAAAAAAAAAATCTGAAGTTAAAAACCCTCCCAGGGTCATCCAGTCCTATATCCATTCTGCTGTGCATGAATCACTCCCGCCACATCTCTGCCAAGGTGTATCTGGTTTCTATTTAAACATTTCTAGTTGTAGAAACTTCACTATGTCAAGGGCATCGGTCCTAAATATGGACTACAATTACTGAAAAATGCCTTACATTGACCAGAAGTCTTTATATTGAACTTAGTAACTTCTACCTAGTTCTTCTCAGGTGGAGACACCCAAAATATCTTCCTCAGTAGATGACATCCTTTAAATCTTTGATGACAGTATAGTTTCCTAAATTCTCCAAGCTAACATTCCAGTTCCTTCAACCACTTATTGACTGTAATTTCTAAGCTCCTCATTATTTTGACTTTTCTCTCCTAGACATACCCAAACTCAATGTTCCCAATAAAATCTCTCTCCCTGGATCCTTATTTCTTCATCCAAAAAATGGTTTGCAGTACAAAAGGGATAATACTATAACTCTTGCCCTCCTGCTCTGTGAAATTGCTTATAATTTAGCATTTTTTAGAATTCTTTAAAATAGTCTCTAGATGTAAGCCAAACTTTAATATGGAGCTTTTAGAATTGGAAATAGACCATTACAAATCATCTTCCTAATATATAATTATTTTACCATTTTCTATCAAATTTAAATAGCAGAAATTACAAAGCTGGTCAGATGGTATAAAAACTCAAAACAGTAATTTACATCATGCACATGTTGTGTTAGAGTATGGTTGTCAACTTATATTCTCCTTTATGGTGAAAAAGAATATGAAAATGAATATATACATCTTCATGTATGACTGAAGCATTGTGCTGTACACCAGAAATTGACATGACATTGTAAACTGACTATACTTCAATTAAAAATACATACATATATATATATATATATATACAAAAAATGTATATTCTCTTAACCTCTGAGGAGTCTGCAAAAATTAGATGATGAAATATTTTTCCCCTGTACAGTGCCCAAAGATTTTTTTTTAATGAAAAAATGTCAGCTATGGAAAGCACTTTAGCGACCTTCTAGTCCAACCCTCCCTCCCCGGTTTTCCAGGAAAAAAAGCTAAAGTCCAAGGAGGTTAAGTCATTTTCCCAAGGACACATAGGGAGTCAGAGGCGGATTTCTGAAGAAGTTAGCCAATCAGCCAATCTTGTCTACGAACGTCTGTAGGCACCTGAAAGAGATTGGTCACTGTAATATTAGGATGTTAGACCCCTTTTGATTCTCAGAAGTTTTCCTGATCAAAGATATAACAGGTGATGGAATCTGCCAAAATAAGGCGAGGCAACAGGGGGAGGGGTCATAAAAAACACTGCTTTGTGATATTAATTATGAGGAATCTACACAGGACTTTGTGACAGGTTGTATATTCTGAAGATAATCACAGCAATAAATCCTGAAGGATTTCTTGACCCAGCGAATCCACACATCTGTGCCTATTGTTTTAAGGCATGAACATTGAGAGTGGTCTATCACACAGCAATAGAGAACTGAAATAGACTTTCTAAACCACCCTCAACTTTTATTTATCTTTTTTATAAAATGTTTTCCAATGGATATGATTCATTAAAAAAAATGCTAGCGAAAGGCATATAAAAGTATTCTTGACCCCTTAATCCCAGTTTTTAAAACCACTGTCCCTCTTTCCCAGTCCTACAGGGTTTATTTTGTTATATTTTGGTTTATTTTAATCCTTGCCAAAAACTTTAAATAAGACCCTCCAATTCTCACTCACAGATAATGTTCTCTAGACTGAAAGATAAGACTTGCTCCCAGAAAGGAAGAATCTGATTCAGACCCACAGCTCTCTAACTAAATCTGGAATTCTTTCTGCCTTCAAAGTTGCTGAAAAGGGCAAGATATCTTTTGGTCTGGAAGAAGCCCTGGTTTTGGTTGAGCATTAAGAATTAGAGGCAAGTAGTGTCAAGTCTGTCACTACTAAATGGAAAAAAAATTATCTGATAGGGTTATTTCAAGGATTAAATAAAATAATACATATGAAAGCAGCACAGTGCCTGTCTGTGATGAGTAGTCTCTAAATACGGCCTCCAAATAATTCCTCCCACCCCAGTGCACACAGCTGCCCCTCACATAAGCAGTGAAGTCTATTTCCCTCCCCTTGCATCTCGACTGGCCTGGTGGGGTTTTTTTTTTTTTTTTCCAGTTTCTAACATTTGCATGAAGGCATATTTTAAAACTCTGACTGGATGCAAGTGGCACATTTGGTTTTTGCTGTGCAAGTTATTAATTTGGCTGATATACTTATTAAGTATCCTTCAAAATAATCGCCATATTGCTGAACTCAGAATGCTTTTTTTCCTATTTAAAATAACATGAAAAACATTGACATACAATTTTGTACATGGTGAATCTACTGAAATCCTACTATGGAGATGACCTTCAGTAAGTATCAAGATCAACTCAGGAAAAGTTTAAAGGTGACTGACTTACAATGGACAGAATGCAGTGAAAAGAATATTCTGGGACTTCTAGGCCCAGGTCTTAAGAGTACTAGCAGTTTTCCAATGAATAGTACATATATGTAAATTTAAAATTATATGTGCAGTAAAAAAGAAAAAGAAATGATCTAACAAGCCATGAAAGACATAGAAGAAACTTAAAAGACATATAACTAAATGAAAGAAGCCAGTCTGAAAATGCTACAAACTGTATGATTCCAACCAAATGACATTCTGGAAAAGGCACAGGTACAGAAACAATAAAAAAGATCGTGGTTTCCAGGGGTCTGAGGAGAGGGAGGGAGGGAGGAATGAATAGATGGAGCACAGGGGATTTTTAGGGCAATGAAATTGTTCTGTACGATACTATAGCGATGGCTACATGTCATTATGCGTTTGTCAAAAGCCATAGAATATACAACATCAAGAATAAACCCTAATGTAAACTATGGACTTTGGTTGATAATAATGTGCCCATGTTGGTTCATCAGTTGTACCAAATATGCCACACTGATGAGGGCTGTTGAGGGTAGGAGAATATAGATGTGTGGGTGGGGAGGGCTATGTACGAACTCTCTGTATTTTCTGCTTAATTCTGCTGTGATCCTGAAACTGCGCTAAAACAATAAAATCTATTAAAAAAAAAAAGAAAGAGTACTGGCAGTTTTCTACTCCTTTCCTGTTAAAATGATCCTTCTGGGAAGGCTGGAGACTGCCATGCTGTGAGGCAGCCCAAGTCAGCCTCATGAAGAACAGAGGTGCCCTGGACCAGACCCTCAGCTGGGCCTGGTCCCCAGGCACTCGGCCAGCTGCATGCAGCTGTGCCGGGAATGCCAGGTGGGACCAGAAGAACATCTGCCCATCCAACATTCAGAACTGTAAAGTTGTTTGAAGCCACTGAGTTTTGGTGTGTTTTGCTACTCGGCAGTGGAAATCTGAAGCATATTAATGCTCAACGCATATAATCATTTACACAGCCATAAATAGGAATGAAATAATGCCTTTTGCAGCAACACAGATGGACCTAGAGATGATCATACTAAGTGAAGTAAGTCAGACAGAGAAAGACAAATATCATACGCTACCACTTATATGTGGAATCTAAAAAAACAAGATACAAATGAACTTATTTACAAAACAGAAACACACTCACAGCCAGAGAGAACGAACTTATGGTTACCAGAGGAGGGAGGTAGGGGAGGGGATAAATTAGGAGTCTGGGATTTGCAGATACAAACTACTATGTAAGAAAGAGATAAACAGCAAGGTCCTACTGTATAGCACAGGGAACTATATTCAATATATTATAGTAACCTATAATGAAAAAGAATATATGTATAACATAATCAGTTTGCTCTACACCAGAAACTAACACAACATTGTAAACCAACTATACTTCAATAAAAAATGTATAATCTTTTAGTATCACTATTATTCAGAAGACTTGTATAAAGGATAATGGCATTTATTTAGACTGAATTGCCAATGAGAAACTGCTTGCTATATGGGAGATGGGAACAAGAAGTAAATTCTCTTTAGTCCTTTGTAGATTTTGATTTTTATTATGTAAAATAAAAACTTCAGTTCTTCTGCTCTAACCTGGAAAATCCCTGCTGCTCTGTTGGTTGAAATCCCCAAGATGAAATCTGAGCCACTTAATCATTTATTTCTTATTCAACCTGGAATCTTGCCTCCATCAAATGGCTTTTAAATACATGTCATAGCCTTGCTTTTCTTCCTGACTTGCAATTTTGTGTAATTGCCATCTAAATAGACCTTGCAGCAATCATTTATCAGATTCATAGGTCCAAACTTCCTTCCTGAGTGATAGGAGCATCTTGTCTAAGCAAAAATAGGAATGTTCCAACCTTCTCTCACTCTTCTGCCACCCCCGTACATCTGGAGCTTTAACTTCAACTATTTTAAATAGAAGAAAGATGTTAGTGGAGACATCTCTCCCCTAAAAATGACATGACTTCCTTTTTTCCAAGCAATACTTAGCCCCTTGGGAGAAATTTTATTTTTTCTCCACAAGGGCATATTGTTTCTCAAAGAAAATGCTGAAGGGACAAGGAAAGACTCATGTTTGCAAATAAGAAGTTTTAAAATCCCAAACTGGGGAAAAGAAAACTTTAAACTTAAAAAATCCAGACTTCCAGGAATGATAGCAAACAGCCAGTCTCAACCCTCCCAAGTCCTCACTTACATGACAGTCAAGAGTGTTTTTGTTGTTGTTAGCATTTTTTAAGGCATATGGCTACAAAGATGTGGAGAACAAGAGAGGAGACAACAGCTAAAAAGCATGAAAGCACTACAGCAGGACAAGTGGCAGTGGAGGATGCAGACAAGAGAAAGCTGAATCCTAGGCTGCTGCAACAAAGTACCACAAACTGAGTGGCTTAAACAATGGAAATTTACCTTCGCGCAGCTCTGGAGGCCGCAAGTCCAAGATCGGGGTGTGGGCAGGGTTGGTTCTTTCTGAAGGCTGGGAAGAATATGCTGTTCCAGGTCCCTCTCCTTGCTTCTGGTGGTTTGCTGGCCAACACCGGAGTTTCTTGGCCTGTGGAATCTCTGCCTGCATCTTCACACAGCGTTCTCCCTGTGTGCACGTCTCTGTGTACAAATGTTCCCTTTTTATAAGGACACTAGTCATATTGGACTAGAACCCACTCTAATGACCTCATCTTAACAAAGGCCGTGTTTCCAAGTAAGGTCACATTCTGAGATGCTGGAGGCAGAACTTCAACATATGAAATCTAGGGGGACACAATTCATCACAACACTGAGCCTGCAGTGGGGAACCTGAGCCCTAAAGCAATTTACCCCCACAGGATCTCCCCAATTCCCACAGATATGTCACTGGCCATCTGTGCAGGTGAGGGTAGAGGGGCCAGATTGAAATTAGCATGATGGGATCAAACCTGTGTAAGCAGCTAGGAAATTGAGCTTACCCCACCCCAACTGGAGGTTACCTAAGCCTCATGTAGCTACTGACTGTCTTATTGGAAAGTATAGATATAAGACATTTCTATTACTGTAGAAAGTTCTATTGGTCAGCAGTGCTCCGGAGAAAATAAAACAGAGGTGTCTGGACAAGAGAGCGAGCAAGTGCAGTGGCAGACAGAGGCCCACACCAGAGAAAAGGGGACAAATGAATCTTGTACTGTGGATGCTAAGAACCCCTGACGCCACCGCCTTCTTCCTCCAGTTGGCTCACCAAGTCATGCCCCATGGGCACAAAGCAAAACGTATATTCATCCTTCTGATTCAAAAATAGAAAGCCTGTACCTTCAGTAGCCTCCTTCTGAGAGGCAGGAGAAAAAGTGAGGGCACGTAAACTAACTTTTTCCTGATTCACTACTGTGTACCAAGCTTTTGACACATATTTTTTCATTGAGTCCTCGTAACAATTCAATGTAATGGATGATTTTCTCATTTAAAGATAAGAAAACTGAGACTCAAGAAGGCTGAGTAATTGGCTTACGTTGTCTTGATTAGAAATGCAAACACAGAATTCAAACTCAGGACAGTTTGAACCCAAAGCCCACATTTTGCTTCTACTATACTGTAGTGTTGGCTTGAATGGCTGGCTGCCTCGCAAACTTGGGTAAGTATCAGCAAGTCCCTCACCTTCTCGAAGTCTGTTGGCCCTCAGGGTCAAACATGTTAAAGAACACTCATTCTGAAGGCCCTAAGAGAGGGCTGAAAGGTTTAAATGAAGTAAATTATAAAAATTTGTAAAAAAAAAAAAAAAGTCTGCACCTCTGTATAGATGTAAAATATCTCCCCATCCGTACAGGAAATCCTCACAGAGATGACTGTGCATGCAGTTTTAGAAGGCTCTAGAGAACTTCAGGACATACTTGGGTCACTTTCTACCATCTTATCACTGTTGATAAGCCACATTTAGATCCAGAACTTCGAATACTTCCATGTCTTCCCAAAATGGGGTTTTCTATCTAGATTTAGTGCTTAGCCCAGGGCAGGGTTTATGGATGGTATTCAGTGACTGTTGGATGGTGAATAAATCATTCAATTGCTAAATAGATCCATCTGTTGATCAATCAGTTCTTAAATCAGTGTTTAGACTCCAGGGAACAGTGAGACCTGAGACGCTATAATCAATGTGTAAAGCCCCCCTTTTGTGCATGAGACCTTGGTGTATTATATTCAAGCTCCAGACTAGAGGGGAGAGTATAGCTCCATGGTAGGGTGCATGCTTAGCTTGCATGCAGTCTTAATTTCAATCCCCAGTACCTCCATGAAAAAATAATAATAATAAATTAAATAGATGAATAAACCTAATTACCTCCTTCTCCAAAAAAAAAAAAAAATACCCTCCAAACTATACGGGACAGTTAGGAGCTCCAAGACTGATAAGTTACCTGGCATTTTATTTCCTTCACAAATGGTTTGGAATTGGGTTGGGTCCCACTACAGACATTTCTACAGGGACTAACAAGTTTTCTCCATCCCTGCCTTTGCCACATAAAATCTAGTCACAGGGTATCTTCCTACAGTGCAAAGTACCATCCTGATGCTAACACCGAAACAGCATAGAGATCTCCCTGTTAGTCAAGAGCCTTGGGAGCGGCCCTCATTGACAAGGTCTATCTAATGGCAAGATTAGCTGTAAAGCTTCCCCGTAACAGACTTCATAAAGGATGATGACTCAAGTCATTGCATGTTCAATGGCACACATTTCTAAGTGGATGTGAATTTGTTTAGCGCTCTTTGGTATTTTGGCGTCTCCGTGATTACTCTTACAGGCATTTGTTTCTACGTCAAAAAACTAGTGGACTGCTAATGAAGCGTTTTGAAATGCTATTTAGAAGGCAAGGCTGTTTCCTGATTTCTTTCTACGCAGGATGTGGTGTCTAAGAAATTTGATTCTCCTTAGCTCAAACTTATCTTTTCTTTAATTGAAATTTTTCTTGAGGTAATTATCAATTCATAGGTAATTGTAAGAAATAACTGAGAAATCCTGCATACCATTTACCTAGTTTAAACATCCCTCTTTTTTTTGTATATATATTTTTTATTGAACTATAGTCAGTTTACAATGTTGCGTCAATTTCTGGTGTACAGCGCAATAAACATATCTTTTTAACTGACTTCAGAAGAAGTTGATACTGTTGTCTGAGTCAGTACTATTGACGCTCTGAGTGTACATAAATAGTGCAAACAACTTCGTCAATTACTCAGTCCTCATTTTCTAATATTTAAGAGGAGCAAGTTGTACTAATTCATTTGTAAGGGTTCATCCAGTCTGATATTCTATTAGAATCTGAGGTTAAGATCTCTGGCAGACCATGACCACCGCTGCTTCTGTACAGCCCATGAGAATGGTTTTTACGTTTTCAAATGGTTGGGGAAAAAAATCGAAAGATATAACTTTTTGTGACATATGAATATTACACAAAATTCAAATTTCAGTGACCATAATAAAGACGTATTGAAACACAGCCATGCTTATTCATTTACACATTTTCTCTGGCCGCTTTCACGTTACAAGAGTTACGACAGAGACCATATGTCCCACAAAGCCTGCGATACTTACTGGTCCTTCACAGAAAAAGTTTGCTGACTCTGCCTTTAAACCATTCTTGCCCTTTACTCCAGGAATGCTGCTTCTAAGGATTTATCCTAAAGAAAAAGCAGAGATGTCCAACACTAGGGGATTCTTTACATAAAGTATGTTGCCTTTACCTGATGGAGACATACGTAGTCATTAAAGATCATGTTTTATAAGAGTATTTAATGATTTGGGAAAAGCTTACAATACATGGTTTGATTGAAAATATAGATTTAAAAAGAACATGCTTATGATATCGATTGTGTGAGGGGAAAAACCCTCTCCAGGTATGAATGTGCAAACAAAAAGACCCGTGACACAGCTCTCAGCGCTCGTCTTAGATGGAGAGATTATGAGTGATTTCTATTTTTTTCCTTATTGCATTCTACATTTTCTAATGTTTCTATGATGAATATATTTTACTTTCTTTCATTTGAAAAAAATTTAGTTTTATGCTAGATTCTAGCTGAATATTCACTTATATATGTTCTTAGCAGAAAATTCATATATTTCCTTTTGGTTGCCAAAAGTCATCAGAATGTAAAGCATAGGAAAATCTGAGCAAGAAGGGATTGAAATTCCTATTTCTCATTTCATAATACCTTACACTTATAATAGTGCTAATTATGTAGTAGTTTTATATTCAATTTAAAATAAAGTTAGGTTTTGAGATATCATTTTATATCCCTCAGATTAACAAAATCTTAAAAGTCTGAATATTGGTGAAGAAACAAAATTTTTATATACTTTTGACAAGGTGTAAATTAGATCGACCACTTTGAAAAACAATTTGCAAACTTCTAGTAAAACTGAAAATGCACATATCTTATTCCTTGGCATGTCCATTCCTAGGTACATACTCAAGAAAAATTTTCTCTTGTATGCATAAGGATACATAATCATGGCAAAGATATTTTTAAACATATTTTTAATCTTGGGGGGTAATTAGGTTTTTATTTAGTTAGTTAGTTTGATGGCGGTACTGGGGATTGAACCCATGACTTTGTGCATGCTAGGCACACACTCTACTACTGAGCTATACCTGTCCCCAAAAACCATATTTTTTAAAAGGGAGAAATTAGAAACATTCTATATAGGCGTGGTCAGGAAAATGCATTAGTAATAGGTGATGTGGTAACCTCATGCGACAGTTTAAATGAATGAACTATACATCAGCATGATTAGATCTTAAAAAGTAATAGTGAATAAAAAAAGGAGCAAAAAGGGATGTATAACACAATATTTATATAAAAGTATTAACAATAACAGGAAGAATATTATAGGTACTGTTTGCCATTACATATAAAAACAGAAAGTTATATGAAAACATAAACTTAAGACCCATGCGAGGTCTGTGGTAGCATTTACTCTAGAGAGGGGAGGAGGAAATTAGGACCAGGGAAAGGTAAGAAGGAGACTGCGATTTTATTCATAAACAGTAATTTCATTTCCAAAGCAAACAATAAGCTTAAACACGCATTACACAATGTGGACTTCTGTTTTTGTTGGCTATCTGCTTATAATTCATATAGTTTGAAATTTTTTTCCCTCAGTACTGCCTTAACAGCCCAAGGAAGACAAAATGGGTCAAGTTCACAGACTGTGATAGTAGAAAAGTGAAAAGAATCTCTAAAAGCAGGTGGTACCGAATTATCTCACAATTTGTTGTAACTATTTTGAATTTCTATCTATAAGGATGTTCTCCTGGGACCTTATCTCTAGACCTTATCATCCCCGGAAGTCATATGCCTTCTGTGGTTTTACCTTAGAACCAGAGCCATCTGCACCAAGTCAGTAACACTTCAAAGTTCAATGACATTTATAATGGCAGTCATTACTGCCTTTTAAAATAACTAGAGAAGAGCGTATGGAGTCCCATTTCAAAACATCAAGACTATATCTCACAAGTAAAATAAGAATCACGGAAGTTCAGGAAAAAAATGGATAATTGTTGGTTATTACAGAGATAATTCACAGATTCTATCCCCAAATTAATTATTAATTAGTATCAACTTTCAGAACAGTCATCAATAGTTCATCTAAATTTTATCCAATTCTGTACACAAATTTTTTTAATTTTTTTATGTTTTTAATTTATTTTTATTGAAGTACAGTTTACAATGTTTTTTTAAGATTTTTTATTGATTTATAATCATTTTACAATGTTGTGTCAAATTCCAGTGTTCAGCACAATTTTTCAGTCGTTCATGGACATATACACACTCATTGTCACATTTTTTTCTCTGTGATTTATCATAACATTTTGTGTATATTTCCCTGTGCTATACAGTGTAATCTTGTTTATCTATTCTACAATTTTGAAATCCCAGTCTATCCCTTCCCACCCTCTACCCCCCTGGTAACCACAAGTCTGTATTCTCTGTCCATGAGTCTTTAGATTCCACATATGAGTGATCTCATATGGTATTTTTCTTTCTCTTTCTGGCTTACTTCACTTAGAATGACATTCTCTAGGAGCATCCATGTTGCTGCAAATGGCGTTATGTTGTCGGTTTTTATGGCTGAGTAGTATTCCATTGTATAAATATACCACCTCTTCTTTATCCATTCACCTATTGATGGACATTTAGACTGTTTCCATGTTTTGGCTATTGTAAATAGTGCTGCTATGAACATTGGAGTGCAGGGGTCATCCTGAAGTAGATTTCCTTCTGGATACAAGCCAAGGAGTGGGATTCCTGGGTCATATGGTAAGTCTATTCTTAGTCTTTTGAGGAATCTCCACACTGTTTTCCATAGTGGCTGCACCAAACTGCATTCCCACCAGCAGTGTAGGAGGGTTCCCCTTTCTCCACAGCCTCTCCAGCATTTGTCATTTGTGGATTTTTGAATGACGGCCATTCTGACTGGTGTGAGGTGATACCTCATTGTAGTTTTGATTTGCATTTCTCTGATAATTAGTGATATTGAGCATTTTTTCATGTGCCTATTGATCATTTGTATGTCTTCCTTGGAGAACTGCTTGTTTAGGTCTTCTGCCCATTTTTGGATTGGGTTGTTTATTTTTTTCTTATTGAGTCGTATGAGCTGCTTATATATTTTGGAGATCAAGCCTTTGTCGGTTTCACTTGCAAAAATTTTCTCCCATTCCGTAGGTTTTCTTCTTGTTTTATTTCTGGTTTCCTTTGCTCTGCAGAAGCTTGTAAGTTTCATTAGGTCCCATTTGTTTATTCTTGCTTTTATTTCTTCTAGGAGAAAAATTTTGAAATGTATGTCAGATAATGTTTTGCCTATGTTTTCCTCTAGGAGGTTTATTGTATCTTGTCTTATGTTTAAGTCTTTAATCCATTTTGAGTTGATTTTTGTATATGGTGTAAGGGTGTGTTCTAGCTTCATTGTTTTAAATGCTGTTGTCCAGTTTTCCCAACACCATTTGCTGAAGAGACTGTCTTTATTCCATTGTATATTCTTGCCTCCTTTGTCGAAGATTAGTTGACCAAAGGTTTGTGGGTTCATTTCTGGGCTCTCTATTCTGTTCATTGGTCCATATGTCTGTTTTGGTACCAATACCATGCTGTCTTGATGACTGTAGCTCTATAGTATTGTCTGAAGTCTGGGAGAGTTATTCCTCCAGCCTCTTTCTTTCTCTTCAGTAATGCTTTAGCAATTCTAGGTCTTTGATGGTTCCATATAAATTTTATTATGATTTGTTCCAGTTCTGTGAAATATGTCCTGGGTAATTGGATAGGGATTGCATTAAATCTGTAGATTGCCTTGGGCAGTGTGACCATTTTAACAATATTGATTCTTCCAATCCAAAAGCATGGAATATCTTTCCGTTTTTTAAAGTCTTCTTTAATTTGCTTCATCAATGGTTTATAGTTTTCTGTGTATAATTCTTTCACCTCCTTGGTTAGATTTATTCCCAGATATTTTATTACTTTGGGTGCTATTTTAAAGGGGATTGTTTCTTTACTTTCTTTTTCTGTTGATTTATCGTTAGTGTAAAGAAAGGCAACTGATTTTTGAACATTAATTTTGTAACCTGCTACCTTGCTGAATTCTTCAATCAGCTCTAATAGCTTTTGTGTGGACCTTTTAGGGTTTTCTATATATAGTAACATGTCATCAGCATATAATGACACTTTTACCTCTTCTTTTCCAATTTGGATCCCTTTTATTTCTTTCTCTTGCCTGATTGCTGTGGCTAGGACTTCCAGGACTATGTTGAATAGGAGTGGTGATACTGGGCATCCTTATCTTGTCCCAGATTTTAGTGGGAAGCTTTTGAGTTTTTCACCGTTGAGAACTATGCTGGCTGTAGGTTTGTCATATATAGCTTTTATTATGTTGAGATATGTTCCCTCTATACCCACTTTGGCGAGGGTTTTTATCATAAATGGGTGTTGAATTTTATCAAATGCTTTTTCTGCATCAATTGAGATGATCATGTGGTTTTTGTCCTTTCTCTTGTTGATGTGATGTATTACATTGATTGATTTGCATATGTTGAACCAGCCTTGTGTCCCTGGGATGAACCCCACTTGGTCATGATGTATAATCTTTTTTATGTGTTGTTGGATTCTATTTGCTAAGTTTACAAGGTTATATCAATTTCTGGTGTACAGCACAATGCTTCCGTCATATAGGAGCATACATACATTCGTTCTCATGTTCTTCTTTACCATAAGTTACTCAAGATGTTGAATATGGTTCCCTGTGCTATACTAAACTTTTAAATTACTCTGTGTGTGTGTGTGTGTGTGTGCATGCACCTCATTTTTAAAGAAATCATATACAACTGAGTGGTTAAGAGCACAAGTGTTACATCCAAAATGCCTGGGTTTGAATCCAGATTTACTATTTATATGACTTTAGAGAAGTAACTGAGCGTTTTAAAATAATTTAAATATTTTAGCTACTTAGCCATGCACAATATATTTTCAGAAGGTATTGAAAACATATGTTAGTAAGTCTGTATGCCGGTTCGGATGATTGTAACCATGGTTTCCCTAAATCTTTAACTTCCTATGGAGGTTTCTTTGGAAGTAACGCAGAATAAAGGTGACAAGAAGATTCCACTACTGAAAAATAGAAAGCCAAAAAAAATCTCGTATCTTAAGATTTTAACATGTGTACTTTGATTCTGTTGAACAGCACATTCCAACCTCTCTGTCAGGAGTAAGAGGATCAAAGTTAATTTAGAATTTTATTAAAAGCAGTACCTCTCAAAAAAAAAAAGATTTTAGCTTTTATAACTGCATCCAAATCATTCAATAATAAGCTCAAGTCTTGGCTTATGCAACCCCTTGGGAGCTGAAAGCTGCCAATTGTATCTTCCTATGCTTGAGACACACTTTTCTCTCAAGTCTTAATTAGAAAGGTTTTTCTGTTCGAATCATCTTACTGCATGTGGTGCGTTCTGCCAGCCGAGGCGCATGACATTTTTACGTCCAACCTTCAGTAATCAACGAAGGCTTCAAAGATTAATAAGCAATTAAAGAGAAGGAAGTAATTGACTTTTATTAGGGAACACTGAGGCAATTAGACTCCGTGGTTTCTGGTCGTCTTGAGGCGTGGCTTGCTCGTCTTATTTTTAGCAGCAATATAACCTACGTCTCTTCCTAAGCTGCCATAGTCTGTATATTCATAGGCCTAACTGGCATCTCAAGTATTTTCCACGTGGAGATTTGCATAAGGAGAGAGCAGCAGCGCAGTCTGGGGTTCTCAGGGCAAACAGGGGGAAGTGAGGTTTGTTCATTTGTTTTTCCTTCCAGAAGGCTGTGTGATAGGCATGTAAGATACAGCCTTTGAATAGCCCTTGATGAAGTCAGTTTCCCCAGCTGTCTTATCTGGTCCCTTATTGTGCGAACAACAAGCAGTGACCAGCATCGCTGTCTCCCTTGCCTTGTCTGATGCTGAGTCTTTACGGGTAGATAATCACCTGTGCTCCATACTCTGTGACAACAACGACCCTAAACTTCCAGTCAAGGTCACTAATCCCTAACTTCCAATCTTAGACACAGGTAGAAAACAGTTACATTTTAGCTCTTTCTTATGAGTAGTTAAAACTGGTTTTCTGTGGATGGATTTCTTAGTCGATGACATCACAAGCTCTTTTTTAAAAAAGGAAATTTGCTTACAAATACATGTGTCATGGGTTCTTATCTGAGTTGAAAAAAAAGAAAGCCTGTTATCAATGTCAAGAGTGGAACAAAGGTTACAGCAAGCGCAGTGTGATGTGGAGCCCTTAATTACCATGCTAAGCCTCAGAACATGACTGAGAGGTGGTGACTAACAGGTAGCTTCACATCCCCCCTGCAGGCATGGTAGGTCCCCCTGTCATGACAAAGGGAAACTCCTAGGCGTGACCAGCCCTCCTGTGTAATCCTGATGTGGCAGGGGCCTCCCTTTGCTGGGCGTTAGGTCTGCAGGAGGGATGCTGTCTGTAGATTCAAGGAGGATGGGGGTAGGTGGACCCTATATTCTGAATTGAAAAAGGGCAATGAGATGGCTGGTGCTCTACATGGGGGAAATCACTCAGACCATCATCCCCCAAAATAGTTCCAGGAAGCGTCAAAAAAGATGGACTATGAATAGCAGGTGGGTAAGGCATTTCACGGCAGGGAGAGAGGTAGTCCTGTATCAGCCATGAGAGACAGCAGGGATTTCCTATGGAGTGGCCAAAGGAGTTACTCAGATTCCCCCTGGACTCAGGTGGGCCGGGGTAGGGGCGTGGCTAGATACTCCTGGAGGCTGATCCCAGGGCTGACAACTCAGGCCCCAGAGTCTCTCTATAATTATATAAGGTAAGATGAATATCATTCCCACTGTGAGAAGACACAGGTGAGCACACACACACACGATACCACAGATTCTATTAAGGAACTTCAAATCAAAACAATCTAACTGCAGTTGACATATGAGAGTTGGCATCAATTAGAAAGGGTGACAAAGAGACCACTGACAGCCCATGTGACTTCTCTTATGACAATTGCAGGCAAGGCCATGTCACTCAGTCCATTGGTGAGGAAGAATGTGCCTATAGTTCCTCAAGGACCAGATTAAATTCATGCCACTAAGGCAAATAAATACCTTTACAGGAACGTAATGCTTTGCGCCATGGGGACACATTCTGATGGGAGGGGTATCTGAACTGTTAACTAGAGGACTGACGTTCATTCTTGCTCGTAGCATGGGGCCAGATCCTTTGGAAACATGCAGCAGGCATTGAGAGAAATGCAGAGGCATAACTGCAGAGATGGGACACAGTAGAGTTTTTGAGGGACAAAGTAGCATCATTAGAATGAGACACTTGAAGGGGAAAAGAGCTGTACGTGGGCTTGAGGAAGTGACCTGAGGAGAGAAGAACAAGTGGGTTAACAGACAGGTTCAAGGACACCCATCCTTTAAAGACCTTCAAAGAGCCTAGGAGGGCTCAATTGTTAGAAGGCACAAAAGATCTCTCGGCCTGAAGCATCTTTATGTTTATTTTTCCTGTTCTGAAATACTCTTTGAATATTTACCTCCCCTTTTAATAAATATAGAGGGGGCTAGGGGACGGGAGGACATAAAAGATGCAGATTTGAGATGCAGAGGGGCAGACTGATTTCCAAAACCCCACCTTAGATGAAAGTCGCTTATATTCGAAAGCTACCTTGAAAGTCACCTAAGTCTCCCATAACACAGAGGACAGGAGGTTTCTTACAAAGAAAGACTTTAAACTCAAAGTTCTTCCCACTGTACGTGACTCTTCTCATCTTCAGTCGTCTTCCCACGTCTCATTGGCAGGTATTTTCCTGAAATCATGGCCCAGTCACTGTAGGATAAAAATATACAGTGGTTATCCATGGCCTGCATTCTTCCCCACCAATTCTCATTTAATTCAATTCCATAGACACATGTTTAACTCCATGAGGATGACGCCCAATATTAGGAAGGCAGAACATCACAGTGGACTAACAACTCTGGAATCAAACCACGTGGGCTTGAATCCTAACCACCTGAAAGTGTGACCTTGGGCAAGTTTCTGTGCTTATTTTTTCCCATCTGTATAAAGGGTATAACAATATCATGTACCTCATAGGGTTGTTAAGGTAATTAAATGATGTAATTCATATCAAGCACTTAGGACAATAATCGAGACTTATCAAGAACCAAATACATCCTGGTTAATGTTATTTAGAAGGACAGAGATTTGTGGGGGCCCTACCTACATAAATAATTATTTGATCTGCTTAAATAACTCTGCCACCTGGAGGAGGCTGATAAGCGCCATGGAATAAGTATTAACCAGGTATTACTGAGTTCTAACCAGGGAGGCAGGAGCTGCAGGAGAAGGCTGTTTGAGAAGGCCTGTGGGTTGGGAGAGGATTCTAAAAGGTAGAATAGGCAGAGACACTTAGGTTTTCCAAAAAAAAAAAAAAAGACTAAAATGAGTATTTGAGTTAATGGGTTTTTTTTTTTAAAGCAATGTAACTACTGGTGCCATGAGTGGGACATAGAAAATGGAAGAGCTTCCAGACCTCCCACTCCCTCAGTCCAAGGAAGCACACAACTTGAATAGCACCTAATTTCTCTATCAGCTACCTTGGGGTGATGCTGCCTGGCTTTAGGAAGACACGCGTAGTATTTCAACCCAGGAAACTAAAGCTTCCATACTGAGCTGGTTACTGACCTGAATATTACACGTGTCTTCCTGAAGCCAGGTAGCATCTCCCCTTCAGTTCTGACTTATCCTAAGACTTAACTAAGTCACATAGCCTCTTAGGGGCCTCCCCCCACTTCTTCCTTTCCCCTCCCCCTCCCCCTCCTCCTTCCCTTCCATGTTATTCTATCTAAAGATGTTTTGTGAAGGATGACTAAGATTCATACAATCATTTTGTAAAATTACAAAATGCCCTGTGGTTAAAAGGTGACTAAACAGGAAACAAAAATCAAACCAACGAGGCATAACTATCTTCATCTTCATGTGAACTAGCTTGCTCAATCTCAGAATTAATGATTTCAGATATGTTAATTTAATGATGCCTCTGACGCTTGGGCTGGATGCTGCTATTTTAGAGAAGAGGAAACTGACGCTGCCTGATGGGAGCCACGAGTTAGCAGCAGAGTCGTGAAAGGCCTCAGAGACTTGACCACTGGCTGGAGTAGCAGCCTGAAAGGCAACCTTCAGCTTGCTTTAGACTGAGACCTTCTGCGGCATGCTAGTGGCTCAGAGGGCTGCCCTGGGTGCTATAGAGCTAAGTTACAGAAAAAGCCCTGTAACCACATGCTAATAGTCTGCAGATGTCCTCCAGCCTTGGGGGTCGTGATTTTGTCCTTAAAAATTTCCCGAGGCAAGTACATATAATCATATATGTATATGTATATATGTATGTATGTGTGTGTGTGTGTGTGTGTGTGTGTGTGTGTGTATATATATATATATATATATATGACTTGGAGCTTGAATATATAAAAATTGTTGCAATTCAGTAATAAGAAGACAATTGAATAAAAAATGGCTAAAAGATTTGAACAGATACTTCACAAAAGAAGAGATATACAAGTGGCCAATAAGCACATTAAAAAATGCTCAACACCATTAATTATCAAGGAAATGCAGATTAAAACCCCAAGGTACAAGGTGTTGCCACACTCACAGAGCAACTGGAATTCTTGTATATTGCTGGGTAGGAATGTAGCGTGATACAACCACTAGAGAAAATAGCTTGACAATTTCTTACAAAACGTCCACGGGACCTAGCAATTCCATTCCTAGGTATGAAAACACGTCCACACAGACTTTTATGGAAAAGCTCATAGCAGTCATATTCTGTGACAGACAGCCTCTACCACGGATCCCAGTGGTCCCCACCTGCTGGAATTCATGCTTTTGTTAACACCCTCTCCTGGAGTGTGGGCTGAACCTCTGACTTATCCTAACAAAGAGAATATGGCAAAAGTGACAAGGTCTCACTTCTGGGATTAGGGTACCAAAAGACTGAAGTTCATTTTCTCTGCTCTCTCTTGCTCTCTTCCTTGTTTGCTCTGATGAAGCCAGTGGGCATGTTATGAGCTTCCCAATGAAGAGGCCACATGACAAGGAGTTGAAGGAGGCCTCTAGCCAACAGCCAGTGGGGAACTGAGGCTTTCAGTCCAGGAGCCCACAAGGAACTGAATCCTCCCAATAACCATGAGCTTGGGGATGAGCTGCCTGGCCAACAACTTGACTCCGATTTTGTGAGAGACCTTGAGGCAGAAGCTTCCAGCTAAGCTAGACCAGAATTCCTGACCCACAGAAACTGTGGCATATTGAATGTCTCCCTTTTAAATCACTAAGTTTTGTGGTAATTTGTTACACAGCACTAGATAACTAATGCATATTTATAGTAGTCAAAAACTGAAAATAACAGAAGGATGAATACATTGCAATATATTCATACAGTGAAATGCTACTTGACAATAAAAAGAAACAAACCTCTGATATCTGCAACAACACAGATGAATCTAAAACCATTAAATTCAGGAAAGCAAACTGCAAACAAAAGAAACCATATGGTATGATTCCATTTATATGAAAGTCTATAAAAGACAACATTTACAGTAACAGAGAGCTAGCTGATCAGTGGTTGCCCAGGGCTAGGAGTTGGAGCTGACCTCAAAGGAGCAAAGGAAACTTTTGGAGTGATGGAAAGGTTGTATATCTCGTGTTTACCTTTGTCATAACTCATTGACCTATATGCCTAAAATAGGTATGTAGGCTTAATTTATCATATGTAAATTATACCCCAATTAAATTGATTAACCAAGTTAAGAAAATAAGCCCCAAGGCAAATACAAGGTATAAATCAATGGCAGCAAATTTTTCAAATCTGTGGGAAATAAAGTTTCCTAGCAAACACAAGTAACTGATATTGGCCCAAGAAGAAATGAAAAATATACAATGACCATATAACAGACTGAAAAGATGATTAAAGAACTACTGAAGGTTACTTGGAAAATATTTAACTGCTTGATTTCAGTTTCTTAATGTGTAAAATGGAAATAATGGAAATTACCTCATAGAAGTTTTGTGAGAGTTGAACAAACACGCTTAACATAATTCTTGGGACAGGTGGGTGCTCAGCACTGATTTGCCCGCTCTGCAGAGGTGTTCTAAGCTCTTTTGATGATAGTTTTACTTCTCTTTGCAGATGGGCAACGTAACATTACTTAATTCAGTCAACAAACATTGAGTTCCTCCTTTTGAGACTCTTCCCAAGGGGAATCCACGTCCACAGGTTGGGATGGAGTCTTTCTGTGTTTTTCTTTCCTGAGCCTAATTGTGGAGAGAGAGGAGAAAAAACAACTAAAAGCAGAGAGCAGGAAGCCAAACCCTCAGAAAGGAAAACACCGCCCAGGGAGGTAGGAGGTGTCCAGGGAATATCTTAAGCATAGCCAACACACATCCCCTGGGCAAGCCCTAAGCTAGGGTGATCTTGTCAGTTCTGCACTGAGAAATGCTGTGGTTTCTGAAGTCGAAACCATGGAGTTGCAAAGCTGAGCTCTTGGCATCTAAAGCTACGGGGAAGATTGATGGAATCAGAGCTTTTCACCGGGGATGCCTTCATCCCCACATCACCAGGGGAAGCCTTTGGGCTGAGGGTGGAGTCTGCTCCCCCTGGGTGGTTTGGGAGCGGTGTCGGAGAAGGTAGCTTCCTGCCAGGTTGGAGGCTTGAGGGAACGTAGCAGGTCACCTCTCTGCTGGCCCTCTCCCCTCTGTACCTCATGACTGTTTCTCTTGGCCTCCTTCAGGATCTGGGAATGTTCTAGCTTTCAGATAGCTGCTGGAGCCTCCTGCAGCTCTGACCTGGATAATACAGAATGCCAGGGAGCACGGGTGTGGGTAGCAAGGAGGAGCCAGTGCCAGGCTGTTATCCCAGGGAGCACGGCTGAATTCCAATATGGCCATTTTCTTATCCCCTCTGCTCTCAAATATCTCTCCCCACACTCACACAAAGGAAAGAAAACATCAGTCAGGTCAGGCTCAGAAGGATTCTTAAAAATCCTAAGAATCTATCACCAAATCATAGAAACTTTTCAACAACTTCCATAGATAAGACTTACGTGGAATTTCCTCCAGGTAGAGATGCACAGTCTAGGCAAGGTAACTGGTATTAAAATCAAAAAGACCTGCCAACCGGGCCCTGCCATGCAGCAACGTTGTGGCCTCAGTCTTCTCATCTCTAAAATGGGGGTAGTTATATCACCTTCCAGTGGTTATTTTGAGAATGACACAAGATAGCAAATATCAAGTGCAAGGGACTATCCGTGGCTCATAATAGAGCCTCAATAAATTTCAGTCTTCCCCTAATCACTGTCATTTCACACACTTCTAATGTGCACATGCAACACAACTCCCTCCTTCCTGCAAATTCTACCCAGTGTCCCTTACAAAAGCCACACTGAATTTTGGCATGATCTGGTTTGTTCTACAGAGAACAGTTCGATTCAAGTTTGACTTAAGAAGAGCTGGTTTCAAATCCAAGACCTCCTGAAGTAGAGGCCTTTGGCCCAAACTCTTGGCCATGCTGTCCCCTAAATCCACCACTTTTAGTGAATCTTTCCTTCTACTGTAGTTAGTTCCAACATGCCTTACTTTTTCAACTAGATTATAATATTCTTTAAGGCAGGAGCTTGTCAAATTTGTCCTTTTACACTTCTTATTGAGGTATAACTCACTACTACAAACATAAATAATCAAGTGTATGTAATCACCCAAATCAAAATTTTTTTAAAAAAAGATATTTAGAACATGCTAGCATGAAAGAATTTCCCCCTGAGCTCCGTCCCAGTCAAAATAGTGCCGAAGATAACCATTATTCTTATTTCTATAAAATAGATTTTCGCCTGTTCTTGAATGTCATGGAAATGCAATTATATTAATGTATTAATATTTTATTTCCTTACATGACTTAGTGCTTAGTTATTTGGGTTTGATTAATGTGCTCAGGAAATGTTGAATAAAAGTTTAAGGAAGGTATGAAGGGCCCTTACCCTTAGTGGTACACATAAATTTGCTTAAGCCTAAATCTGTATTTAAATCTGTGAATATATAATGTATATTAGTGATATAGTATATATTGTTATATATTGCATTATTGTCATATATTACTAATATATAATACTCACGTATATCTGTAGAGATGTATATATAGATGTTTGTGTATATATGCACACATGAAAAGCTATACAGTCGTTTACCTCTATAATAGCACTCACTACACTGTATTTTATTAATCTGTTTAAATTGCCTTCCCTGGCAATAGCGAGGTCCTCAGTAGCACAATCATTCACATAGCACGTGTTCAATGTTCAGTGAAAGTTTGTAGAATCAGTGAATAAACCCTTCACTGTTTCCAAGTTCTTATTGTCCATTCTTATACCTTCTTTTTAAATTAGATTCATTATTTTCTATTATTGAATCATAGGAATTCTTTGCATAGCCTAGATGGCAGTCCTTTATCAGGTAGATGTTTTGCAAATATTTTCTCCCAGCCTGTAGCTTGCTTATGTATTTTCTTGAGTGTGTCTTGTTGAGCAGAAATTTGAAATTCTCTAGAAAGCCAACTTAGCAAATTTTCTCTTGTGATTTTGCTTTCTGTGATGTAAGAAACTTTTGCCTACGCTCAAGTTCTGAAGATATCCTTCTATATTTTCCTCTAAAAGCTTTATGATTTTAGCCTTCAATTACCAAAGATAATGTTAAAGATACATGAACAGATACTTTTAAAATTTAGCTGTAATGCTTTTTTGAAAAAGTTTATGGTTTTCAATTTATGAAAACTTATACTAGTTTTCCACTTATAGAATCAATATACACGTTTCTTTTTCAAATAAACTTATTAAAGTAAAAAAAAATTGACTTAAGAAGGATTTGTGGAGCACAAGCTGTCTCCTTGTAGGTGCTGGGTGTTAAAGATAATTTCTGGTTACCTATTGCTGACCACCCTAAAATGTAGTGTCTTAAAACAACAATGTAATATTAACTCTTGTACTTCCGGGGGTTGACTTGGTCTAGCTGGCTTGTTCTCCTACAATGGCGGTTAGTGCTGAGTTATCTGAAGGGCTGTCCAAGACAGCTTCTTCTCTGGTTTATCTGGTATCTCAGTGCTCCTCCACATGACCCCTTTCTCTTATAGAGCAGCCTAGACGTCTCACATGGGGGCTTAAGGTTCCAAGAGAAGGGAAGCAGAAACTGCAAATGATCTTAAAGCCTGAGCCTAGAAATGGCCCAGAATGTCTTCTGCCATATTATGATGACAAAGCAACTATAAGCCATGCCCAGATTCTAGGAAGAAGGACAGGCTCTACCTCTCAATGGGGTGGGGGGGGCAGCATGTATGCACACAAAGGAAGGAACTGATTGATGGTGGACATCTTTACTTTAAGACAAGCTACCGCCAAAGGTTACAACACATGAGCTCTGTGTGGACATAAACACAAGATACCTACTCGTATAATTTTTTTGAGCTGATAGCTTTTCACCCAAGCATGCGATGAGCACTGTTCACCACATGCCTCAAACTTTTGAGTTCCTACCACTGAAATGATCCCACAATGAGGGACAAATTTAGTGACTGTATCAGATGATGACATTTCCCTGTTGGCTGAGATGGCTTCATCCCCTTGGATGGATCCCCTCGGAATGCTTTACCCACAAATTTCATCCTCCATGTGAGTGAGCACGTCACTGTGTAACTCATTGTTCTGTCTTCAGAGAGTAGAAACCAAGGATTCTGATCAGTCAGACCAGCAACCAGTTCTTGCTTCCACTTCCTGTTGATGCTTTATAGCCTTTCCTTCTATTTCCCCCCAGATCATGGCTTCCAGTGAATTCCAGTTCCTCAGGTAATTCTTCCAACTGGAACAAGTCACATGCTTTAATAGCTCCTTGTGCTTCAAAGCACTTACCTTAGTGTGTTAACTATATTTGTGAGATTGTTGGATTGAGTTCTGCCTTCCTCACCAGACTCTCAACTCTCTATAACAAGGTACCATACAGCTCCAGCATACAAGTCTGTACCTAGTATGCACTAGGTGTTCAATAATGTTCTTTGAATGAACTATTTAAGACTGAAAGAAGATCAACCCCAATAAAATGGAAAAAAAATTTAGAAGTTTATTTCAAAAACATAGTGTTTGATTTTCAGGTGTCAGACCTCAGAAATCTTGATACCCAACTTATGAAAAGTGAAACTGTTGGATTCTGTGACTCAAGCAGTACAAACGAAGTAATCTTTAAGAACCACTCCATAGCATCAGATATGACTTCAGGCACACTGAGCTCTCCTAAAGGAATATATCCAAGTTTCAACTCCCACGTACATTTCCAGACCCTCTTGCTGTTTTCCTCCACTTCACATTCCTTTCCAGTTGCCTCATACCTGGTAACCCAACCTCAGCTGATGGACATTCCAGTTATAACATCCCTTTGGCTTGAAATCCCCCTGAACTCCCTGACCCCGTCGGACAATATCTTTCAAAGACCTGCCCTGCCTCACGTACCTGCATCCACACATAACTCCAGAATCCTTGATTAAATTCCAATATCCTGATTCTCAGTGTATTCAGACACAGCCCCATTCTGCTTTGGGATTCCCCAAACAGCAAACACAGATGAGCAGTTGGACTCCAGAAATCTTTTTATTATTGGAAAATATAAACGTAAAGAAAATACTACAATAAACTGATATATTTATCACCCAGCTTTAATTATTATCCACTCATGACCAGAATTTTTCCATCCACACCCCCACCTACTTCCCCTCTCCCCTGGATGGATTTCAGTATCCATCTCCAAAAGATAAGTACTTTAAAAACACAACGAAAATACATTATCATACCTAAAAATACCCGAAGCCCTCTAAATGTCAGTGACTACTAATTTTCAGTCTGAGAGATACTGACGCAACACCATTCCACAAAGTTAACCCTTCTCTACTGCTGCCCTCCCCAAAAGCTCCACAATAAGCACACACAGGCACTCTCGACGGTACAGAAAGATGCGCATTTCTGAAGACATCCGTGATTGTCCCACGTGAGACATGGTACTAACGGACTATATATCTTCCTTCCTTCTAACTTTTTATCATGGGAAAATTCAAACATATATAAAAGTCAAGAGAAGAGGAAAACGACCCCCTCATGCGGCCAGCACCAGCTTCCCAGCCACCAAATTCCCAGCACTGGACCATGTTGCTGTGTCTCTAAACCCACCCACGCCCATGGCTATTTTGAAGCAAATCCCCAGACATTATTTTGTTTCCTCTGCCACTCCTTAAGGGAAAACATAAAAAAAGAAAAAGGACAATTTTAAAATTTATAGCCCCACAATGTCACATTTTCTCAAACATTTAAGGACATTTAAGGACAAAGAGTCTTCATTTAATAGTGTTACTGGAAATGGACAACAGTTATATCAGAAGTGGTTTTAAGAGGATATTTTTCGCATTTAAAAATAGTCAGGTGGGGAGTGTATAGTTCAGTGGTAAAGTGTGTGCTCAGCATGCACAAGGTCCAGGTTTCAATCCCCAGTACCTCCACTAAAAAAAAGAAAAAAACTTAAAAAAATGAATAAATAAACCTAATTGCCTCCCCACCACCAAAATAAAAAGTCTGCTGCAGCCATTTGTCAACTCTAATTGAAGCAATTCATAGGGACGGACGTGGGGCTCAGAGAGAATGTATGAGCCACAGGACAGAGGGAGGTTCAGTTCCAGCCGCAGTCAGCCACAGTCTACTTTGCGACTTGGACCTCTGCATTTGGAAGGCTGAGTGTCTGGGTCTGCAGGGTCATTTCTGGCCTTCCCAACATTGTGGGTGATCAGTGACTATGACGACGCTGATTCCACATAGGTTTATACTGCAAGCAGAGTTGCCAGATCTAGTAAATAAAAATACTGTATTTTTACTGTATGCTCAGTTAAAGTGTAAGTTTGGATTAACAACGAGTAATTGCATGAGACATACTTATACTAAAAAATATATTGTTTATCTTAAACTGATTTAACTGGGCATCCTATATTTTATCTGGCAACCTTATTTATAAGACATGTGTTCCAGTAACTCTAGTTGCATATTAAAACTTAGCGGCCTAAAACGACAATAATCATTTATTATATCTCATACTTCCTGTGGGTCAAGAATTCAGACAGAGCATAGGGAGACAGTTTCTGCGATGTCTGCTTCGTGATGACTGGGGCCTCCACTGGAAGATGGTAGATGCATGCGTCTGGCAGCTGAAACTGGCTGTCAGCACTGCACAGAGCTGTTGGCTGGAGCATTCACATGTGGGCTTCCTAGCAACATAGTAGCTGGTTTCTAAGGGCAGGAGTCCTTAGAGAGAGAAAACCAGGCAGGGGTCATATTGCCTTTTATGATATAACTTCTGTGTCACTTTTACCCAGTTTCAAAGGGAAGGAACATAGACCTGACCTATCTTTGTCACATTGTGAGAAGAATGTGCAGGATGGGATATATATTGATACAGTCATCTTTAGAAAGTACACTCTGTCACAGCATGTCATGTCATTTAGATGTCTTGTATCTGACTATTCACTTTCAAATATAGATAAATGTCCCAGACATAACTTGGAATGAAGACTCTCCTTATGTGCCCTTTTCACCAGCATTCTATTGGAACAGCTAAAATGTAAATGTATATATTTACATCCGTAAGGGGAAAATGTCAAAATAGTTAATTATGATTGTGAAAGCTGTTTATTTTATATACAACAACAATGAAAAACTACTAAATAGATCAATAGGGAAATTAGTTGACAATTTGTGCAATAACTCTAACCTTTGTAGAACAAGTTGGTATTCGAACTTTTGTAAAATTAAATAAAATAAACTTTCAAAATTGTATTTCATTTTTGGGTACTTAAATTCCATTCAGGCCATGCATCTTTCAAGGAAAAGTCCTATGTAAAAATTCTTTACATATTAAAAGCATAAAGGAGTATGAATTAAAAGCATAAAGATAACTTTAACCACTTTTAAATGTTATGGGAAGGAGAATATCTAAAAACCATGCCACATCTGTGATAAATTATCTTTGATCTGCACAGAATAATGCTATGATTCCATATCTAGGCTATTGTGAACTTATCTACAATGGAATATTATTCAGCCATTAAAAAGGAACTCCTGCCATTTGCAACAGGATCAATGAATCTGGAGGGCATTATGCTAAGTGAAATAAGCCAGAGACAGGAAGAAAAAATGCTGCATGATTTCATTCATATGTGAAATCTAAAAAGTTGAATACATAGAAGTAGAGGGTAGAGTGGTGGTTACCAGGGGCTGGGTAGGTGGGGGAAATAAGGAGATTTTGGTCAAAGGGTACAAAGTTATAGTTAAGGAGGATGAACAGAGATGTACAATATGATAACTATAGTTAATAAAACTGTATTGAATACTAGAAATTTCCTAAGAGAGTAGATTTCAGGTACCCTTATGACCAAAAAAAAAAAAAATGGTAACTATATGAGGACATGACATGTTAATTAGCTTGACTGTAGTAATTTTTCCACTATGTATATGTATATCAAATCATCATGTTTTACACTTTAAACATATTTAATTTGTACTTTAAAAAAAGAAATGCTATGAAGAAAAAAGAAAATATGAGATAAAAGTGAGGTATCCCCAAACATCTTGTTTCTTCACCAGCTTCACTTCAGTTAAACTGAGAATCTATTTAGCATAGTAGATAGTATCCACCCACAGACAGTACTGAATAATTTATTGATCTCATGCTACTCATACTTCTAACAAAAGTTCAAATAATAAAATTTCAGTGATAATTAAGTTTATTGGTAAAGTTTCAGGTTCATTTTTGTATTCCTGATGTTTACCCTATGAGGCTAATAGTTGATTTTAGCCTTAATTTCAGATGGATATTGATTTTAACATTTGGTTGTTCTACATTGGGTCAACGCAGTATCCACAGCTGCCAGAGGCAATGTAACATCTATCATTGACAGAACTTCAGGTTCTAATTCCAAGGTTCATACACAGGTTCTGTTTGCCTACATACTGCTTTTGGAAATTTTTATTTGGTTTCCAGTCATTCTCAAATTAGAATATTTTGCATTTCAACTTCCTTTGAAAGATCTGGAGGTGTACCAGCCTGGGCCCACACTACTTCATGGTAGCCAGAGGTTAAAATTCTCATATTGATTGAAGTGATGACCCTAATTAATGGTCTCAGTTTGACTTTGCATATCTATTTCACCATCTCTTGAATATATATATATATATATATTTCTTCAGCTTACTTTTACCTAGGGTTGCAGGGCAGGGGCAGGGGCTGTGTGTGAAGAAGAAGGAAGCAAAGTGAGTAGGAAGCTTGATCATGTGGTTTAGAGCCAGGAGCTGGGGTTACGTGCTGACAGATGTCCCAGAATGGACGCTCTGTTTCCCCCCGCAGGGCAGTAGCCAGAGCCCTAGTCTAAGGATCAGAGGATGTTTACTTTAATTCTGGTTCTGTTGCTTGCTGACTGTGTGAACTTTGGCAAAATCTTTTAACCTTTCCAGCCTCAGTTCCTATCTTTAAAAAAAAATGGCTGTAATAATACCTGGCTGGCCACCTCACTAGCAGGATTGAGTGAGATGATGATATGAATGCATATTGAGGACTGAAAAATTGTCCCCTGCATACACCTGCATGGGATGGTGTGATGCTAGAAACTGGTGCCTTGGCTGATCACACCCTGATTTTGTGTGGACTGTTCAAAATGTCTGATAACTGGATAAAGTTGTGAGATATATAGACATATATAGATACACACACACACAATGGAATACTACTGAGCATAAAAAAAGAATAAAATAATGCTATTTGCAGCAACATGGATGGACTTGGAGATCATCATTCTAAGTGAAGTGAATCAGAAAGAGAAAGAAAAATACCATATGATTACACTTATATGTGCAATCTGAAAGAAAGACACAAATGAACTTATTTACAAAACAGAAACAGACTTACAGACATAGAAAACAAGCATATGGTTACTGGAGGGGAAGTGGGTGGGAAGGGATAAATTGGGAGTTTGAGATTTGCAGATAGTGACTACCAATAAAATAGATAAACAAGTTTCTACTGTATAGCACAGGGAACTCTATTCAATATCTTATAGTAACCAATAATGAAAAAAGAATATGAAAAGGAATATATGCATGTATATGTATGACTGAAACTTTATGCTGTACACCAGAAATTGACACAACATTGTAAACTGACTATACTTCAGTAGAATGGAATAAATAAATAAATAAATAAATATTTTTTAAATGTCTGATAAAACTTAAGAAGTTCAGCTAATTTAAAAAAAAAAGTCACTGTTGGATCTACATGATGCCAAATACCTGGATTTTATTTTATAAAATAAATTAACAAATAAAAGGGTAGGAAATCCATGAATCGAGCTATTTTCTACTCCTCTGGAAAAAAACTGTTACTTGCTCTGACTCTGTTAAAGAGAGGCAGACTTAGGTTTGGCTGGAACACCCGTTTTTCTAAAATATTATGTATCTGACATAATTATAGATATTCTGAATGAGAAAAGGGAAGAGTGAAAACAGGAAGGGGAACTGACATGTGATTAACTCCCACTAGGTGTGATCCCCCTGAGAGCAAGGTTGTTCACAGTCAAATCCCTATGGCTAGAACAGAGCTGACCAGCACGTCTACTGAACACAATGATGAATGAGCAGCTACTCTGTGCCGTGTCCTCTGCCCACATCATCTCCTTTGACCCTTGCTAGCCAATTATTCCACTTCATAGATGAAGTGACATAAGCTCTGAGAGGTTAAGCAATTTCTCAAGGGCCACAGTTATTAGGTAGTAGAGCCAGAACTCCTGCTCAAGGACTCTTTTCATTATATCAGCAAGGTTTCTAAAAAGAACTGATGGCAAGCCTGCCTCAAAGACACACACATCTCCATTATCCTGAGAAGGTACCTCCATGTGGGATGATGGCCAGGCAGCTTCACAAGAACAAAGCATAAAATTCAGAGAATAAATCTCTTCAGTCAGGAAACTTAGTGGCGTCTTTTGGGTTTTCTTTGCTTGCTCTGCAGCTGGTAGATGAACTGGGAGGCTGGTGGGCAGCTCTGGAAGTCACCAGGAACTCACAGTCAGTGAAAACACTAGAGGAATCCTGGGTCAGGCAGAGGAAGGACTCTGTGGATCAAGGTGGCTGTGAGAACGTGGCCCCCTCGGGGACTCTGAGCAAATGTCTGCTCACGGGGGAAGGGATGTGGTGGAGGTCTCCTTGGTCTGAAACAGAGCTGTCTGAACTGTTTGCCAGGAAGTGTTCAATGGGATGTCATTTTTCAGGTGTTCCCTCCTGCATCAGGAGAGAGGGTGGAATGGGTAGAAAATATCCTGCTTATATCAGGTAGGATGATCTTCCCCCTCCCTCCCCTTAAACCTCTCCCCAACCCACCTTGCTAGTTACAGGCAGTCTTGAGTAGTTCTCAATTCAACTGTGAACAAGTGATGAATGGGTACCCTTAACTGTTAACTTGAATTGAAAAATGCATTCTAAATTACACAGGAATCTCAAGAGCATGGAAATCCCAGCCTTGGAGACTTTGGTAATGAGCTATATGGTTATTCCAAGAGGGTATCAAAACTATGGTTTCAAGAAGTAAATAAATAATCCTATCTCGCGTTTCCACCAGTCAGGTTTTATAGTTGTGTGGAGGTGGCGGTCATTATTGTCATCATCACCATTATCAGTTAATATTTTATGGTGTTTCCATTCGGTGAAGGTACTGTACCAGGTAGAGTCAAGGACTTTATCTTTCTAGAAGAGACAGTCACTGACTTTAAGGAGTGTTCCACCTCCTTTTCTGGATCAGAGGTTAAGATAAAAGGTTTAGATGTGGTGATAAGTTTGGAAAGTCCATGTAGCCCTGAAAGTTCCAGGAAGGGAGAAAGCTCCAGACTGTTAACTTCCAAAGTCCTTGCGCAGACAGCTAGTGGGACTCCAGCTGCTTAGCAGGGAGAATGGAAAGCTGCAGAGGTTGAAGAGGAGTAAGACCTGAGAAACGGCCAGTGGATTCAGTCATGCAGAATGTTGCTGATGAACTTTGTCTAGTGAGCCCAGGGCAGGAACAAATCAGAGGGGACCAGAAATTGAAGAGATGGGCTCGAAATCACAAAAGGAAACCAAGAAGTAGGGTGGTCACTGAGGGAAGGAGCAGGGCCGAGGGAAGATGTTCCCAAGAAAAAAATCCAGAAGTGGCAAACTTTGATAATGACTGAAGTTAGTGAGTAAGTAAAGGGAAGTTCATTATATAATTTGCAGATTGTTTTGAAGTGTAGTTGATTTACAATGTTATGTTAGTTGCAGTACAACATAGTATGGTTATACTCCATTAAAAGTTATTACAAAATATTAGTTATACTTGGTAGATTTTTTTTAACTTCCTTAATGAAAATTTAAGGAAATAATGGTAAGAACCTCACCTCTGGGAAGAGAGTGGAGAAACGAGTAAAGGGAGAACACTAAATGTATATGGAAGAATGACAATGATAGATGGTACAGTCTCAGAAGTGGTGCGTGGAAGGGGAAACAAGAGCTCAGGTGAGGGAATTAAGCTTCTGATGGGAAAGATAATAAAAACCCATGAAAATAACGATAAAATCTAGGTTGAAGAGGAAGTATGGTATAAAAAAATATTATGAAGTTGGAAGGAAGGTGAACAAAGGAACTTGGGCTTCCGTTTCCAGAAAGTGGGAGGAGAGATGGGAAGATGCGAAGGAGGCGGGCCAGCGGAGGGAGGGCTCCAGGAACGTGGGAAGGGTTGTAATAACAGTCGTGGAATGCAGTGGGGAATGAGTGAGAACCAGGGGGAAGACAGACTGCTGAGTGGTAGGGCCCTTTTAGTGGACGTCAGCACGAAGTTTTAATGGGCCCAGCCTGTGAGGACTCCTGCCTTCAAACATGCAGAAATCAGCAAGCCAGGCTGATGAGAGTTCTCTTGCAATCTCAGAACCTTCTGAAATCCTCAAGTTGGCAGTAACTATCTCAAGAACAAAGTTTGCTAGAGCAAGGAGCAATGGTCCAGAACACCCCAAAAAGGGCAGATCCAGTGGGAAGTCAGAGTGGGTGTCCATTTGGCCCAAAACAAATATAGTAATCAATGCGGACAAATTCACGGCATGGTCCTAGGGCCACAGGTACATCATATGACATGACCACCAGCATCACCAGGAAGCTTGTTAGAGATGCAAAATCTCAAGTCCCAACCCAGGGCTTCTAAGTCAGAACCTGCATTTTAACAAGATCACGGACGAGTCGTGCACACTGACGTTTGAGAATCCTGGTCTAAAACTTTGCTAAAACCTTTGATATACGAGTAGGTAATCAAAGTAATGCTAATCTCAGTTAAAAAAACAAAAACAAAAGCTGGGCCTCTTCAATGTGCCTCAGGCTGAACTGGGGACTTGGAAAACCACCAGAGACTTCCAGGATGTGTCATTCTCCACCCTCTAAGTTTAATCACCAAAGCTACGACTGGGAGGTTTTATCTCGTTGTTGTTTTGGGGTTTTTTGCAATTGTAGTTGTCTCCAAAGGAAAGCAGTTAATTTTAACTTTGACTTTCTGTGATTGGGAGCTGCTCATTCCATTTCAAGTGAGTGATGTTTATCATTCAACTCTGGCTTCTGGACTCCACCACCGGCCGTGGAAGGACAGCCCAAGTTAGCCACAGAGTACATATCACACCAGCTGCCTACATCAAAATCTGCCTTTTAAAACTTGGTTTTAATATTTTCACCACCCTAGAATTTAGTCTTACCCATAATTTTTGCTCAGAACGTTTGCAGCTGGGAATCAGTCTTCAAAGTCCATGTCTTTGGGCAGTGGGACGGCAAGAGCCCTCCCATGTCCCCCAGCACTGCTTTTTCTTTTTATTAAGACAAGCAGTGTGTGGACTTCGGTTCCAACACTCGCGTGGCCTTCTGCGAGCTCCTTACCCCTCTGAGCCCCAGTTTCCTCCCATATGGGAAAGAGTGAATTACTGTCCCCACCTCAGAGGGAGGTTGTCAAGATTCAATAATGTTGTTTAATAATAACAAGAGTTAATAATGAAAAATATTAAAGCCATGTCTCACATGTAACAAGTACACAATAAATGCTGACTATATAATTTTATTAAAAATTTTTTCTCCACAATGAACAAAGTTTCAAAGGTACATTACTTTTTTTGAGAAGCCTCAATCTTACTTTCAAAATTTCACTTGCTTTCTTTTTGTTTTTGCTATTGTTTTCTAACATGTTTGTGAATGTTTTGAAACCAAATATGACTCAGGGAATATGTGTGCAAAGGCACAGAGCAGAAGAATAATACATGTACTTTCACAAAGTCAGATTTATAAACAAACAAAAAATAAAGACAATGTTCAAATTTCTTGGCCTTTTACAACCATAAAATGGATTTCTAAACTTAGTCTGCTTAATTTAATTTTAAAAAGAAGATGAGAAGCCTCAATTAGTGACATTTCACTTTGCAGAAAGTGTGCGGGGGCTGAGTTTCCGTTGAAAGCTACCTCTTCACCTATAACCATAGCGACATGAAAGAATGCTACAACGGATCGATATTTGGGCAGATCTCTCAGGAGAGATTCGCTGGCCAGGGTTCATACCTCTCTGAGGGGTCAAGCTGTGCCCTTTTGTACTGGGACCTGTGTCAGAGAGGGCCACCCAGCACCCTCTTTGAGTCAGGAGGCAGTGTGTGTATTCAATTGCTCATTCCGATTGGAGATACTGACTTTTAGTTATTGGTGGTGCCTGCAAAATCCCCAAGTCCAAATCCAAATCAAGCGGTGTCCACCCATTTATTAGAGGGATTTATGCAGATTATTCAGCCTGTAGCTGAGAATCACTCTTGATGTGAAGCTAAATGCATGCAGGCAGCCCTCCCTGTGTTGATGGAAGCACAGCGTACTGGGGATTACAGTGTGGTGGTTCAGAGAACCATCACTGGAGCCAGACCCCCTGGGTTCATATCTTACCTCGACCACTGTGGCAAGTTAAAGATGACCACAAGTATTTTGGCATTTTTCTCCTGCAGAGGTGAAGTGTGTACCTCTCCCCTTGAATCTTAGATGACTCTGACAATTCTAACCATGAGAATACGATAAAAGTGATCCTGTCCCAGTTTCTGACTCAGGTCTTAAGAAACAGGCAGCTTCTACTTCTTGTCTGAGCCACCATCTAAAAATCTCACTACCTAACTACAGAGACTATGTGAAGACCCTTAAGACTACAGCAGGGGGAAGAAGGGGCCCTGCTGAGCCCAGTCTTATCACCCTTCCCATCAAGGCACCTGGGATGCGGGTATAGCCATCTTGGACCCTTCAGACCAATGCAGTTCAGCCCCCTCCCTGCTGAACAAGAGTGAATAACCCCAGGGACACTACCTGGAGCTGAAGGCTTACCTCACTGATCTCCACCCAAACTCCTGCCCCACCAACTCATGATAGATAATTAAATAGTTGCTGTTTTATTTATTATCTTTTTTCTTCTTTTTTTAATTGGAGTATAGTTGATTCACAATGTTGTGTTAGTTTCTGGTGCACAGCGTAGTGATCCAGTTTCATATATATATTCTTTTTCATTACAGGTTACTACAAGCCATTGAATATAGTTCCCTGTGCTGTACAGTAGCTGTTTATCTATTCTGTACATAGCGGTTTGTTTGTACCTACCAATCCCAAACAGCTGCTGTTCTAAATACAAAGTTTTATGCTACTTTGATAGACAACCAGAACCACATTACTAGTTGTTTTGGTTTCCTTGTCTCTAAAGCCGGGACAATAATTACAATGCCCACCTTACCGGATTGCTCTGGAATGAAATGAGGTAGTAGCGCTGAGCCCTCAGACGCGGGCCTGGCATACAGCAGGCACTCTGGAAAGGCTGGCTCCTGTCAGGTTTGAATGACAACTCTGTTAGGTTCTGAGAGAGAGAGGTCCGAGTGTGGGCTCCATGTCGTTTAGTTCTCCAGGCCATTCGGTCCTTTTGCGGTCCTGTCTCCAACAAGCTCCTTACGGAATACTTGGGTTGAAATGAACCAAGCGTGAAGGACCCAGTCATGAAGCCTTAGAGTTCACTGTTCCACCCTCAACTAGCTACTGCCTCCCCTCAGATGGGGTATTTCCCATTCTTCAGGTCAGTAGAGGCCAAGCTGGCCCCCGAACCAGCTCCATGCTCACCACTCTCAGCATCCAGCTCTTCAGCATCTCCCCAAACCTTGCTTCATTCCATCTTCAGCTCCACTCTTGCTACACTTCCTTTGCCCCAAGTGAGCACTCATCTTCTGACAGAACACAGATTCCATCACAAGCACTTGAGAAACGAGCAAGGTCCCAGTTTCCCAAAGGAAGTGCTAGGGAATCCTGGTCCTTCAAGATGGACTACAGCAGAAGAGTTCTGTGGACACGGAAGTTTGCGTGACTGACGCCGCACATGCTAACTTTCCTTTGACAAGTATAAGTGCGTTTGCAAATTAAGAGCCCTGAAGAGCTATGCCATTCAGAAGTCTACTTAACTCTGTCTCATTCTGAGTTGCATAAACATATCTTGACTGTGTAACACTTTTCTTGTAAAACAAGGCTTCTTGGAAGAAGCAACCACTGAGCTGAGTCCTGGAGGAGTGGAAGAGGGAGCAGGTGAAGGAGGCAGAGAAGGAACAGGGAAGACGGTCAACTTGATTTGGCAGAAAGATACATCAGAGGGCTGAGTTTAAGATCTGGGGGTTTGGGGAGCCTCCTAAGGGCTTTAAGAGAGAGTATATAAGATCAGATTTTCATTTCATAAAGATCACTAGCTCTCACTTTATAAAGAGCACTGACCCTCACCTTTATTTTTTGGTTCAAGACTTACAGTAAACAAAACATGTTGCATGGTAACCCAGTATCTGTATCGACTTTACAAACGTTTCGTAACATGGCTCTTAGTCCTGTTACTTGCAGTGCCCACTGATACTTCCTTCCTTTTGGAAATCACTTTTGAAAAGCTATGCCAATAATCTAGGCAAGCAAAGCTGGGGACCTGAACTATACAACACCTAACTCTAAGTGTGTCAAGGCCCCTTGTTTTCTCCCCAATTACTTTAAGAGAAGCAGGAGAACCTATTCCTAGTTCTTCTGCTAAGGAGCAGTTAACTTACTTAACCTCTGTGCGTGATTTACCTTGTCTCTTGTTACAGGTAAAAAGCTGTAATACTATTGAGGGCAGAAAGTCAGTCAGATTCGTACGATTTACTAGGACAGCGTTTGGCACACTGGTGGACATCTTTTGGGTGCTTCTAACACACTTATTGATTGCATTGCATTACCCTGAGTGGATGATTCTTCATCCATTGTGAGACATAGAGTTTAGCAGGCTGAGAAGCAGTAGTAAGCGTCACCTAAGTATTGTGCATGCCTTCCGCAGACGATCAGAGTCACTGCAGAACATCTCCCAGGCCTGTGTTCGTTGGTTCAGGAATGCAGAGCTTGCATCACAGGCAGGAACTTTCTGCTGCTTAATCTCCTGCAATCAAATCACCAGAGGGTGTGGTCCAGGAGGACCACCACCATGCTCACGTTCTTCTCCTCTCCCTTCCACAAGGATCCCTTTCTGTCCCTTCCGGACCTGCCATCTGCTCTCACTTCTGAGGTCTTCTTCCTACAGGACAGGATGTAAAGTGGGGCTCAGTCTTCACCACTTCCCCCTTGCTATCTCTGAAAAGGAGGGCTCTAGCCTTTTTGGCATAAGGGCTTCACTGCTAAACAAAGAGTGAACAGCAAACCATCAAGAGTGGGCATCACAAGAATGATTGTCAGGATCTCACAATGTTTTCTCTAGTGCCCAGAGCAGTCTGTGGGTGACCCCACCCTTCCTGAGGGTAAATTTCACCAAGCCTCCCTCCCCTCACCATCCCTGTTCCCCAGATTAGGTGTTCTGCTTCCTGCTTGCAGGTCTAAAGGTACGATGAATAGTAGAACAATAAATGAATTAATCACCCTCCAAGAGTTTGAAGTCTCAGGTAGTCAGGGCATTCCAGAAGGGTGACTGTCCATCAGTGGTTCCCCACCTCCGCACAGGAAATAAGTGACCCCTGGCTTCTCCCTCACAGTTACTCATGTACCAAATCTTAAAAACTGTGGCAGAAAACTGAAGTGTGCCCACAGTATTCTTTACTTTCACTTGCTCTCTTAGTGATGGGCAACTCCAGTTGTTAGCCTGTGACGTCCAGGATACCAGGACTGCCTACCAGTGGTATTCAAATGTTTGACGGTAACTTCTACGGCCAGAAAAGTCCCTGAAGAAAGAAAAAAGCTGCCTCACTCCAAGGTGGTATCTACAAAGACGAACCCCACACTTACGGCCCTAGAACCTTTGTCTTCCTCCCGGGATTATTCTCGAGACTCCCTGCGAAGCTGGCGGGTTCCAAGGAAAGCTCATCTGCACCTGCTTGGAGGGTTGGAAGACAACTGCAGCGGTGGTAACAGTCCTCGTCTGCTGCTGGCAGGGACAACGCTGGTTTTCCTTTTCTTCCTACTGCTTGTCTATGTATCTGACTTTCCTATCAAAAAAAAAAAAAGTCCATATTATTTTGTAACATGAAAAAAATCACAATTGTTTGTCGTTCAGAAGGAAGGATGTCCCATTGTATCCATACGTTTCACACATAGCGTCAATTCTGTTACTTATATGAATGAGATAATTTTTTTTTAATTTCTAAAAGGGAAAATCTATTAGGAAGACAATAGCCTGGGTTTTGTCGGCCCAGAATCTTGACTGAAAATCTTAACTCCTCACTGTATTACGCTGGGATGACCTTGCAAAAGTGACTTAACCTCTCTAAGCCCTAGCGCCTTCACCTATAGTGAACATGATATCTTCTTTACAGTTTGTGCTCAGAACCTTATGTATACTCAACAAACGTTTGCTGTGTTTCTTCAAACCTGAGGTCTCAGGAAGGGTCTTTATAGAGCAACCAATACACATTTCATAGAATCTGTAGAAGGAAACTCAGCGTCCATCCAATCTGACTTAGCTGGGATCCCGTCCATTGCTTCCCTGGTCAAGGGTCCCTGAGCCTTGGCAGAACGCAGCCCACTGCTTCCCTGCGAATTGGTGGCCAACTCTATCGTAGGACGAGTCTCACCATGATAATAATGTTACTTGCTTTTTAATTAACTAAAATTTGACTCTGTATAAAATTCTGTCTACTGTTCTTATGCTAACCTCTAGGCTCTCAGCACAGAGCTAGCAGGCTCCCTTTCCATCCAAGTCCTTCAGCTGTTAAATAACACCAGTACTGAGCAGAGTCATTGTATAACATAGGGCTTGGTCTAGGCATGGTAAAGACCTTCTCACAGTGACACAAAGCAAGTAAGTAATTGAATCATGCCCCGGGAAGCTGGCAAAATTTCCAGTAGAAGTCCATCTTTCTGCCTCCTACACGCTCTACCTGCTCTTCTAACTTTGTCCGCTCTGTCTCCAGTCCATTCATCAGTATCTTTCCTCTCCTCCACCCAACGTCAACCTTTTTTTGCCCTTACCCTTTAAAAAGGTAGAGGTTTTTATTCCTGCATGGAAGATGTAGCTGAACAAGTTAATTGGGAAAACTGTTTTTGCTAATTCTATCATGCCAGGTAGGGAAGGGGACAGAACTTAATGGAGTAGCAAATATGGAAGTAAAGCAATAAGACAAAATAGTTATTCTGATTTTGTCCTTTAAAAATTCCTGTAGGCCTGAGCTCAGCAGTACCCAACTAGATCATCAAATCTTATTTTCCTGTTGAGGAAAACAGCATCTCTTTCAAATAACTCTTTTGCATTTCAGGCTTTTAGCAGGAAAGACAAAGACGCACTGTGGACCATTAAATACTTGGGAGACATGATTTTAGCTAGGCTGTAACTCAATTTTACAGTGATTTGGAAAGAGCCTGGGGGAAATATTTCTTGATTTGGGCAGGGGCATGGTCAGATTAAAGGTGCAGGAGTTCCAGATGCTTGTTTGTTCCAGAAATGTTCGATTGCAACAAGGCTGAGTGTCTTGTCTGTGCTAGTGGATTATTAACAGAGGTTATTGGTCTCCATGGCAAAATGATTGCAATGAACGTAATCTTATTTATGAGGGTGCAAAAAAAAAAAAAGGACTTCAGGTCAGGGAGAATGTATAAATGTCCATTGCCATCAAGGTTCGGCTATCTTTGAGAAGCTGAAGCAACTCCAAGGACACAGTTCACAGGCTGACTTTGTTTCTCAGCTCCAAAATACGGATTGATTTGGGGACAATTACTACGACACTGTGGCTGATAAGTTTGAAGAGAGCCTGTGAAGAAGGCAGCGAGGGTCCTTGAATCGCAGACCTATATTCTCCTTCCCCAGCATGTGCACCGGGAGCTGTGCCAAGTGCCTGGGGGGCACCCTCATCCCCCTCGCCTTGTTTGGCTTACTGGCTAACATCCTGCTATTTTTCCCTGGAGGAAAAGTGATAGACAACAATGACCACCTTACCGACGAGGTCTGGTATTTCGGAGGAATATTGGGAAGCTGTGTCTTGGTGAGTAGGGAGGACTTTAAAATCCCCCCAAAGGAGATCTGCACCCCATCCTTTTAAAACTGGGTACTTACCGAACAGGAAGAGATTTGGTTGCTAATGAAAGCTCACGCTTTGCACGATGAAACATCAGCGCTTTCATTTTTCCCTTCTCAGTTGGGACCAGCCAAATGTCCACTAAATTGACGAATAATGAACCCCCAAGCTTAGGCTGGCAGTTCTCATCGGTAGGTTGAATTCCATGAACCAAACAGATGGCGGTGTAATTTCTTTATTTTAACAAGATAAAGCTAGGGTGCTGGGCGGGGGTGGGGGAGTGAACACACATTTTCTAGCAAATTGATTGACTGAAAACCACCAAAAGAAGCAGATGTCTGTGTGTTCCTCGTCCACTCGTGTAGTAATGATTTTATTTACCCCTGGTTTCCAATAGAGGTTGGAACCCTGTGGTTTAGAGACAGAGAGATTCATGTTTCATGACCACTGAGGACAAGTTTCTTGTCCCTAGCCTAACCCACCGTGTGAATGGGAACTCAGAGTGTCAGATCTTGACAGCTTGCCTCCTTGCACCTGCAGTTAGGCCAAATGGAACCCTAATACTGAAAACACTCGTCTACCCGCCAGCCATGCTCCGCTAGTTTCCACCATACCCTTATCCGTGGGCGGACGTGGCATCTCACCCAGCCAGGCAGGCGCCAGCCCTTCCCAGACCCGCGCTGAGCTGCTGCTTTTGCCCGTAGATGATCTTCCCCGCGCTGGTGTTCTTGGGCCTGAAGAACAACGACTGCTGCGGATGCTGCGGAAACGAGAGCTGCGGGAAGCGCTTCGCGGTGAGTTCCCTGGGCGCAGCAGCCGGAACTACTCCGGGGTGCACTGCCTCCTTGTGCTGGGCGTGGGGATGCGCACCAGTTACCAGCCCCAGGCAGGACTCTGGGGGCAGCTGGTACAGGAATAAAGGTGGGATTTTTGCTGGTGCAAAGTCACAATGATCGTAAATAGTGAAAACCACAATCATACTTAGAGGGTAAAGTACCATTTAAAATCTGGTGGTGCCATAGGAAAAAAAAAAATGCAGGCTGGGAAGGCAGAGATGGTGCAGAACTCTCCCTTTGCCCTCGAGAAGCCCTGAGACCTTGCGCAAATCGTTTCCCTTCTCTGGCCGCCACATTGCCTCACTTCTAAAAGGCGGTTGGGACACGATAACAGATGGTAACCTCCTCTCCCTGATGGCCCCCTGCACTCTCCGTCCACTCCACTGCCAGGTTCACGATCAGAGGCTCAGCACTTCCCTACTTCACCCTGACTTTGCCGTGGGACTGTTTTCTTTCTGGTTTCCGGCAGCCATCCATCTTTTAGTGGGCAGGCTGGAGCGATTAGGCTTCAGGGCTCCAAGCAGGATGGGGAGGAAGGCTGGAAGTGGACCCCATTTCCACCACAGAGGGAGTCGCTGTACTGCTCTCTGCCTCCCTCTGCTCCTCTGTAAGATGAGGAAGCTGGACTAGATTAGAATTTCCCCAGTATGGACAAGTTCTGCTGGCACACAGCTGTGCTCTTTCAATCACATAGAAAGTTATTCTCTTTTTAATTCTCCTTTAATCCTCTTGATTCTATGGAGCAAAACTCTTATTTTGATGGAAATAAGTCTTTACTATTTCTAATCCCTTGTAATCTGCCTTTCTGACAAAGTGAGAACAAATCTCCAGCTCCAAGGATGCAAGAAACAGTAACTAGAAATTCAATAATATTATGTGTGTCTGTTAATGATTCTAGTTTTTCATTCATAGAGGTGATAAAAGTGAATAAAATAGAGCGTTGACTTTAAAAAGATATTGAATTCAGGTACATTGTTGTGGCAAAAATGAAGAAGGTCGAACTGGAATTACTGGCCCGATGATGAGGAAGGCCAGCTCCTGCTCTGATCTCTGAGGTTCAGTTGTCCATCCAAGAGACTCATGAACCCCAGTGATGAATTATGCACTCTCACCTTAACCTCTTAAAGGGAAAGGTGTAGCTATTTGTCCTGAAACCGAATCACTTCTAACATTTCTTTCTCATCCTTATTTGCTCATTTAGTCAACTAAAAAATATGTATTGAGTACATAGGAAGGGCTGAGGCTGGTGCATTGCAAGTACAGCGAGGCTTTTCCACGTGAGATCAAAGGCCATTCAAAGAGAATTTTTCCACCTGCTTACCACCATCAAGCATTGATTATTACAGCAACATTTAAAATTGTCATTTACAAAGAGATGTGAAAATTATCCACAGTTTATTTGATGTAATTACATAATGTGCGTTGTATATAATGCTATTTTAGTATAATTAATTATAAAGGACAGAAATAAATATAGAACTCACCATCCCTTTGAAATGTAATCCCATTATACCTTGTGGATTTGGAAAGAATAAGCTGGAGATGAGAATTTGAGAAAAATTAGCAAATAAGAAAATTGGATGAATTGCTTAGAAATCTAACAACTCACTCCCTGGTGCTGAGCAGAAGGCTGAAGATCAGCCGATATAAAACAAGGGTCTTTGCTTATTTTTTTTTGTTTTTAGGATTACATATAACACAGTGAAATATAAAATAATATTCAGAGTATCGTGCAAAATGTGTTTTTTAATTAGATGTATGTGAAGTCCAAGAGGAAAGCAGAGAAGTCACATTTGTACAAGCACAGTTGAGTCAATAGGAGCTGAAACATTTGGTCTGCCCAACTCAGCTATCAGATCGGGCGCCCTCACCCCCTGGGAGGGATCTGCCCTTGGCAGGAGTTGAGAGTGACTCCTCCCAACGGCCGGCTGACTGTCCACAAGGGCAGTGCCCAGCAAAGGACCAGCTCTACAGGCTGGAACCCGAGGCACCAGCCACAGAGTGGCTGCACCAGAGTGACCACATTCTTGGTGGCGAGTGGAAAGATTTCTTGTTTGGGGTCCATTCGTTTGTTAATCAGCTGCCAACTTTTAAAAATAGAGAGATTTCACAGAAAGTATCTAGATCTCTTACTGCTTTTTCAAAAAAATCAGAAATTAACCTGCCACTTCTGGGCCTACATTTTGACACAACAGTGTCCGGCCCTGGTCGGGGCTGAGCTCTTCGCCCCATCCCTGAGGACCACGGGGTTCCCGCCCCTGCCTTAGAGCCGTGTTTCCCTAATGTTCTGAGGCTCTGGGCACCAAGCAATAATCATTTTTTAGAGAAAGGTATTTACAAACACTCTGTCAGACAAAAAGAAAAAAAGCTGCAAGTAATTTGATCGGTGTTATAATGCTGAAGATTGGAATTATTTTTCCAAAGACTCACCGCATTGCCCTCTGGGTATTTAAGGAACACTGGGCTTCCCAGGAATGTTGTGTAAGAATTCCTGCAGGTGAAAAGGCCTGTGAGGCAGAAACAGACTAGGCCAAGGGCTGCTGAGCTAAATCCTGCGCTGTCTTCACAGCTTTGTTGTGCATCGTTTGTTCCCTGGCCTCTCTCTCCCCTCTCTTCCCTGCTGTGTCTTTCTGGAATATTCTCCAGAAGTCAGCTGCATCATTCTCATCCCTTTCCTTGGGTAGTGAAACCAGGACATCCAAATCAGTCATGGAAGCAGGATGTGATGGCTGTAGAGATAAAGCAAGACAATGAGCTGGAAAAAAAAATCTTGAGGTCACTGAATTGATGGTTTCATATAGTGAAACTAAAAAATGGAGGTGAGCTCTCCTCTGAGGCAGAGCAAGACTGAAACCCAGCCCCAGGGGTCTGCATGCTTTTAAATAAATTAGGGTAAATGAGAACTGAGAAAATTGAGCCCTGGGCAAAAGTTGTGAGAGGAGGGTGACTTTCAAGGTGGGCTTTGAAGAGCCTGCCTGGGTTTGTTTCTAGGTCTCAAGTTTTTCCTGCCCTCTAATCCTTTAAAAAAAAAAATTCTCAGGGTCCAATGGGACAGCTAATTAATTTTATCAACTCTTTCATGTTAAATATGTGCTTTAATGAGAGCCTTTGGAAGACTTTGACTCAAAGGAGTGTCTTTAATAATGGGACAGATAAAGGAGATATTTAGAGGCAGTCGGGCATTTCAGCATCCTTAAAGTCTGTCAGGCAGATAAAGGCCCACCCCACCCACAGGCAGGGCCAGCTGGTTGACAGACCTGTTCTGAAGGAAGATCTTGGTCGGGTCATAAATCGGTCTGTTCACTGTAGAGTCAGCGCTTCTCCCCGTGCCTGGCTCACCAGTGCCCCTTAGGGACGCCTCCTGTGTGAGCACATCCAAGGCCAAGAGCACTGACTCTGCCTCTGCCTCTGTGTTCCTTGGAGGACAGCCAGTTTGAAGGGGACTTAAGAAAGACAGTTCTTAGAGAGGAGGGAATAGCTAAGTGGTAGAGTGTGTGCTTAGCATGCACGACCTCCTGGATCCAATCCAGCACCTCCTAAAAGAATAGATTATCTTGAAAGAAGAAATAAAGAATGGAACCCCTATTTCTTCACTAAAGATTTTCTATGCTTCAAAATCCTCTGCTGTAAAATGGATCATGGCAGTTGCTACCTTTCACAAGGACATTGCAGGGACTTGGGGGAGATGCGGCAGCATCGGTGTGCAGGGAAGGGGAGAGCAGCGGTGAGTGTCTGGGGTAGTGAGGATACACAGGTCCTCGATAAACGCTTGTTGGATAATGAAGTAAAAGAACACTCAGGAAGGATTTCAGGTGATTTCCATACTTTATCAGGCTCAGTTCTGACAATAACCCTTTGAGGTAGGTGTTAAACTTCTCGTTTTTCAAATAGGGAAACTGAAGCCCTTGTAAGTTAAGTTTCTGACCACCCCCCCACACCAGTCCATCTTCCTGGCTTCCCAGGACTGAAGCAGAAAATACAGGAGGACATTAACATATAAGTGAAGAAACACTTCAGGTAATCGCTATGTATCTCTTAGAGTAGTTGCTGAGAGGAACCTTCTTGCCCACCAGAGATGTTTCTCCAACACGTTGTCACTACCAAGCCTCTAAATACCATGTTTAGGACCTGCCCACTTTTCCTTCCTTCTCAACCCCCGCGCCAGCCTGTTTTCTTTTTCCCCCAGAGCTAGGCTGTCTGTATTTGTGGAAAGTTAAAGTATGTGAAGCTATGACGTTTAAACATTATAATAGAACAATGACATTTATCAAGTGCTTGCTAATGTCATGGGAAATTACGCAAATCTTGGAAATAGGCAAAAGAGACTTCTGGGTATCCCAACAGTGAAGTGCGAGGCATTATCTAATAGCCTACCCCACCTAGGGATTACCTGGCTTTCTGGAGACATGTGCCTCTGATTCCCTATTTACTATTGATTAGACTGTCTACATAGTATGATCGCTGGGAGACAGGTGGTTATTACTGAGCCTTAGTTTATAGAAAAAGAAAGGAGATCTTAGAAAGATGGACTTCCCAAGGTCATGGGGGAGGAACCAGGACTCAAGCAAAGATCTGCCTGCCTGTACCCCACCCCCCTTGACCACTGCACAGTAGTGTCCTTCTTTACTGTTTATTCATTTAGAACAGGGAAAACATGTCCACATACAGAAACTGCACAGGAAGCCACACATTCCTGACCCCAAAGTCTGGCAACACCCTTCCCCAGAGGTTCCCAGTGTTCCCAATTATTGTGTCTCCTTCTGGAAATATTCCAGATCTTTCGCCTATGTACTTTAAAAAAGAGCAGTTTAGAGTGTCTGCTCCTGAACATATTCAACTTGATTTCAATGACTTCTCTTTTATCATGAAAAATTTTATAGCATGAAGCCCTTGATAAATTGAAGGTATTCCGTCTGATTTTAAGACTGAAAATATCTCTGAGTAGTAAATTTAGCAATTCTTTAAGACTTCTGATCAGGACATTACTTAAAACAAAGGGGCATACAGTGTACGTTCACATGGTTCATCCATTCTGGAAGAGTTAATGAAAAGTTAGTTGGAGTGTTAATTTATTTTTTTTATTTTAAGGTGAGATATTGCAGATGTGAACACAAAAACAGGACATGCCACCTGTAGCATTATAAGTGGTAACCTAGTGCCATGTTTTCTTCAGATAGTTTATAAAGAAATAAAACATTATTGCTTCAATTGAGAGTCACTGTGTTGCCTTTCTCTCTCATACGTCTCTCCTTCCTGAGAGTAACCGTAACCATGAATCAGTCCAGATCATATCCATCCATTTTTAAAAAACGTTTACTACCAAAAAATCAATCTTTCAAATGTTCTGGACTATCTTGTCCAATACAATAGCCACCATCTACTTGTGGCTATTAAGTATACGGATTGCGGCTAGTCTAAATTGAGATGTATCTTAAGTATAAAATTCATAGCAGATTTCAAAGAATTAGTACAAAAGAAGAATGTAAAATATCTCATTAGTAATTTTTATATTGATTACATGTTGAAGTGATAATATGTTGGCTATGTTGAGTTAAAAAAATAAATTAGTAAAATTAATCTCACTTTTTAAAAAACTTTTTAAGTGGTGGTTACTAGAAAATTTTAAATTATATCTATGGCTCGAAGTATATTTCCATTGGACACTGCTGGTCTAGAGGGCCTTACACTGAGGACTCTGATAAAAGGGAAAAACATCTCATTGATTTTATCTTAACCTGGTTTTTTTTTCCAGTTTTCAGTTTTATTAGGTAAATTGATACAATTTGACTGCACATATACAATATACTGCATGTGAATACATATAAATACACTGCACATATTTTTAAAATTTATGTGTATGTACTGTTTACTGTTTCTAAGAACAGTTTAGAGCTTTAGCTTTTTAAAGTTACATAGTTATCAAAGGAAAAAAAGCCAACTCCAAAATAAAAATCAAAAGAATGCAGTAATCCAGTCATAAAGGACAGTCAAATGTGCTCACACATACTCAAGAAATCTGTTATCTAAGTTATAAGAAATAAATAGTTCATTGGTGACCTTCTTTTAGATTCCACACGTAAGTGATTTAACCTGGTTTTTCATTGACTCAGACTTACCTAAAATGCATTTGTACTCACTTTTTGTGTCTTTAAGCATTTGCCTTTAAATGTTCCAGGAATGAAACCTAGTATCTTTACTCGTCTCACACAGCAGAAAGAGCACAGCTGAGGTTTCTCCTCTCACTACAGCCAGTGGACGATGACGTCCGGAGTTGTAGCTGAAGGGACCTTCTGAAATGCCCACCCTTTTCTTCTGTTTACCACAGGAAGCGGAGGCCAGAGGGGTGGGGGCTTGGGTGACTCCAAGGAGGCTGGACCTCAGGTCTCCTCTGACTTCCAAACTACCTTCCTGGAAACGCAGTCTTTCTCTCTTCTGTCACAGCAATTTTAGACCTTCTTCCATTTTAACAATCAGTAGTTTCATGATTCCTGAGTAATAATTAGAACTTAAGGGTAGAAGGTCAAGTAAGTAAAAAGATATTTTTTCCTTATATGTTGTTTTATTTCTGTAAGAGAACCAATGTCATTCACAGAGAAAATTGTAAATAATAGAGTATATGGCGCTAGTGGCAGCATGGCACATATGTGTGTGTGTGTGTGTGTGTGTGTGTGTGTTTGAAGGGGTGAAGGGTACAGGACACTGGACTAGGAGGGAGACCCCTGTTCTCTTTTTTTCTGAAATATAATTGCTGTACAATATAAGTTACCTATGTACAATATAAGGATCCACAACTTTTAAAGGTTATACTCCATTTATAGTTATTACAGAGTATTGGCTACCTTCCCCATATTGTACAGTATATCCTTGTAGCTTATTTTATTCCTAATAGTTTGTACCTCTTATCCCCCTACCTCTACATTGTCCCTCCCCTCCCAGACCCCAGTTCCTTTTTTTTTTTCTTTTCTTCTTTTCCATTCTCTCTTTTTTTTTTGTACAAACCCTTGTGTCAAAGGCTGACTTTCAATAGATCACAGCAAGGGAGCTACTCTGCTACATAAGAAACCCCGACCCAGAAGCAGGTCATCTACGAATGGTTTAGGGTTTAGCACCAGATTCCCACCAACTTGCGGTGCAGCCCCTTTTCCCACCCACGCTGGGTCTGAGACCCCAGTTCTTAATTTAGCTCAGCCATCTTCTAGATGTGTGACTAGAGAAAGTCACAGGAACATAGGCTTTGGAACTAAGTAGCCATGGATCGATCCCAGTTCTACCATTTTAGTCTTTCTTTGACTTACAACAATTATCTGAATTTCTAGTAGTCTTAGTATTCTATCTGGAAAATGTAGTTAATCACACCTATCTCATAGGTTTGCTGGAAGGATTAAATAAGATAAAGCCTCTAAGGCTCTCACAGAATGAAGCTATTTTTATTAGGTAGAAAGTGAGGTGATTGCACTAGAAGGTTTTTGAGGTCTTTTTTTTTTATGAAAATACAATTATAAGAACATTTAATTATTTATTTAGTGGCAGTTCTGGCTTTTGACGACTTTCAGCCAATTTTCAGATGAGAGACCCCCTCCTTCACAGAATCTGTTTTTCACTGAGACAACCCAACCTAGCCCAAGGATCACATGGCAAAAATGTTTCCAGACCTATCAGAGCCTCACTCTGAAAGAGCAAGAGGCAAAACATGAGGCAAAACTGACCAAGTGTTAGGTTCCAATTGCTGTACTGGAGTGTTCTGGCCACTCCTAGATTTATACCAGCTGTGTCTAACGAAACAGCAATTTGATTGGAGCATGGAGGTGGCTCAGAGACAGAGAACTAGCCTAGATAAGCTCTCATTAAATTGGGGCAGTGTCCCAAAGTGTGTTCTTACAATAATTAATGGGAAAAAATTTATAGGCACCAATGAGATTGGAAAACTCTGCATATTACCAAATATAAGGCAAAACGTAATATAAAACCACCTATAATTTTTCTCATAAAGAAGTTCCAAAAAGTTCTTTGACTAACATTAATAATGTATAAACTTTCAGTGTCACACACATATTTTAAATCACATGTACAAAATATAAACTAATTCTAATGTATTGATTTTGAAATATTACTCCTCTCCACTCATTTATTTTAAAATGTCTTCATGCTTCTTTGGCGTCGATGTCTTTGCTCCCACTAAAGGCACCTTTGGAGCCATCAGAAGTTTCCCATAGCACATTTTCTCTCCGTTTAACTACACTTTGGTATCCATGTATGATGCCGTCAGTGGCAAGTTTACTCTTTGTCATAAATATCAATTCACGGAGGACAAAGACAGCATTCCAACATTTCTCTTGCAGGTGTGTATTAATGATCCCTGCAATTGTAAACACTAAGCGTTCTTACATTAGAATACCTCTTAAAAGGCTTGTTAACTGTAATATTCAGAACTAGAAATAGTGAGGACAACTTTCCTAGAATAATTGACAAATCTGTGTTAAGAAAGAAATTTTTAGACAATTCTGTCATCCAACAGTAAACAAAGGGGTTGTTTCTGACTAATGTCTTTACCACACAACACTTGGTTGTTCAAATTGCAGGAAATGCCCTATTGCCTGAGAGGTGGAATCAGGACACAATTCTAAGGCAGTTCCCTCATGTCTGAAGCATAATTTGTGGGCTAATAATTTTCCTTACATTCCAGCATGCATAGTATATCCACTTCTTGGTGCTTCACACATGCTGGCCTATCACAAAGACTCTTAGAAGTGCAACAGGGATGAAACCTGCTTAACTGTATATAATTCAGCAGTTTCCAAAGTTATTAACAAAACATCCTTTGGAAAAGAGAGTGCCTGTTCTAATATGATAAGCTGACCAAGAGTTTCATTTACTTCTGACCTAGATTATATTCACAAATGTTCTTGATGGTGAGAATACATTTAGGATAACTTCAACATAAAAATTAAAGACAAAAATCTAAATAAGGTGTAATATGAAACCCTAGTCATTGAAAACACCCTATAAGTAGTTATCCAGTGCCTTTGATAAGCTAGGAAAAAAAAAAAGTTTGGTTGGTGGTAGGGGTGGAGCAATGTCCTAACCATCTTCAGATAGCCCACTGCTCATGGCTTCAAAGGTTTGTCCTCCGGGTGAGGAAGACAGACAGAAACAGCGAGGCATTAGCATGTTGCAGGTACTGTGCTGTGATACAGTCCCAGAGTCCCAGGGCTGGGAGGTACGGGGGAGGGGATGGTGGGTTCTCCATGGGAAGTCAGACACGGCCTAGGGAGCCAGAGATGAGCCTTGGAAAGTTGTATCAAAAATACACTTACATATGATATGAAGATGAATCCCAGCTAAGTGGGAACTCCATTATCACACAGACTCCAGTTGTCTGGGTGCAATGAAGTCCTCTCCGCCATCAAACCCGCTCCACAAGTATGTACTGTGATTAGATTGATAGTATACAGGGACGGGGAAATGGGAAGTACCTGACATTTAACTTAGGTTATCACATCTAATTCTCCCAACAGATCTTGTAGGTAGCCTTTATCGTGACCATAATATAGATGAAAAAACCAAGACCCCCGAAGATACATCCACTATACAGAGTCACCACACCAAGAAAAGCACCAAGGCTGAGATTTGAGTCTGGGTCTGCTGAGTTTTAAACTCTTGTGCTTCGCACTATACCTTTGTGTCACCAAAGCAATAGAGGTGGTCATTTTCCACCTCTATTTCTAAAATTGTCAATGTTTCTACACTACCTTCTAATTCCTGTTTAGAATAGACATTGCATCTCTAGACCTCATTTTTTTCATCTCTAACAAAGAGTTAGCCTGGGCCCCAGGACAGTTTCTGCCTTTTATATTCCATATTCTATCTTGATTTTATAATTAAAAAAAATAAAGATGCCAGTACAATCTATTTTTCACGAATTAATCTCTGTCGTATAAAAATATTTAAAAGAACCAGAATTGTTGGGCTGATATAACCCAAAGAAGAGAAGACTTTCTTAGGGTGGAAGGGGTGGAAAGATGTAAAATGGAAACTATTTTTGTGTAAGAAAGATGTGAAATATCTTCAGATATTTTAAAGGTTGCTACATCATGGAAGAGAGGTCAGACTTAATTTTTTTGAACTTAAGGAATGTAACTAGGACTGATGGGAAGACATTCCGGAGTTTTACTCTTTCTCATAAGAGAACCTTCCTGCCACAGGAGGCCCCACAGTGACTTAGCCTCAGTCAGATGACTGGACCAGAAACCTTAAGATCACTTCCTGTTCTAAGAGTTTGATTCTGTAATAGACTGGCCTTCCATATGAGCCCTGTGAAGGAGAGTCTATTGTTAATAAGATTAAAAACCATGGCCCAAATGTATCAAATCATAATTAGCATTTGAGTCATCAATGAATAGCTGAAAAAGATATGGGGATGGGGGTGAAAAGAGGGACATGAGACTCCAAAATTCATTCTAGGAGACTCCACGGGCCCCATTTCCAGTAAAGGTGGGCTCCTACCCCATAACTTCCCTGCAGTCGCCATGCTCAACAACAGGCTGGTTAGGTGTGCTGAGTGTCACCTCTGGACCCCTTAAGAACCTGGCCATCTCTCTCCTTCTCTTCCAGATGTTCACCTCCACAATCTTTGCTGTGGTCGGATTCTTGGGTGCTGGATACTCATTTGTCGTCTCAGCTGTCTCAATCAACAAGGGTCCTAAATGTCTCCTGGCCAACAACACCTGGGGCTACCCCTTCCTGGAAGGGTAAGGTACACCCTGCTGTGCCCACGTATCACCACAGGGGGCACTGGCAGGTAAAGGACCCGAGGGGGACACTGCGCATGTCCCGCCATCTTCAGTTTACACGTCTCAGGCATGAAGCTCCTTTGAGGCAGAGCTGAAGTTGTGGGGTGAGGTTGCACAGGCTCTCACTTCTAAGTGCTCTTTTGACAGGCACCAGGAGAAATAATGAAAACATTTATTCACAGCAACACGACGCAACTAATAATACTAGTAAACAGAGAGCAGTGGCTCCCACTGCAAATCTTATCACAGAAAACAAGAGTGATTACTCCTCAACAGAGCTCAAAGGCTTTCACTAACACCCCTAAGGACGGATAACTAAACAATCTTTTAAGGTGCAACTTTACGGAAAATGACCTTGAAAATATTGTAGGTTCTTCATGAGAAATAATGTTAATAGAACTCACTAAAATAACACTTCATATTTTCATGGAACATTGTAGTTATAAAGAACTTTTAAAAAATTATAATTTAATCTCCACAGCAATGTCAAGAGGCTGTGACTCCCCACCGAGGCAGACTAAATACTGTGACTTGCTCAAAGTCACCCAGTTAGTGGAGCGGGGGAGTGGGCAGAGCCAGGGCTCAAACTCATGTCTTCTAACTTAGTCTTCGTCTTACTCTTTTTCTAATGCTCATTCTGCCCCTAGACTGACTGCACTGCCCAGTGCAGTAGACCATTGCCATACGTGGTGACTTAAGTTCATTTAAATAAAATTAAGCTTAAAATTCCTCAGTCACACTAGCCACATTTCACGCACTCAGCAGCCGCACACGGCTATGCGTGAGTGCACTGACCATCACGGAGACAGGACGTGTCAATCACGGCAGACAGTCTACTAGGCAGGACTGCACTACACTCGAACTTCCAGGAGGACTGAGACCGTCTCTGTTTTGTTCACCACTGCAAACCCTCTGCCTGACCCAGACAGAGGGTCTGACATACCTAAGCAGCCAGGAACTCTGATTATCGGGTCCTCCCACACACAGGTGGGTCCACGCCCAAAAACTCTACAGGACACCAGTTCATTAAGTCAAACCTCTGTTTATTAGTGCACAGTGAGGGTCTATAGGACCTCAGGAGCAGGCTTCTTCCAGGGGAGGTGAAGGATGCTGTTTCTGTTATGACGTGACGTCTGGGCTTTTTCACAAGTGTCTCATGTGAGTGATCATCCTCACCCTTCTCTGTACTTAAACGGGAGTACCAGGCCTCTGGTAGCCTCTTATCGCACACAGCGACTCCCGCGGGTGTTTATTTTATGTGGAAAGCCCTCTCATCTTACGGAGGACTGTCGGGGCCTCAGTGCCGTGGGGCTGGCTGGCTTGAGCGTGGCATTCGGACGGCAGGCAGCTGAGCTCTCCCCTGGGCCCTCTCCCGATAGCCCCGTTCCCTCGCCCAGGGCTGTGTCTATGAGGCTACAGCGCGGCTTCTTGCAGGGACCTTTCTCCTAGCATTCCCATCAACGGCATCAGGACAGTATTCAACACGCTTTCTATTTATTCTGTAATGTGAATACTACTACCCTTGATGAGCTTAAAATCAATCAGAATAAATCTATGTCCAAAACCAAGGAGAGAGGAAGAAACACAAGAGGTGCCAAGTAACAAAGCACTGGTCTCATATTCTGACGCGGGGGCCTCACACCCGCCCTGGCACACTCACACCTGCTTAGGTGGGCTGGGACCAATGTCCCAGGTCGGGACAGTGACGGCTGGACTGTGGGCCACCACGGGAGATGCCAGCCTGGCCGAGGGACAGGACACCGCTTTTCAAAGTCCTCTGTGTCTGTCTTCCTGCTAAAGCAAGTTCACATCCACGCCAGACCCGGGTATTGCCCATTTCTCTGTGACAGATGCTTTCATATGTGTTGTTTCATCTGCTCCTCACAGCCACTAACCCATCCATTAACAGGTATCAGATAAGACAGGTTTAATAACAAAACCAGAATAAACTGTGACGGCCAGCAGGAACATTTCAGAATTCTCCACCCCTCCTCTGTTCACCTTACGGCTTTGATCACTATCTGAAGGGAAAAATGTTGGACTACCTAGACATCGGCATAGTGGCTTTAAATTATGATATGATCAAAAACGGCTGCATAGGGGCTTATTGCAAAATCATATATATTACACTTTCCAGGTGATTTATGAAATAAGAATGCCTTTGACTATTCATGTGCTTTCCCATGTTTCCCTGACTCTCGGATTTAATCCCATGTAAAGTGCAAGTCCACCCTCGGGGTGGGATGTGTCACGGTTGCTGCAGGAAGGGCTTTCAGGGGGTCCAGGCGAAGTGTCTCACCGCACCCTCTGCCACCTGGCAGGCTGTCCTCAGCATCCCATGGCCTCCTGCATCCTGTGTCCTGTCTTCCTTTACGACCTCACCTCCCCTGCCAGCTCCAAACCTCCCCTCTGACTGCAGAAACTCATCCTGAATTTCTTATAATGATGCCTGAACCTTGTGTCACTTGGTGTCCTCAGTTAACAAGGTGCTTTCACCCACAACGCTTTATTTGATTCTCAGGAAAAGCACATGAGGTTATCAACCCTCCTTCAGAGGTAAGACGGCCAAGGCCCAGAGAGGACAAGGGGCCTGCCCAGAGGAATACCGCTCTTCATGATGGAAGCTTGAATCTACACCTTCTGACCATAAGTCACAGTGCTTTTTCTAGAACGCAACTTATATTGATTTGCACTGTCTGATTCTGGGAGAGTCCGTCTACAAGGGCTCGGGGGCTTCTGTCTCCAGCCACTTTACTTTCCCATGGGCTCTTCCTAGCCATCGGATCCCAGCGTGCAAGCATCACAGGAGTTGTAGCCGCCAGTGTAACACACATACACAGCCACTTAGTGAGTGGAAAGGAATAATCACCTGTATGAGCCCAAAGGAAAGGACTCAGGACAGTCTTCCTCATCACCAAGCGGCAGCAGCAGCCTCTCCCCCACCCCTTCTTCTCCTCCTCTTCCTTTTTCCCCTCTTCCTCCTTCTGAAGACTAAGGGCTAAGTGTTTTTGCATGTGTTATCTCACTTAAGATTCCTACTAAATCTCAGAAGAAATCTTATCCCTAAAGTAGAAAAATAAAGTTCACAAGGTGAACTCGCCCGGGGCTCCACAGCTAGTAATTAGCAGGAGAATTTAGAAAAGGGAAGCACTTGCGGGTGCCCTAGTTGGTGCTGAAGCCTGTCCCAGACATGGGGCCCAGAGGGACAAAGCTGGTCCCTGTCCCCGTGAGCACAGGCTGAGTTAGGGTGACAACTGGGACAGACCCTCGCTTGCAGGAAGGGTGATGTGGAGGTGTGCGAGGGAAGCTTCTCCAAGGAGGTGACCTGGGCTGGTTTGGGAAGTTGTGCAGAAGTGTGGCTTCCAGAGAGGAGCGGAAGCGTGTTTTGGGCAGAGAGAGAAGCCAGTCCTGAGGCAACCACAAAAAAGACCCACGTGCTCAGAGAATGACAGTTCTCTGTGTGGCCGGGAGCTCAGGGTGAATGCTGGGGGGAAGAGCAAAGGGACTGCCCCCCAGGATGGGGGTGATTGAGAGGCAGGCCGGACCTTCAGGACATCAGGGAGCAGTGCAGGACTTCTAGCAGGACAAACCATGACCACCTGAGAGTTTAGGACAATCGTTTGGGAAGCGGCATGGAGGATGAACAGAAGGGCTTGGTAGCTGAAAGCGAGAGCCAAGTAGAGGTGGTAGCAGCCAACCAGCTGAGATCCTGAGCATCTCCAGGGCAGGGGAATGGGGGCTCAAAGGAAGGAGAGAAATTTCAGAGGCGGTCTGAGATGGAACCATCAGTGAGAAGAAAGAGGGAAGTTTATCAAGGTGGACTCAGGTTTCCAGCTTGGGGCACAATGTTCAGGGCTCTTCAGTGCCATAGAATTCAGTGCTTTTACCTTTCAAATGTTTGTTAGTGATCATATTAAAGGAACAAAGGCAGTTAACTTTTTCTGTCATGAGAACCATACTTAAGAAGCATTCTAGAAGGAAAAAGAAACCTAGGACATTTTGAAATACGCCCTCTTGGCTTCCTTTGAAGTAGGACCTCCTCCCATCCAAGGTCTTCCTTTCTGAGACAGTTGGCCACCTCTCCCTTGACCCCGAGCTGCTGAAAGGGAAGCAGCTTGCCCAGGGCATGGGGACAGCTGTGGGAGGGAGCACCAAAGGCCAGGCCAACGGCAAGCAGCCCTGGGGGAGGGACCGGGGACTCAGCCAAGCACAGCGCCCGTTCAACCCATCCTGCTCCCTGGGGAAGGAGTTTAGTGGTAAGGAGCATGCTCTCCCACCAAGCGCAGAACTGATCCATCTCAGTGTTCTGCCTGCACTTCCAGTTAAGACCGTCTGCAGCGGCCCTTCAAGGACTACTTAGTAGCAAGGAACCCCACACTCTGCTGTGACACAGCTAGCCCAGCATCTGTGCAGGAAAGCTGCTTATTTGTTGAGCCCTCCCTGTGCTGGGACTGGGGACAGAGATAGGAGACATGGTCTCTGCCCTTGTGGATGTACAGTTGCAAAGAGAAGACAGACACACGGACGGATGAGGGCAGCTCAGGGTCCTGGGTGCTCTGAACCAGAGGGAACCCAGAGGGCCGGGAAGCAAGGAGGGGACCAAAGACCGCTGAGGGCAGGAAGAGCATCGAGGAGTCTGCCTGAATTATCCAGGCAAAGTGGTCAGGCTCTCCCGTCCCTTCCTTCGGCTGCCTTTGTGGCTGGCAAGAAGTGAGCTGTATGAAATCCATGGCGTTCTACTCTGCGGCTGATGGAATTACTGCAGCTCAGGTGGGAATGCCCTTCACAGTGATGGGACTGAGCAGGCTTCTCCACCCAGCTCAAGCCTTGCTTCCCAGTTCCGCGGTGAGCGTTTCACCAATCTCACCACCAGGAGGCGCTCTCACCCCACCACTGGACAAACCCTTCAGAGGAGGGAATGAACTCAGGATGGCCAATTATTTCATCTTAGGATCTTTTCTTTATCAAATGTGCCTGGAAAATAGTGTCTTTTTATACCCTCTTATCACCAAGTTTAAAAATTGTAAAGATAGAAAGGACTACATGGAAAAAGGCAGAACAGAAAGATGATCGTTTAAAAAATAATACATGCTGAAAAGATGTCTCATACAGCAATATATAAGGTATTAATATTAATTATCCCGGTGAATTCTCACAATCGTGTGGTTGCTCTCAGCCCATTTTATAGATGAACAAACATGCGGAGGCTGGGGGTGGGAGTGGTAGGTGACTTGTATGAAGAATGCACAGCCAGTCAGAGGAATGCTTGGAGTCAAACCCAAGTCCATCTGAATCCAAAGTAACAGTTTTCCTTTAGACCAGATTGCTCAGATTAAGTAAAGTAATGACATACTAGGGCTTACTGAGCACTTACTCTATGCCAGGCACTGTCGTAAGCACTTTACTAGTGTTAACGCGTTTCATCCTCCAAAGAGCCCTATGATTTGAGAGAGACTGTTACCCCGTTTTACAGAGAGGTACCAGTCAGACAGCCTGCAGGCAGCTAGAGCCCCTGTTCTTATGGGAAGGCGAATCAATGCGATGGACAACGTTTGTTTTTAAGTCAAGAACAAAAATCTCGTTCTTTCCTTTATCCCTTCTGCTCTGTTAAATTCCAAGGTATCGTCCATGACTTCAAAGGTTTTTCAAAATATTAATACAGAATGTCTTTAAAATGAACGTGTCCTGATGCACGGGAGAAATGATCAAAAATAGACTGTCAAAAAGGCCTAAAAATAATAAGGTGGACGTTAATGTGATAATAGCCAGAGGAAGAGGTTTCCCACTGAGGCCTTGAAAGGGTAGCAGATGTGTGAAGCAAGAGGGCGAGACCAATTTGCAGCTCTAAGAATGTGAGAAGGAATTATACTAATCCAGAGATTTTACCCACTTTACCCTCATTTTTGTCTTAAAGATCGCATACTTCACATTTCTCCTGCGAGGCACAATGCCCCTTACAGTGCAGTGGACTCCTTGTATCTACACATATTTTATAAGCATACTGCAGTTTCTCCTACTGCAACGTTTTTATAAAGTGTGTATTAAGGCAGCAGGTTATTGATTGCTTCCTTTTAATTAAATGAATCTTTTTGCAGGTGGAATCCCTGTATGTTAACAAAAACATTAGCTGAGTCAAATTCACAATTTGGCTAGAAATAAGCCTTAAAAAAAAGCCAAGCTCCAGGGGAGAGGAGCGCAGTGGTAGAGCGCATGCTTAGTACGGACGAGGACCAAGTCCCCAGGACATTCATTCATAAATAAATAAACCTAATTACCACCCCCTCAAAACAGTCAAGCTCTTCCCTTTAGCTATATGACACATTTGTACTTGACACAGCTTCAGATGGCCACTAGATGTGACAGATAATTTGTCAGAAATCCAAATGGTCCCTAATGATGACAGTAAGATAAAGGCTGTGAACATTTGTGAGGTTCTGCTCCTGAAGACTTCATTTTCTTGGCCATTTCATAGGTAATAAATTGACCCATCCTCCGGGTAAGCTCACAGAAAGCACTCTGTAGCTCAGTAGCTGTGTGACCTAGCAGTAAGTCACTTCACCTCTCTGTGCCTCAATGTCCTTAATTGTGAAATGAAAAAAATAAAGAACCGTAAAGTTTCTATGAGAAATAAATGTTCAGGACAGGACCTGGCACATGGTATATACTCAATAATTAATTATCAGATGCTGCTTTTAGAAGGGTTATTATGGGATTTTTTTTCTTATGGAGCTTATGTTTTGGGTGGATAGTATTGCAGAAGGAGAATCATTCCGGTGACTTTCTAGTCTAGGGTATTGCATACTTTTTACTAATGTCTCCTTTCTCTCCCCCATGTCCCCAACAGGGACTACCTCAGTGACAATGAGTTATGGAAAAAGTGCCAGAAGCCTGAAGATGTGGTTCCCTGGAATCTGACCCTCTTCTCCATCCTGCTGATCATCGGAGTGGTCCAGATGATCATCTGTGCCATCCAGGTGATCAACGGCCTCCTGGGGACCCTGTGTGGAGACTGCCGCTGCTGTGGCTGCTGTAGAGTAAGCTGAGATCTTTGTCCTTTCTTCTCACCATGCAGGAGGCCAGGTCAGGCCACCAGCACTAATGGGATCTGGGGGTGGAGAGGGCAGCGGCTGCAGAAAACCCAAGTCAGGCTGGAAAGTCCAGGCAGCCCCTCTCTCAGCCGAGGGACACAGGACCATTGTTCAGCCCTCTGTGCTTGCCAATCTACCCAGGCTGAGGCTGACCAAAGTTTTCAGTCTTATTGTAGACCAGCTGACCGTAGACCTAGAGGCAAAGGACTCCATACATATATGGAGGTTTATAATGTTGACGTGAAGATACCCAGGAAGTGCAATCTGTTACATGCACATATTGTCAGGATTAACACATCATGGTCTGTCCCCAAATGTCCTGTTTCCTAAATAGATCTAGACATGGGTTAAAGCTGTCAAGTAATATATGAAAGGGTGTTTTCTTTTCCCTGGAAAATTTGTTAAGAGAGAAATGGTTCTTACGTGGAAAAAATAAAAGGGAATCAGTATGAATTTACTCTCCAAATATGACTGTAAATTATCAACAATAAGAAAAATAAAAGTAAACTTAGGGACAGTAAGACAGGGCGATTATTTCAACCAATGAACAAGCCATATCAGGCAATTATTCACACACACAAAGTTATTTTAAAACACAGGTTGATGTATGAGGGAAAAAATTAAACAGAACTCAAGAGTTCCTTAATTGGGAACTTATGTAAATAACTGTAAGTAAAGGTCTATCTATTGAGTATAATATTATGTCCAAATTTTAAGTGATTCAAATAATTTTCTTTAAATTTCCTGTAAGTATGATATGTATACAGGTCAACAGTTATGCTCCAGGAAAGTATTCAGTTGGAAAATCTGTGCCCTGCCTTTGTGTTCCATCCACCCAATTCCTTCAGTTCGCCAGCTAAGGCAGTTATATAATTTCTTATATATCCTCCCAGAGTTTCTTTTTTATTGTTTTCATTCCCCTACCTTAAAAGGATTTTGTTCAAAACTGTAGGAATACTGAAAATGCTTATGAGGTAGTGTTATTTCAAAAGAGTAAGCTACAAAAAATGTACACAGAATATACAGATTAAAAAAAAAAAAAAACCACAATGAATAGAAAAAAACCTAAAGGAAGTGCAACCAAAATGTTAAATGAGAGTTGTTTGTAGGTAAAAAGACTGACTTTTTCCCTCCCTTCTAGCTTATATTATTCAAAAAAGTTTTAACAATCATATATTTTGAAGTATAAAAATATAAATATAAAAATCCCCCCAAATCAACTGTAAAATGCATGTGTTACAAATAAATTTCACTGACTACCGAGTTTTTGTTCTATAAATTTTCAGTTCTATTCTGTTGAAATTACATTTTTTTAGTCTTAAAACACAATTGGGTAGAAAAGAAAACTACCAGTTAGTTATCTATCAAAATTATTTTTAAGATAGCAGTTAAAAATATCAAGCATTTGAATCTTCTAATTCATGCTTGCTAAATCAGCTAACTCATTTCAAACACTGGTAGTATTTCCTTTTCTGCTTTCACAGAAGTTATATTTTTTGGTTAGGTAGCAAATTTGCATTGCAAGCTTACTGAAAATACAAACTGCTGTTAGAATAGAAAATAGTACTTTACAAAATCTGAGGATTGTCTATAAATTTAAAAACATACGCATATGTGCAGTAAATTGACCCTTTTCAGTGATTATCATCTATTCAGATGCCATATTTAGCAATTTTAATGAATAAATCACTTGATAGTCAAAAGACAGTGGATGAACTCCACAGCTGTCAGTGTAGCTGGCACTGGAGAATCACAGAGGGTGAACGGATACCACCAGAATCCCCTCCTTCCCTTCCTTCCTTCTCCGTCTTTTTATTTGGATAGCTTCAAAACTATGTAAAATTCAGAACAGTACAAGGAACACATGTGCATTTCACCTAGATCCACGAATTTGCTCACTCTCTTTCTGAACCGTTGGAAAGAAATTTGCAGACATCAGGAAACCTCCCTACTAAATATGTCAGTGCACGTGAGCGCTGCATTGAGAAAGACCAGCCTGCTGAGCATTCCTTTCCTGTGGACCACTTGCCTCTGGTACAGCTGGTCAGCCTTCCTCCCCCCATAGGACAGGCTGGAGAGTCTTGGGCTGCTGACTTCTCAGAGTCTAATTTCCCCACCGCCTCCTGCCGAACTTCCACAGAGCACGTGCAGATTGACACCCAGCCATTCAGGCAGAAAGTATTTATGGAGAAGTTCCTTCGATGAGGGAACAGACAGAAACGTGCCTCAAAATGCAAGCTGAATGCTAGGCATGCCTGCAGTCTTAGCCAAGTCAGTTGCGTTCGACTGTTTCTTTGTCTGAAAATGTGGTTGTTAAACCTACTTCCTGAGGTTGCTGAGTGAGCGTCTAACCTGGGGCGATGAGTGTGCCTCCAGGTCAACAATGAGAAGACTCGGTACATTGCCCTGATTGTTATTTACTCAGAGGGTGAAAACCGGGGAGGCAGTGAGGATTCAGGGAAAGGAGCACAGCCTCTGGGTTCCATCTCCCTGGGTTCTCTCCTTATTAACTGTGGCTTCAGCTACATCCCTTGAGCCCTCTGTGGCCATGATCAAAATTAATTTTAATAATACATGATGGAAAATAAAATCAACTCCTAAACCTAAACCTAAAGCCATAAACCTAAAGTGTCAGATTAAAGCTCCGAAACAAAGTCAGAAAAGCATAGAAGTTATTCAGTAGGTAATCAACAAGGGGCAGGAATAAGAGGGGTGATGGGGAGGGGAAGGGGGGGGGGAGAAGCAAGCCAAAAAAAATGATGTAATTGATTAACTTTCTCTACCTTCTAGGGAGATGGACCAGTTTAAACCTCTCCGATGAGCTGCTCTAACTTGTCGGCGTGTGAGAAGAAGCATTAAACTTACTCTTCTCATCTTGGGGTTGCCAGTTCCTATCTGCTTCCTGACTGACAAAGCTTAGGGAGGCCAGAGTTGTTCCTTCTCCTTTCCGACCAGCTCAGCTCAAGTTAGAATTTTATGTCAGTTTCAGATTAAAAAAGTAGTTTGGCCACTTAAGTAAAATTTCTAAGTCTTTCAAATTAGCTTCCTTTTAGAATTGAAGAGCAGGTTCAAAGCAAATATTTTATAATTTTTTCTTTAAGCATGAAAAATACATACGGTTGTGCTTACCACCACACTGTTTCTTTGTATATAGAGGTGTTGATATCTTTGGAAGTTTTACATAAGCCAAAGGAGGAAAGCACATTAAAAGTGAGAAGCTAAGATCAATTTTCATTTTGAAGATTTATGAGAGAAAAACAGAACAACGGATGTATCATAAATAATCTTTATGTGTTGTCTTTTTGGCTAACATGGTTGAATTACTTGTGACTAGCGTTTGGGCCTGCCGTCTTGCTAGGGTTTCCTTATGTATATTAAATTAAAATCCAAATTCAGAGGTAATATAATAAAGATTGTGTGGTTTTTGAGAGTGAGGAGCAAAAGATTTTCATCTTCTTTACAAATTGCTTCCTTTGATCAAAGAAAAAACAATGTAAAAAACAATGTTTTGAAAAAGATGATTTGGGTAATAATTTTGTCAGCCTGTGGCCCAGGATTACGGGACTTGGTATTACCAATTCTATGTGTTATACTAAGATATTAGCTTTAGTTTTTATGAGTCAGGCACTGAGATGGAGTTAAATCCATCCAGTTGATTTGAGTTCAAACCTCAACCACCCGCATACCAGTTTGGAGACCCTGGGATGGTTACTTTCTAAGTCTCAGTTTCCCCATCTGTGAAAGGACTATTGAGAAGCCATCAATCATCCAAGAAATGTTTTGATGACTGTAGCTTTGTGGTTTTAGTCTGAAGATAGGGCATGTGATGCCTCCAGCTTTGCTCTTTTTTCTCAAGATTGCTTTGGCTATTCAGGATCTTATGTGGTTCCGTATAAATTTCAGTATTATTTGTTATTATCTGTTCTAGTTCTGTGAAAAATGTCATGGTATTCTGATAGGGGTTGCTTTAAATCTGTAGACTGCTTTAGGTAGTACGGACATTTTAACAATGGACAGTTTAACATTTTAACTTCTAAGTCCCTGGTGCTAACAGGCTGGAGGGAGGATTCCGAAATGGCACTTGCCAACGCCAGGGTTGTCACAACACAATGAGCTCCCCCAAATGACTACCATCCCCACCCCCAGGGGAAATCCTAGTTGCCTCCTGACTCTCCAGGACGCGCTCCAAGATCAGCACGTGGGTGTGACGCAGGTTCCTTTAAAACTACTACCTCTGAACTGAGTCTCAGAGCATATGAGATTTTGCACGTGCCCTTTAAGAGTGGAATCTCTGCTTCCCCAGCTTTCCCCAGCATAAGCCCCGTGTTCTGTTTCAAAACCAGATGTCCTAAGGGCTTGTCTTCCTGGTACAGGACCCCCAGGCTGGGTGCCTGGCGTGAGGCTTAGGCCTCTGGCTCCTCGGAAGGAGCCCTCCCATGTGATATTCCTCCTGCTTGCAGACAGCCCATCTGGGGGTGCAAGCCCCGGGTATACTGTGTCTCTGCCCTCCCTTCTGCCTTATTGTGATCCCTTCTTTAGTCTTTAGTTGTAGAAAGTCTTTTCTGCTAATCCTCAAGTCACTCTCACAGAGAGGTGCTCTGTAAATAGTTGTAATGTTGATGTGCCCATGGGAGGAGGTGAGCTCAGGGTCTTGCTGTTCTGCTATCTTAGCCACCCCTCTCCAGAAACTTCTTTCATGGAAGTTACCGAATTTGTGTTGCTTTCTTGAGTACATGACTTATAATCTCTACACTTTGGACTACAAATTCTTTGAGGCGAGGGCAATATCTGATTCAGTCTAAATGCCCAGTGCCCACCAGGGAACCAAGCACCAGGCACTCAGTAAATCTGTTGTGTCAGTGAAGGTGCCCAGGGCCCATTTTTCCCCCCTAGGCCCTCAGACTGAGTGAGGTAATGAAACAAACTGTAAGAGGACTTCAAAATTGAGCAGCCAAAGAAAGTAGGAAGTGGTCCTCTGTGTTACAGACTGAACAGGGGCTGGAGTGATCTTAGTACACAGATCCATGAGTATAAGAGTTAAAACTGTATTTTTCTATAACTGCCTTTGGTTTCCGACCCTGAGTACCATGCCCCAGGCTTTAATGTGGGTCATTCTTGGGGTTTTGCCTCTGTGTCAGCATCCTACTGAGTCCCTGAGCACAAGGCGAAAGGCCCACCTGAATGCGGGAAAGGGAAAGAGGAATACTAGGAAGAAAAAATAAAACCAGTTTCTTCAAGATGTCGTCCAGCTACATACACACAATATGCTGATGAGTCTGGGCTATTCGTGATGAGGGAGGAAAAGGAAGAAAAGGAATTTCCAGGTTTTACCCAAACACACCAGTCACACATACAGCTGTAGGCAAGGAGTTATAACAAAGGGTGGAACAGAGGACATGGAAATAGCACCTGGCTTCTCCTCCCGCTGTTCCAGCCCTGGAGGGTGTCTGCCCCAGGACTGAGCTCAGAGCAGAGCTGCTTTCAGAAGACACAAAGTCTTTGGAGGATCTCCAGATAGAGACAAAAAAAAAAAATGTCAGAAGGAACATTTCAAGACAGACATCATAATCCTTCCATCGACAAAGAACAAGGTAGCAACAGTATATGACTGAAGACTTTGGACGGATCTCATGAAAAAGGCCCATGAAGTGCACTCATATTTAGTCAACGAACCATGGAATAACTCCCTTGGCTCACACCCCTGAAATGCAAGAGAGAAAGTTCAAGGACCTACTGTCGTCTATGGAGTGTATTCATCCAAAACATGAAATAGAACAAGTGAAAAAGAGAGAGAGAGAAGAGGCAAGAGGAGGAGGAGGAGACAAAAGAGAAGAACAGGTCTAGGGTTTAGAACAATTCATGGGAAAGGACTATTGAGATTGGCCCCAGTGGGGGAAGAAGTCTGCCTTTCTACAAAATTACTTTGCCCTGTGTTAGAAACACTAATGGACTGACGCTGACCTTAACCCAGCATATCGGCCACGGTTCAATCAGAGGCTGAAGATCCGTCAGTGTGTATGTTACAAGGCTTTGCCCTTACTTGCTGTGGGAGCTAGTTAAGCAGTCTCTGATAGACTGTTATCTTTGTGTCTGATGCTGCTTGAAGTCCACGGGCCAGGCAATCAGCAAGGGAAGATGGGTGTAAAGCATGAGAGAGCACGGACAAGCTGGAAGCCACAGCATGAGCTGAAGCCGATGAGGATGGACTGAACCCCGTGCTAGTTCTTGTTGCCTCTGGCTTCAATAGTATGGGTGTCCTGCAGAAGCTGGGACTCTTTACCATGGAGCCAAACACATACGAGGTTGCTGGGTCCAGGGACCAGGGAAGCTGAAAATCCTGGGGTAGGTGAGCAGTTGTTCACCCAGCTGCTGCCTTATGCCAGGGAGGTGAGGCAGAAGACCGGTGACAGCGGGCGTGAGCTGCCAGGCACTGCTGCTTCCCCCCTGCCCTCCAGAGCTTGCAGGAATGACTTCGTGGTGCACCCTAACAGGAAACATACAGGAAAGGGGACTTGGGGAAATGCAGTTCCTAGCCGAGTTGACACATTACAAAGCCATCTTACTGAGGTTAGAGAAAGGAATGGCTTGTTGGTTTTCTTGACTGTGTACATGTCCTCTTGGTGGAGATCAGGGTTTCTCAACCTCCACACAATTGACATTTGGAACGAGATAATTCTTCGCCGGGTGTGGGGAGAACTGCCCAGGGCACTGTAGGGTGTTTAGCAGCATCCTTGGCTTCTACCTACTAGATTCTAGAATCAATCTCTCCTTCTCAGCTGTGACAACCAAAAATATCTCTGATATTGCCAAATGTCCCCTGGGAGGACAAACTCACCCCCAGTTGAAAATCGCTTGTCTAGACCACGTGCTGCCCAAGGAGAAGAGCCATCATTCTTTATCCTGGATACAACACAGTGTTTACACACAGAAAGTGCCAGTAATTGGTTGAGTGCACACATATGTGCATAAACAAGCATTTGCCTATCACCGAGTGACACACGTGCATTGAAAAGAAAGTACTCTGCTCCTTAAATGTCCTGACTTCAGAGCACTGTTTTTCTTGGTCTGAATGCACTCCAGAGATGATCCTCACTGCTATGGTTTAATGACTATGTTTATGACCCCCATGTCTTTATCTCCAGCCCAAACCACTGCCCTGTCTGCTAACTATCTGTTTTTGAATGTCTCATTGGTCTCTCAAAGCAACACTTCTAAGCTGAACTCTCCCAGTCCCTCCATACATTCTTCTCCGGAAATCCTTGTCTCAGCAAATGTCATCATCTACATTAAGCAAACATAGAATCTTAGGAGTGAGCCAAGTTGTGTCCTAAACACAAAACTTGCCATGCTCCTGCCCTTTTGATGGTTTCCATCAGCCAGCCCCCGCTGACCTCTGCAGATCCAGCCCTTGCTCTGCCTGGAACTTGGGGATCCAGTAACTGCCTGCTGTCCTTGTCACCCCACACACTTTCAAACCCTGGCTTTGCATGTCCTGTGCTGTCTGCCTGGGAACTTTCCCTCTTATTCATCAGGGTAACTGCTGCTTCTCCTTCAAGACTCAGTTCAGTTCTCATCTTGTCCCAGTTCTTCCTTCGTCATAGCACCCCCAGCTTACCGACAAACTCCACGTTCTCCCATGACATCCTGTGTGTGTCAGAATGGTTGCTGTTTGCAAGTTATATCACATGACACTTCCTTCTTTCCCTCTGGACTGAGAACTCCTTCAGCTCAGAACCTCTATCTCATCGGCAACAGTGAGCATGAGCTACCAGGTGCTGGAACAGCGCTGCCACCGACTCACTCTGTGACCTTGGATGTCTTGCTGAACCTCTTCGTGCCTCAGTTGCCTCACTAAAGTGTCCCTTTACCAGTTTATCCATAGAATAGGCTGACCACAGTGAGACAGTTCCTGTCAGACCCTGGCTATCATGCCCCATTGCTCTCCCAACTGCCCATTGCTGTGAAGGACTACTGACCCCTCCCGTAAAAGAAAAACCTTCTGCATTTGTTTTTGAGATGCCAGCGGATTCCTGAGACTGGTAATTCTCCTGTTGCAATAGTCCTTTTGAATAAAGTTTCTCCTTTTCTAAGTCCAGGTTTGTTTTCATTGGATACAACTCTATGATAGAGAAACTATAATTAGCCCATTTTGTATAAGAGTAAAGTGAGGCTTAGAAAAAATAAATAAATTCCTTGGGACCTCGTAAAAAGCATGTGGGAAACTCAGATCATCTAACTAAAATCAGTATTCTTATACAATCTTTCAAAGTGGTTATATAAAGACACCCCCCCCCACACACACACACAGTCCCCTTGGTTGCTCACTCCTGTGCTTTTTATTTCCCAATTATTTCTATTTAATGATTTTATTCTGAGTGGAAGAAGCCAGAAGGCGGAGGCAGAATTCGACAACCTTAGGATTACAAAAGAAGAAACCAGTAAAAAGAAGAAAGGAAAGGAAAGGAAAGGAAAGGAAAGGAAAGGAAAGGAAAGGAAAGGAAAGGAAAGGAAAGGAAAGGAAAGGAAAGGAAAGGAAAGGAAAGGAAAGGAAAGGAAAGGAAAGGAAAGGAAGGAGAAGAAAAGAAAAGTCAGATTCCTAAGCAATCTGCCCCCATCCTGCCACCCGCTGAGAGCTGACACGTGGAGCGTGCGCTCTGATGCACATGCCAGTCTTGACGTGCGGGCATCAAAACCACTTAATAGTCACAATCCTCGCCTCCAGGGGAGTTGTAATGTATTATTATCACCCATAAGTGAGAAGTGAGGCAACTGAGGAGCGAAGAGGTTGAGCAAGACGTCCAAAGTCACACAGTGAGTTGGTGGCAGCGCTGGCATTAAACCTAAGACACCTGGCTCCAAGCCTGCACCTCCCCTGACCCTCCATCCCCCCAGGCTCTGCTGCCCGGTACCCACTCCCACCCCCCACCAAGCAGACCGCCCCACGCGCACTACAGCTCCATTGCTTTCCCCGGCCAGGCAAGGTTAAGCTCATTCTCAAGAACGGACCATGAACTGAGTTCAGTGCAAACAGGCAGCAGGCACTGCAGACACTAGGTCAAAGGGGAAAATCCACTGGGAGCTGACGTCGAGGATCTGCTTCTGAAAATGCCGAGATCTTGGCAACTGCTGAACACGCGCGTCTTCGCTGCCTGGACTTCTTCATGGGCCCGCAGGGTTCACTGCCTCGGTGTGCGCACCTCCTGGGACAGGGACAGACGGGAGCAGGGCGCCGCCTGAGCCGGCCGGTTCCGTGCGTCCTTGGGAGAGCGCCTCAGTCTCCAGGCCTCAGTTTCCTCCCTGTAAATGAGAGCGATGAATCAGACCGTTCTAAATTCCTCTGTCCACCTACGGAAAATTGATTTAATTAAAGGAGATTGGAGCCCAGGCATCAGTGCCTTTTTTTTTTTTTTTTAATTCACCAAGTGATTCTAAGAAGTAGGCGGATTTGAGAACCACTTCTCTGGAGTGTTTGCAAACTTGAGTATTCACCAAAAATACCTGGAGGGCTTATTCCCGCCCTGAAGTTCTGACTCAGTAGGCGTGGCGGGGGGGGAGGGGGGCATCTCTAGTAAGTTCCCAGGAAAGGCCAGCGCTGCTGGCTCAGGGTCCAGTCTCTGAGAACTGCAGAAACTTTCCCACCCTCTGAAATGGTCTATATGATCAGATGAGTAATTTTTCCCCATGTTGGAGAAAAATTTCATAGACTTCATTAGATTCTCATAGAGACCTATGACCTCAGAAGGTTAAGAGCCAAATTTAAAATCTAATCACGAATTTGAAGCTTTTTGCAGGCAGGGTTTCATAGCAGATGATTTTGCAACTTGTTTGGGCTTGAAGTAGTCCCAGGGGAGTGTGTATATCTATGTGCGTGTGTGTGTGTGTGTGTGTGTGTAAGTACCTGACATTGCCAGGCTCTAGGATGCCAACATACCAAGCAGTCCACCCTCAGTTTCCCACCCAGAAGTTGCACTCAGGGCATCAGGCTGGGGAAGAGGGTAAATAGGACAACTTTCCCCAGCACCAAATGTGAATTTTCGTGGGGGTTGGAGGGAGAGAGAGAGAGAGAGAGAGAGAGGGAGATAATTCCCAGTAACTCTATGGAAGCCAAAATAAAACCTCTCCAGATGACCATGCAGTCTCATGCCCACCGATATTGGGGCCATAAACTTGAGAAAATGAGAGTTATGCCATCGCAGTCACCCTGAGGATCAACTAACTAACTAACATTTCATCAGCATGAATTATCCTCATTCTCTCATCCAAAAGGTGGCGTGGGAAGTTCATATGTAAAATTTAACGTATATGTTTTGCCAACCTTTCAAAACGTCTATTTTCGTGAAATGTTTTATAATGCACAAGATAACATTAGGACAGTCACCCATGTATATAGTTTATAAATAGAGAAATAAACATACATACGTTGGGGCTCCATGATAGAAAACTTTGGAGACTGCTCGTCAGCTGTGCTGGTCCTCAAACTTGAGAGTGCGTCGGAGTCCCCGGAAGTTTGCTAAATAAATGCAGACTCCTAGCCGTCAGCCTCGTTCAGATGCAGGAAGTCAGGGAAATTCACATTTTACACTGACATCTTAGGATAACCTGAGGCAGGTGGTCCATGGACTCCACTATGAAGCTTGCTCTAACACCTTATTTTTTCCTTTTTTTTTTCTGTGTACTTACAAATAACTTTATTCTCACTCAAAAGCTATATATCTTCCTGGCAAGGGATGTGTAGGAGTGCAGATAAGATAACAAAAATGTCAATATTCTGCATGTCCTTCTATTTCCCCCTCCTGTGATGCCCCAGTCATTCCCCAGCCTCTCCTGTTGCTCCCTGGCCTGGGGGCACCTGTCACCACAACATGACGAAGCCATCTGCTGCCCTCTAATGGCAACAGGGCCCTGCAGGTCACTCAGCAGATAATTTCTAAGCAGGCAGGTTTGGCCCTCTTTCTTCAATCCAATTTTTCTCTAATATTGAGGAACATTTTCCAAAAGCCTCCTTAAATCGAGACATGGAAGTGCAAGCAAACAAGTCAATCAAAGAAGGCGCTGTCCCCAGGAAGGCGCTGTCCCCAGGAAGGCTTGCAGTGTGAATGACAATCTCACCAACATATTCATTCAACAACAAATATTGTAAACAGTGTACCAGGCATTGTTCAAGGTGCCAGATACTAAACAAACAAAAATCTCTGCTCTCGCAGCCCTGGCAGGCTCCTGGGGGTGAGACAAGGACATCTTAACTGTTTGATGGTGGTAAGTGCTGTGGAGAAAAATGTATGTGCCCTGGGAAGAAGAGGAAAAAGCTCACCAAGAAAAGAAGGAAATGAACATTTATTGATCACCTTTGAATTAGTGAGTGTTCTTCGTTGACTCATGTCTCTTGATCTTCACCACTCTCTCATTTAACCAGTTTACATGGGAAGAAACTGAAATTCCAAAACCGTAAGAAACTCGGCCAAGGTTGTGGTGTTAATACTTGCATGGCACTGAACTTCTTAACTGGTTGTGGCAACGAAGCCCAGGGCAAGTCCGTGAAGGACACTGCCCACACCTGCCCTTCCTCAACCCACACATCCACCTTCTCCAGGACTTGCAATGCTGCATGGAGTGTACCAGATTCACTTCCCCCTTTTAAGAAAAATTTCCCGTGTTCTCATTCTCTGAAACTCTTATTTTACCCTATGCTAATTCCATAAATGGATTCTCTTTCTCGAGTGCAGGGTTTGGTGACTGTTAAATCTCCACTAATCCCATAAATTAATTTTCTCCATTTGTAGCCTAATCAGCTACATCATCATTACCAGGTAAGATATCTGGGGTGGGGGGGATTTTTTCTGGAAAAAGTCCTTAATCCTAATAGTGGAAATATCAGGCCCTCTAGTTAGGCAGTAATGAACATGCTTGCTGAAATGATGCTATTTATGGGGATTAGCACCACACACACACAAAAAAATCAGTATCTCATTCTCCAGTCTAGCAATTGGATGCTCAGAAATGCTATAAGAAAAAGAGTTGTCTTTGTGTATATGACACAAATCCATCAATCTCTTGAATGTATCAAGTCTGTTCAAACACTAAGGAAGATTATAGAATGGGAGATTTTTAGTGTTATGAGAAAGTGAGTGTTTTGTAGATAACTAGAGTAAGAAATGAGACTAAGGGAGTGGGTATAGTTCAGGAGTAGAGCATGTGCTTAGTATGCACGAGGTCTTGGGTTCAATCCCCAGTACCTTCATTAAAAAAAAAAATGAAGGGGGCAGGTAATATCTCGTGGGGTGCACAAAAACAGTAAAAAGGAATCTAAGGTGATCTGGGTGAGAACTCACATCACCCACCATAGACAATAACATTATGAAAATATCATTCAATTTTACTATTAATTCAAGCAATACAAACTGTAACAGAAAGATATTGTCTACCTATCATATTTGCAAAGATTTAAGAGTTAGTCAAAGTTCTTAAGATACACACAGAAAAATTTTGCAGCCATGTGAGGTGATGCATGGTAATCATTTTGTAATATGTATGTGTATGAAATCACTACATTGTGTACCTTAAAAACTTACACATTGTCAATTATATCTCAATAAAGCTGGGGAAAAAACAGAAAAAGAAACTAATTTGTATTGTATATTATTGATAGAAATAAAAAATATATCTTTCATTCAGTTTTTGTACTTTGTATATATATTCCACTTATCTTCCAGAATATTTTATGGAATGTGTAGCGAGGGGGTAAAAAACACAAAAGATGTTAATGTTTACACAAATCAAATTTAACTTCTTTTTTTTTTTTAAGACTGCATGTTTGTAGTAAAGCTTTTCAATCTTAAAGAAAAAAAGTTACGCAATAGCCAGGTCTAGGTTGGCAATGGTGAAACGAGCCTTTGCATATCTTGTTCCTGGAAGTATAAATTGATACAGTCCTTTTTTTCAAACATATTTGACAGAATCCACCAAAATTTGAGATCACGTATCTTTTGATGTAGTGATTCCTTTCCTAGGAATTTCTCCTCTAGCCATACTCACACAAGAACAGATGGTTTAGTGCAGCACTACTGGTAAAGGCAAAAACTGAAAAACGACCAACTGGATACCAACGGGGGACATCCATGCAAAAGGAAGCTACTTGTTAAAAATAATGAAATATACAACTACAGGTACTGGCATAGAAAGATGATCATGAGATTGGAATGTATTTCTTGCTTACTATAAGACCTTATGCAACTTACTTTACCTCTCTAAACCTCAAGTTCTTCATCTGTGAAGTGAGGATAAAATATTGAAATAGGGTGGCTGTGCAGATTAGATCCTATACATCAAGTGTTTTGCATAGTGTTTGGCATTTAGTCAACGCTCAATATATATTAGTGAAATCATTGTGATTGTTCAGAGATAAAAATGAAAGCTTCAAAACAGCAGGTAGAATTACTTTTCTTTTGTTAAAAAAAAGTCCAGCTTATACTACAGAGAAAAAAAACACTCAGATGTATTTCTTAAAGTGTGAGAGTTGAAAGATAGAGAATTATCACTTTTTACTTTATACATGTTGGTATTTACATTTTCAACAATCAGCCCATGTTACTTTCAAAGTGATGATGAAATATATTTTTTTAAAAGGTACATGAGACTTGGACTCTGGACTGTTGCTAAGTTGTTTCTACCAGAATCTCTACTTTCCATCGTTTGGCTGAACGCTTCTGCTTAAAAACACTGTCCTACTCAGGGTGCTTTCACCACGTGCCTCTGTGGAATGGTCAAAGGTATCACCACAGCGAGCGTCAAGTGACTCAGAAGAGAAAACACACTGTCACAAGCCCACACTCTGAATGAATGATGAGCTGTTTTTAGTTTCGACAAGAAGCCACAGAATATTGTTAATAACTGAGGAACAACAAGAATCCTATAGTTCTGATGTCTCAGTCAGATATGTGAGGGTGTTGGAAGGACCAAGTGATTTTAAAAAAAGAAAAAGAATATATTTTTTAAAGTCTCAGTGAGCTACTTCAAATAAAAGTAGAAATCAGAATTCTGTGGATATTCAGAATATTTGTTGTTGTTGTTCTTCGAGGGGCAAGGTAATTAAGTTTGTTTATTGATGGGTTGAGTGATTGATTGATTTTAATGAACGTACACCCAGGACTTCGTGCATGCTAAGTATGCGCTCTACCACTGAGCCATACCCTCCCCCTTGGTATTTAAAATATTGAAGGTCAGGCATTTGAGCCAAAAATACATTTGCCTACAAAACTTTCTTTCTTTCATTGTCTGCCAGGAGGGTTACATAAGCCTTTCTTCAGCACCACCCAAAGTCCTCAATAAAAGGAACACACTCAAATAATAACAAGATGAAGGCTCCAAGTGGAAATTCAATTGTATTTATTTTTTCTTATACAGAATCAGAGAAGTAAAAATCAGTACCAAACTCCAGGTAAAATAGTTTGATCTGACTGATTTTTCTGCATACTTTCTGTATGCATAGAAATCTACATTAAAAATAAACACACATATGTCATATTACAAAATGTAGAAATAATTTTTTAAAAAGTTAAAGTACTAACACATAAATGATGTAGTGTGTTAGGGAAATGGTCTCTGTCAATTGCCCATTTTCCCAATTAAATTAATGTACAATTTCCTTTTAACTGCTTTTATTTTTCTTAAAAGTTGCACTTTCAGAAGTTACTTTCCAATTATGTCATGAGAACACAACTTGTCATTAGCGAAACTCACACTCCAGATTGCCTTCTTCTACAGAGAACTTTTCTCCCTTGATGGGGTCGGCAGCACCCCCAACAAACTAAAGGTTTTACTGTTTTACGTGCTCCTCCTATATCATATAGTCAACGAAAGAAATGGCATTTCACATCCTAAATGCTATGGTAAAACATTAACAATTACTTAGATTTAACAGAATTGCAAATAGTTTTTGACAGTGTATCTACTTCAAGAAAATGTGTTTTATCAGGGGAAAAAAATACCTTGAAAGAAAGATCTATGAAATTATTTTCAATTTCAATTTTTAATATGTCTTTTTCCTGGCAAAATTATTGGATGAAATGTTGAAATTTATGGATTAATTTAAGACTAAAAAGACAAGATATTCTCGCAGTTGTTTTAAAATAAGAAATAAAGTATAAATAGCACCTTATCATGAATTCTGCAGGGGTTTTAACCCTTAAAATAATAGGAAATATCCTTTAAAAGTTGTTCTTTATATTTCTAGCTTTAGTGTTTTTTAACAAAGGCTGTATTTTATGGCCTTAAAGACAACAACAAAAATTAAATCTGGCTTCATTTATTAGTAAACATGTAGTCTGGGTCCATATTTAATTCTGGAAAAATACTTGTTATGTTCATTAATAAATGTTCCAACTAATTTCACTAAAAAAATTTTTCTAGTATTTTCTAATGCCACAAGCTTACTAGGAAATTACTTCTAAAAACTGATAATACAAATCATCGATGTTTTAACTACCTAAAAAAAGAAGAGGGGTATCTGTTTCTTTTATGTTTAATAACCTGAAAATGAGTCTACAAAAATATTTTTTAAAAATACAGTAACACTGCTCAGTTTTATTAGGTCCCTTGTTTTTGGTTGTTTTTTGTTTTTTTGTTTTTTTGTTTTTTGCTTTTTCTTAGAAAGAATGTACAATGCTTTTTGCAATGACTGCTAACACAAGAGAAAAAGAAATAGTGCTCCCTTCAATTTAGTAGCAACAGAAACATCTACCCCCATCCCTCTCAGAGCATTTCGAGTGAGAGAAGGAATCAGAGGAACAGAAACTATGGGTCCTTTGGGGGGAAAAAAATCACTTCATTGTGTTGGGAGCAACGGTAGGTTTATGCCTTTGTCTGTCTATGTACTCAGCATCAGCGGGGACAGGGCACTAGCATCCCCGCCCCTCCTTTTCCCACATAAAGTGCACTGAAGCCGTCTTTTCTTATATAGCTGTCTTTTGGTACAAAGGTTGTAGGAGAAAATTGCTGCTTTGTTCTTTCGGGGCACCTCTCATGCCTCCTGCTCGTCTCGCTCGTCTCGCTTGGGGTCCTATAGCTTGTCTACTTCCATTTCACACCTAGTATCCTTTCCACTATATTCCATAACTTGACTACTTCATCTCTGCCCTTGTCACTTGCCTTCTTTCCAACAAGATAAGATGTATTCTGCTCGTCTATAATCTGGTAGATCGAAAGGGATCTTTAATTAAAGATCCCCAGCAAATAAGCCCTTTGGGAATTAAAAGGTTCCTCTCAGAGACCTGCATTATGAATGTCTTTCAAAAAAAAAAGATATTAAATTCATAGATTATAAATAATGTCAGTTCACAATATTAAACAGTTGAGGACTTCATTGGCAATGCAGGCAGAGTGCATGTCAGGTGGACCTGACGCTCTCTCTCAGTCCTTAGGAGCTAATAAAAAACGTTTTTGGTTACATAAGAGGTACTGAGTACATATTACATGCCTTTTGATACCAACTGTAGCAAACAGGGTTAGGATAATATACTTAGGAATCAACTTCACTGACTTCAGAAACATGTCTCCACCATCCACCCTCAGGGGGCGTTATTTTACACGTCAGTCAGAGATCTGCTTCATCCTTCAGTTTCATAGATAACAGTGTTTTTCAACACTTGAAAATCTTGAAAGAAGCAAAACCAACAAGGCTTCAGAATTTAAAAAGCAACAGCTTCCTGTGTATGCTAGCAGGTTGAAAGCTACATTGTCCCGATGTTTTCAGGACAGTTTCCAAAGCCCAAAATACAGTTGCCACTGATGCATCAAAAACATCTGGTTGCCCTTTGTCATCAGCTACAAAATGATAGCGCTTTATAAAATAAACGTCAAGTTCTAAGCTGCAACTGAAAAAAAAAATCCAACTTGTAATTTTAAAAACTTTTGTTTAATAAATGTTCATAATTGGTGCCAAACTGGTCTCTTTCATAAGATCTTAGTGGAGGAACTGTGACTCATGCTGCTGTTCCTCTCCTGCTGGAAGGACTGGCTGTCTAGATGCTGCTGCACAGTAAAATGATGAAGGATAAACTGCAATAGGGCTGTGTGTGCCTTTGTGAATACAAAGTAATAAGAACCATCAGAACCAGCATGGATTCAAAACTACATTGTATTCCATACAGCAGAATTTTACTATCCATACAATGATTTTTTTTTAAAGCTCAAGTTAAATATTTTTTAAAGCATTTGGTACTAATGTTATCAATACAGTTTTTGAAACTGTAAATCAGGTAGAATTTTGTGTACATTTCCTGGACCGAGCCGCCTGTCAGAAGTCACTGCCTGTGGTCAGCTTTTCATGGTTTATAATCAACTGATGTATGAATTTCAACGAACACCCATAAAGCTTAGTCATGGGGCAGCAGAGAGAAAAGCGGAGAAGCAATTCTGCATAATCAACTCTGCAGAAATGATTCTGCATAACCCATCACAGGAATGCAGGCGTGCAGAAAATGAAAATAGAATGTTTATTTATGTTTAAGTTAAGTTACTGCCAATCAAATCCAGGCAATGATTAAACTGGCCACAAGGAAAGGAGGGAGCATGCGTCATGGAGGCAGAAAGCGGCACACCTGCAGACTTGCTCTGCTCCATCGCTTTTTCCAAGAGGCCCAGGAAATGCCAGGTCATGGCTGCACCCAAGCTACAATGGTTATCGGTTACAGCCAGGTCAGAAAGGGCTCGCTTTTGTTCAGAGCAGACTCTACATCATTGAAGAGGGGGATCAGATCTTCAGATTCCAAAGTTCCGAGGTCAACGTTTGTTCCCGGAAGACAGTCAAGAAAATCAGGGAAACGGGTCTGTTGAGGGTTGATGTTCATGGGAGTCTGTCCTGCGTTTTCTCCTGTAACAGAGTGAAATGAAACCATTTTAATTCCTGTTTCTAAGCTCTTGAAACTGGGACAAATTCAACTGTCAGCGTAACTCTCATCTTCATTTCAGCTGTTGTCTACATTCAAACAGAAGATTTTATTGCTGCAGGTCGAAAATACTTCATCTCTGTGCACAATTTCAGCTACCACATTATTGATACTGAGTTGATGATGCTCACTCGTAAGAGATACAGAGATGCCAGGTGAATCTTGAATTGTTCTGGGTTGACACGGTCTGGGACAGGTGGTCCAGGGAGATAGGAAAGGAGCAAGTGAAGGCACTGTGGATTTGACCTCCGATCGACGCCTTCTCATGAATGTCACAAAGAACTGGTTTGTGAAAGGGTAGAAAGGTTCTGCCTGTAATAATCTTGTTACGGAGCTACAATCCAACAATTTAATTGTAAGCTTGAATTTGCCCCATCATCCCTCTTTATGCTCAAAAACAGTAGGAGTGTGGATAGATAGGAGGAGTTTCTTTTCACCACGTTATTAAAACAACTATCTCGCAGGGGAGGGTATATCTCAGTGGTAGAGTTCTTGCCCAGCATGCACAAGGTCCCAGGTTCAATCCCAGCACCTCCATTAAAAATAAATTAATTAAATTAAATGTTAAAAAAGCTACCTTCATCGACAGCTCTAGGGATAATTTTCAAAGTATTTTAAAAGGTGGGTTCTGCAGACTGCCCCCCTCACTCCATGCACACATACACCCCACGACTATATATCTTTCTTCCCCACAATGCATGAGTCACTGTGCACGGGAGCATATTAAGGTTCTGAGAAGTCTTGTAGTAAGGAACTCTGTTTTATTTTGCTTAAGCCAGTATTACCTAAATCCATTTTATCATCAAATCCAATTTTGGCAGAATTTATATCCTAATAGAACTAGAGTCTGGAGGACATAATTGACAATGCCGTTCCAGAGTAAAGTGTCTGGGATGTGACATGAAGAATACATATTCTCTATAAATAATGTAAAGGAGAAAACATATTGACTGTTGTGCCAGGAGACAGAGCTTCTTAACCGTGTGACCTCAGACACACCTCACGTGTCTGAAATTGGGGTGACAGTACCTTCTTTACATTCTGGAGTTAAGTGCTATATAGGATCTGCCACATATATGTGGCTCTGGGCTTCATTCATACATACGCACACGTACAAATACGAAAACACAACAAACGTTTGTTGATTGTGCTGAGAGAAAGAAAAACCTGGGAACAATTGGTTCATTCCAATAGCCTAGTCAATTATCTGAAGGGATAAAATATACCTCAAAGTCTGAGGAGCACTGATAACTATGACCAGCTTCCACCACAGAATCAATTTGAAGAAACCTGTTAAATTAGCTTTTGGGTCCTACAAGTACAATAGCCTTCCTGAGAAACGTGCATAGAAATTTCACTATTCTGAGCAAAACCCGAGAAAATTCATTTTAACCACATGCATTTTCCAAGGAGAAAAGCTACATCTTTTTGAGTGATGAGGGAAACATAATCAAACTTGCATTCGGATGACACCAAAACTCCATGGCTTTTCTCTAACTTATAAAATGTCAATGACTCTTGGAAATATTTTATAGGATTTTCATTGTTAAAGGCAGTAGTCTGAAAAATTAAATCAAGTTCAACATGACTTTGATGTTGTATCACTGACATTGAAAAACAACATCAACTGAGAAAACAAAATCCAAAATAACTTTTCCTAACCACTAGAGTGTAACTGATGAAAGGAGGCTTAAGAAAATTATCTGCCCTGAAAAATTATCTGATCTAAAGTGCTGGATGTCTTTTCTTCATCTCCAGTTAGAATTATTCATCTCTACTGATCTCTCATTTTAACTTTTCAGTAAGTCAAGAATACACTTATTAACCAAATCAAACCTCTGTTGTAAAGAATTCCTCTTATCCTTTCTCTTCAGACATAGAAAGCATAAAGAGACTAAAGGTTCTTCATTAAGGTTAAAGTTTTTTAAATGTCTCTCTTTGGAGCAACTTTCCAACCTCATAGTTATCTTTTCGGTCTTTGCAGTTTTATCCATTTAAAAAATGGGACATAAAATACTTTAATAAAATAAAATTAAATTAAATTTGAGAATTTAAAAAGGTTGGACATATTATACAGCATGGGGAATATAGCCCATATTTTACAATAACTATAAATGGAGTATAAACTTTGATAATTGTGAACCACTATATTGTACATATGTAACATATATAATATTGTACAGCAACTATACTTCGATTAAAAAACTAAAGGAGGCATATTTGCATCAACAATAATAATAATTAATTAATCAATCAACAAAAAGTGGGACAGACCAAAAACCGGGCAATTCTGAAAGGATGTGATCAACAGAGAATATTCTGAAAAGATGGGTGACTTCCCAGCCTTTGCTCTTGTTATTCCCTCCACTCTCTCCTCACACCACATCCAGCTGTTGTTTCCAGGTGTGTTCTGCAAAGGGAGTGCTCAGCTGGCTTCTTCCCATTCAACTTCTGGTCAGTGGGTCTACTAGACCTTTTCTAGCCACACCTGAGCTCTGGGCAGCTTTTCCTCATCTTGTTACTATGTAATTAATTACATTTCTCCCCTGAGTGGGTTTATCCTCACTTCCTATAAGACTTCACAGATGTGACCCTAAACTCAACGGGCCAACATTCACATAACCTGGAACCCTACCTAACATTTAACAAGTCCAACCTGTACATGACTTCAGCCTTCTTAGGAGGAGAGGAGAACTCTGTGCCAAGCGCTAGCCTCATGAACTCTCACAACTCTATGAAGTGAGCATGTTACTCCCACTTTACGGGTGAGAAATGTGAGGCCCCTGGAGGTTACATCACTTCCCCAAACTCACTGCCAAGAAGCAGAGAAATAAAGATTAATCATGTTGCTTGTCTGCAAAAACTATGTTCTTCTTTTCAGGACACAACTTAATTCTACATTTTGGCTTCAAAACAATCCTTATTTATCAATTCAACATCATTTAAAAAAGCCATTAAGTGTGCACCAACAGATGAATGGATAAAGAAGATGTGATACACACACACACACACATTCACAATGGAAAGCTTTTTCACTCAGCAATTAAAAAGAATGAAATTTTGCCATTGGCAGCAATGTGGATGGACTTGGAGGGCATTATGCTAAGAAAAATAAGCCAGATAGAGAAAAACAAATACTGTCTGCTATCACTTACATGTGGAATCTAAAAAAATACAACCAACTGGTGAATAAATCAAGAAAGAAGCAGACTCACAGATACTGAGCACAAACTAGTGGCTACCAGTGGGGGAGGGGCGGGAGCAGTAATGGGGTAGGGGGTTTTTTACAAACGGGTTATTATGGAGATTATATAAAATCACGTGTGTGAAACTTTAGAAAATGGCAAAGCAATTTAAAGAATCTTTCATTCTATACAAATATAAAAAATTTTAAAAGTCATAGGAAAGAATCCATCTTCTTTATTTTTCGATGTCAAGCTTAGATTTAGATAAGCTCTTGAGTCTTTTCTTATTTAAGGTTGCTTTTTAGCTTTACTGGCGTCCCAGTGTTTAAAAGGTGAAAAGCAAACAGTTATTAAACATAGGAAGGAGCCACTTCATAAGGCTGTTCCAAAGAGGGCAAAATAAATCTTACACTGGAAACGAAAGAAGGACATGGAGAAAGAGAGGGAGGGAGGCGGGCAGGGAGGAAGAAGGCTGAAGTAATAAATTGAAGGATAACCAAACAAACAGTTCAAACCATTCCTGGGTGACTCCTCACAAGACAGTCTGTGCAGTTCTCTAAACATGGAGATGACGGCCCGCACCGAGGGCCTGAACAGCTGCTCCAGCGCCCCGGCCGAGCTGGGCTCCTGTCTGACGAGGCATTTAGACTCAGAGCACGAGGACCATGCGGAGCAGAGTGTCAGAAACACGGACACCCCGACCGTGGCACTCGGGAAAGCGGTCACTGTCACCACAGGACAGCTTTCTACCCACAGGGATGACGGAGGAGAACCTTGCATGACTAATTCCAAAGAGTAGACACGTCAGCTCTTTAAATTTAATTTTTGCTCTAGAATATCTTCTGGGAGTTTAGGACTTTGATAATTTAGTCTAGGTTTGGCCAATAAGACCACATTTGGAGCCTCACTCCTGGAGAAAAGGAGGTAACCGGAAGCCAGATGAGGCCTGGCCTGAAGGCAGGGCAGCCAGGGACTAGGTCGCATTTCATTGCTGGGGGAGGACGTTGTTACCCTGTGAGGACTTGGAGCCGACAATTTTGAATCCTCTGAGTTGCTTAACTTTTCAAATACCCACCGCCGACTGCTTCCCAAATGCAGTGAGTAACATGAAAAAATTTGCATCCTGGTGGCCCAGCCCTTACAACCAAAAGCTGGAAAAGCATAAATATTCCATTGTGGAAGAATGGCAAAGCAGACAGTGGTATGTTAATGCAATAGTGAGGAAAGGGCTACAGGAACAAGCTGGGGAAAAAAAAAACAGTAAAGAAAAAAAAGCAGAAGTTAAAATCCTGTGTCCATATATAAAACTGTATTTGTGTAAACTACAGGGAAGGGCTAGGGTTTATTAATAGCGTGGTTCAGGTGGCTTTTCAGCTGTCATTTTATGTTGCTGTTGAGGTTAAGTGTTTCTGGTTGGCTTTCAGAACTGAGATGACTAAAGATACGGTCTGGAAGTGCAGACCCACTGCCAGGACTCGCAGGCTCCGCTCCCACCTGTGTCCATCTCGTCCACATTGCTGAGGAAGTCCTCCGGAGTCGTTGGCACGCTGTAGCACCCCAACCCCAGGCCGCTGTCGGTGCTCTGCTCCCTCGAATGATACGGCCCCCTGCCGAGCAAAAGATGGAAAGAAATTTCAAAATTGAAATACAGTCACAAAGGCCCCAAAAGAGTATAGTGCTGTCAACCTGCCCTATCTCCCAGGTAATGAAGGGAGGGTGAACTTTGCGCCTCCTTTACATCTGGAAATGTATAACCCTCTGTCAGTAAAATTAGTAAATTGTAAGCCAATAAAACTGCCATCATAGTAAACTGACACTGATTCCCTTTTCATCTCAAAATACTCAAAATAACAATTTGAACACTTGGTTCTACATCTAGAGAATGATACCATTTATGTAAATTAAAAAAAAAAACAGAAAATGTTGAATATTGCTTCTGGATACACCTGAACAGGCAATAAGAAGTACGAAAATATGCATGATGGATACACATCAACTTCCAAACTGCCTAGGGGCTATCACTAGGGCGGCAAGAAGGGAAAGAAACAGATTTCAGTGGTGGGGATGAGTTTACATATTAATTATAAGACATTAAAAAAAATAAGATCTATGGAAATATGTCACATCTGGGTGTTGGGTACATAGGTAAATCTTGAATTAGTCGTTATACTTCTCTGAACATCTGAAGTATTTTAAATCAATCATCTAAAACGCCTTTCTTTTGTCATATCGGTTACTGTTTGTTTTCATCTCTTTATTTTTAATAACTTTCATAATTGTATTTGCTCATTTGCCAGAAGCCACTGCAAGGGCAGAAAAGATGCAAGAAATAGAAAACTGCCCTTTATTTGGGTTTAAAAGACTATAATTATGATTGACTTGTTCTATGCACAAAGATATTTCTGGCTAAATTACCTTTTGCTTCTGCTCATACGTTTCATATTTTAAAACAACACCCCTTTGTTTTAATTAATTTTATCATAAAATGATTTTAGACTCACATAGAAGATGTAAAAAGAGTACAGAGTTCGTGTGCATCCTCTACCCAGCTTTCCCGAGGACGTGGCACAGAAACATGGTACAGTGATCAACACCAGGGATGGACAATGTGTAATACTATTAACTAAACTATAATCTTATTCACATTTCACCATAAACATCACCTCTTCATTGTTCCCTATTTACCACAGGACATGCTTTTATCCCCCTGTTGGCTACATGAAACCACAAGAAACCTGTTAACAATTACTACACAACACCATCCCATTGAAATCATCCCATTTTTAAATTATTGGTTAGAGGTTTACTCCATGTCATATCACGATTTTTGAATTTGAGATTTTGTTTTTAAAAGGTAGATGACTTCTTCCTCTACTTTTCTTTTCTGCCACTTCCCTCCACACTCTCCCTCTATCCTCACCCCAACCTCCAAGCTCCCAGCATAAACAAAGACCCATAATACATGAAACCACATAATAAAGAAAGCAAAAGTAAGTGGCCTCAAAATATTGACTTACCCATTGAGGAAAGGATCCGAGCTATTATTCGTGATGGATCTCATGTCTGGGGTCATGGCGGGGGTGTTGACAGCAGCCTGAACTGTGGCCAGGGTCTCTGCTTCCATGGGCAGCTGTCTGCAGAGGGCGGCTTCCTACAGAAACAGGACAGTCACAGGGAGAAGCAAGAGTCATTTACTCATTGTCACAAGGATAGGAGCAAAGGATGCTTTGCACAAAAACTTTTCACCAAACATACACGCACTCTATGTTTATTTCCCATAAGCCAAAATCATCAGGAAATCATTAGTGTTCTTTCTTTGAAGAAAGTCTTACAGGCATAAGTCACTTTCTCACATTCACAAAGTTAACCAGAAGCTCATGTGGTATTTGCCCTCAAAGCATTTACGTAGTGACTGTCCCACCCATCCAATTGAAGTCATATAAAGGTCTCTCAAGACACTTTCTCAGAGACAAGGCTATTTTATCCTAGGTGTTCAGACCAAATCTAAATCAATCAGAGCAACTGGTCTTCTCCAACTAGCAGGTGCATTCTGGTCTCTGCCACTTACAGGGCAGTAACACTGTGGGATGAGTTCATTTCAGGCTTGCATAAAATCACATCTGGCAGTCTTATATCAATAGCCAGGACAGCAAAACGACTAGTTAAAAAGTTTCTTAGTCAATCAGTTTTTCCATTTGACTAATTATTTCCCTGACTAAAATGGCTGAAGGTTGGGGAACCACTCAGTTCCAGTCCGAATCCCACTGACGATTACCTATTTGATAGCATATGGATTTCATTAGCAAAAATTAAAACATGAACTTTCTTTTTTGTTAAGCTAGCATTACTCTGCCAAGGAGAGTCAATCCAAAAGTTTATGAATTTGACTGCAATTACTTTCTCTAGCTAGAACCTCCAGGGAGTGGCTCCCATTTTGACAAACATAACCAGACACCAAATTCCTTTCCAATTTGCTGCTGTTTCCAGAGAATAATACTTTTGTATATTTGTACTTGCGTCCAAAACCAAAGTTAGGACCTTCCCGTATTTACGCCTATCAGTTTCCCACTACCCAGGCTGAAGTCATTGGTCTCACTGTCCCTCAAACCCCAAAACCCTGGCTACCATGGCAAACAGACTATTCAGGCCATCTAAGTTACAGGGTCTGTGTTACACTTCTTCCAGTCCCAACATGCTATGATTTTATAGAGTAACTGCTGTCTAGACAAGTCTAGTGAAGTCATCGGCTATAAAAACTTTCGGTTACTAGAGTTCATTATACTGTTACTAGGAGTTACGGTAGCATGAGTCTTATAAACCGTGGGAGAGATGATTGATAAGAAACTGTATTGTTAACTTTTACTGAAATAAATCCCCTGTCCAGAAAGGGCTCCTCGTTCACTCCAGCTCATCCAGATGGCAAATAATCAAATACTTAACGAACAAATTTTATTCAGTAAATCTATAAAAAGCAAACCAAAAAATGGAGATTTTTTTAAAAAGGGGATTTGAGTCCATAATCCCAATCTTGGAAGTACCTTCTGAATAAATCTAGAAACACTGAGTTATTTTCTTGTAATTGTTTCTATGTGATAGGAAGTGCACATTTGAAACCTTATCTTCCAAGCAAAGCTTACCGGGAGGCCTCAGACAGAAGAATAACAGGGGCTGGACCTGATGGGAGGGGCATAGACCACCAACCCCTCAAACACACACACACACGCAAACCAGTCTGAAAGCAGCCAGTCAATGATACAGTTTCTGGTCCTTTATAAACTGCAGATTCAAAGGTCTTTTGGACAATCACCTTCATTATCCAAAAAAATCAACTTTAATTAGAATATTCCAATTCTCCAACCATTCTGAAGATTTGAGGAGGTTATCCCTAAACTGATGCCCCTTTAAACATACAAGCTGAAGAGATTCCTGCATTTCTTTATATCTGACATAATTCTTTTTAATTTTTTTGTTTATTAAAAAAATTGTTTTGTGTGTGGGAGAAGTAATTGGGTTTATTTATTTATTTTTAATGGAGCTACTGGGGATTGAACCCAGGACCTCGTGCATACTAAGCATGTGTTCTACCTCTGAGCTATACACTCCCTCCAGGACATCTATTCTTCTAAATATGCTGCTAGGAGGATAAAAAAACATCTCGCCAAACACTGAAAGAATACTGGTTGAATTTGCAACTCCAGGTGGTCTGAATTTAAATATAATAAGAATCATTTCTGGAACTTCATTAGATTTAAAAAAAATTACATAACATATATGAATTATCTGTCATTTGTAATGACATATGAAAATAAAATGTTAAATTGTAAGAAAAATACCAGAAACTAGATACAAAATCTATAGTTCTAAATTTTCATTTAAATTACTCCTGGAATATTTCAAATAGATACTGTATGCCTTTTTAAAAGAACACTTGTATGTGGCTAAGCATGTAAGTGAAATTCAGAAGAACTATTTATAATAACCAAAGCTGAAATAACCTAAACTATAATGGGGAAATGTCTCACGGTGTCATTTCACATCTCTTTCCTCTATTTTATTTTATTTTATTTTTTAATTGAAGTATAATCAGTTACAATGTGACAATTTCTGGTGTACAGCACAATGTCCCAGTCATATGTATATATGTATATATATATATATATATATATATATATACACACACACAGACACACACACACACATATTCGTTTTCATATTCTTTTTCATTAAAGGTTATTACAAGATATTGAATACAGTTCTCTGCTCTATACAGAAGAAATTTTTTTTGCCTATTTTTATATATAGTAGTTAATATTTGCAAATCTCGAACTCCCAAATTTATCCCTTCCAACCACCCTTCCCTCGTAACCATAAGATTGTTTACTATGTCTGCGAGTCTGTTTCTGTTTTGTAGATGAATTCATTAGTGCCTTCTTTTTCTTTATTTAGATTCCTGTTCCCTCTGTTTCAAATGAAAGATAACTGAAGCTCCATTCCTCAGCATCGATGTGGTTTCCCTCCGTTCTTTGAGGACGTGACCCCCACGGCATTGCGAGGCAATGCTATGTTCTGCCGGTAGGGGGCTCACGGTATCTTTTTGACCAAATAACAAACGACAGAGAATACAGAAAGGGTGTTGACTATACCTGAAACTAACTTTGAAATATAAATTAGTCCAGTCTGAATTAGAAAGTTATTCGAGGGGGCAACGCTTTCTCTGAAATGATTCTAAGATTATTCTTGGGTGGCCCCAGCTCTAGACCCACCTGTTCCCTAGCCCACCTGCATGGTGGCCCACAAAGCCTGCCTGTCCACGTCTCCTCCGTTGTCTCCCTCACTCCTCCCCACTGCTCCTCCCACTTCCAGCATCTGCTCCAACTGTTTCCTCTGCTTGGAACACACTCCTAAGATCTTCCCAGATCTTCACTCCCTCACTGATGTCTGTTTCCTATAGATGCCATCTCTTTAGACGTTATGTTAAATGTTCTCCATAGCAACTTATTATTTAGTGTCTTTCTCATTAGAATGTAAGGTCCATGAGGAAAGGGATCTTATTTGTCATGGTCATTCCTATATCCCCACTGTGTACAACCACCCGGGTATATAGTAGGTACTTATAAATATCTGCCCAATGAAACAATGAAAAGTGTTACCAGAATTCAAATGGAAAAACCATTTTAAATTATAATTAATAATAAGAGAAAAAATCAGCTAAGAACATTCATTTCTTATCTTCAACCACAAATATGAGTAAAGTAACAGTCTTCTGCCTACATCCATCTAGCCAGGCTCAAACTTCATCCTAATTTAATGATCCCACTGCACTTTTTTTCCTGCTCCCAGTACAGAAGACAAGCAGGAGGTCAGAGTGATCAGAAGCAGGGATTCCAGGGCCAAAGGCTTGATCTGAACCTTGCCATCTCCTAGCCGGCTACTTAACCTCTCTGTTCCTCATCTATAAGGTGGGGATAATAACAGCGTCTCCCCAGTAGGGCGGCTACAGTGATAATATGAGGTAATATGTATATGATGCTGAGAACGGTGCTGGCACAGAGATCTTTTAATAAATGCCAACTAAGTATTATGATTATTATCATCTCATGTATTCCAATCCTAGGAAACAAAAGCAAAAACGAAAATAAACAACCAGTCTTAAAAGTCACCCTATCACGTGGACCTGATCCGCTTTGAGTAGTCTGACACTTCTTCCTGGTCAGCCTTCACCTTGGAAGGATTAAACCTAAGGTGAAATCCACCATGAATCAGCAAAGGTAAGAAAAAAAATTTTTTTTAAGTCAAGGAGAGATCTGTAAACCTTTTTGTATAACATAAAATTAATTTTTAATATAAATGGATAATGGTGAAGTTTCATTTCACACAGTTGTTTTTATAATATAACAGTCCCGTATTTAGGATTTTTTTTTAAAGTCTAGCCTTTTTGAATGAAAATATTTTCCTATTTCTGTTCATAAATTGGAGAAGAAAAGTATGAAATTCAAGGTTTGGAAATAAAAGGACTAACCTCGCTCACATGTCCCCATTCAAACAGTGGAGGATTTTAATTTTTTTTTAAAAAAAGCAAAATTGAGGTGTAAAATTAAGCCTCAGACTCAGTATGATTTTGGCTGCTACATGACATCTGCCCTTGCAGGGCAGAAATAAAGGCCAACACCTGACTTTAGTTTGACCAAGATGCAGCAGTCAAGACTGATGGAAATAAGACAGCTGAAGCAAAGACAGAAGATAGGGACACTGGACTAAGCAAACTGACATGGAAACGGGGACAGCTGAGCAAGGCTGGTGGAGGACATGACTCAGGCCTCTAACTCCGAGCTGGCAGCGCAGCTGCCCTAACCCTGTGCTCCCACCCAGCCCTCTACCCCACCCCCACCCCCCACAGCCCTCGTCCAGCAGGATAATGAATGCTAAGCTGGAGGCACACCGAGCTCCTTGGTCTCTCACTCCCACCTCTGCTCCAGGTCAGCAATCTGTTCACAGATGCCTTCCTCGTGTCCTTTCCGCCCCCCCCACCCCGTCCTCCCAAACAAGTTACCTCTTCATCAAGCCGAATCTCCCCCACCCTCAGAAGTTCTGTTACACCACCTCTTCCAGAATGCCTTCCCTGACAACTATAACCACAGCAAACCACTACCTTCTCCTCCCCCAGCCCTGAAGTCCAAAATAAACGTGTCTGGCCCCAAAGCAGCTCTTCCTGCTAACCTCAAGCTTTCTCCTAACACCATCACCAGTCCTCCCAGCTCCAAATCTGAGTCAACTGTCTCCCTCAGCTTCCCCAACAATTCATTCATTTGCACCTGTATTTATTTTTTTAAATACTATGGAGGCTACCAGGTGCCAGGTGTGGCTCTCGGCAGCAGGGATACAGCAATGAACAGCACAGACAGTACCCTCCTCAGCGAGGATTCCAGAGGGGGAGACAGACTGTAACAAAAACCGATGGAGAAAGGCCAAGCCTTGTGTGGCCCATCTCACTGATCTCTGCATTCTCCAAGCCTCTTTCCCAACTCAAATAGTCAGCACTGCTTCTCTAGATCTTCCAACTGACCCGCCTGCCTCCAGTCAATCTCCAAGTGCAAGGCTGCACCCCAGATCTCTGTTCTACACTTTGTCATAATCTTTACAAAAAGTGACCAGTGCAGAAGCATCAGGATGGGGAGAGGCCAGGATGTCATGTCCAACAAAGAAGCAAGGGAAAAAAGAGATGTGAGGGGCACACCATGGCTCTCAAACTATTAATGGACTTCAAATGGAAGAAGGAAGATTCCTTCTATCCCAGACTGGAGGCAGATATGATGGAAGACTTTGTAGTTAGTAGCCCGTTCAGTGGTAGAACGGGGTGCGTCTCAAATCTCTGGGCTACTGGCCTCTGGAATTTTCAAGGAGTTGTTGAGGCTTAAATGCTCCTGGACATGGCTAGGGGTTGGCACAGGATAAAAAGTGTCCTTGGAATCAGAATGATGGAAGCTCAAATCCCAGCTCAGCGACTCCCTAGCTGTAACATCTTGGACTAAATTGTTAATCTTTCTTGACAGTTGTGTTCATCTGAAAAAAAAAATGACTTCTAAGATTCATCTTGCTGAGCTGTTACATATAGATTAAAAAGCATATTTATCAAGAACCTGGCACAATGAAGCAGTCAGGACAATGAGCTACTCAATAATAGTGTTAAGTGTCTTAGGAGGCAGAGATATTAGCTAATTCTTGAATATCTTTGACTACCTGTACAGCACTGTCCTAAATGCTTTAACATACTATTCGTTTCATCCTCATTATCCTCATGACAATCCAAATGTCCCCACTTTATAGATGAGGACACTGAGGCACAGAGAGGTTAAGCAACTTTCCCAGGACCTGGCCCCAGAATGTTCTCACAGCCACCACACAGTGGCAGAGAGAGGAAAGCCAAGGGTTGAGGTTGGTCAAATTTCCGACCTTTTCACCCACTGACTGTGGGACTTGGGCAAGATATTTCATTTCTCTGAGCTTGTTTTCCCAGCTGTAAAATGGAAATACCAACCCCCCTCCTTCAGGCTAGTTAGAGGAGTTAATGAAATAGCCCGTTTAACTGTCCTGATCCCACGTTCCCTCTCAAAATCGGGAAAGAGATTGAACAGGACGTATTCTCTGATCCTTTTCAATGTATATGGGTGGAGCTAGTGTCCTGGGAACTCGCAAGCACATCCAGCCAAGTTATAAGTTCAGATTTTAAAGGCCAGTTGCAGAAAGATCAGGAAAGCTGCCCCTGGTAACCCTACCCCCACACTCCTCCACCACAATTTTTTTTTCTATATATCCAAGCTGGGGGCGGAAAGACTGTTGCAAAATAAAGCCTTGAGAATCTCTTTCAGAGTTGGTGGTCTTCCAACTAGCTCCCCGAAACGAGTAATTATATGTGGGTTAAAAAGCGCCCTCTCCTAGGGGATGGGGAGGGGTGGTGTGTAAAATAGCTGGAGGGGCGAGGGCTGTGAAAGATAAATCCTGATTTGTAAGCGGAAGGTGTCCCTGGACTCGAACTTCAAACCCCCTTTCCTTCCAGCTCCCCATTGGCCTGCAGCCTGCCTGTGGAATAAATCAACAGAGGAGGTGAGAAAGTAAACAGCACTTGAAAGCATCCTGCCAGCCTGTCTGTCCTGGGCTGGGGGAGTGCCTCCCGCCAGCCACTCTGACCCTCGGGAATGTACGTCAAGGAGGAACGAATGACAATAACCTCTTCTGAGGGTGCTCTGCTTGATTTAAGTGTGTGTGGCCAGGGATTCTACAAAAATGGAAGACTAGATTGTTTTAATTATAAAGGGTGGGGTGAGTAGAAACAAATGAAAAAAATAAAGACAATATTTTGAAATCCTAACATTAAAATAGTTATTCTGGTGCAGAGAAGTTGCTCCCTCTGCCAAAACCCCGAGGGACTTCAGAGGCAGGATGCGGAATTATTTACCTTCTTTATAGGAAAAACAAAATATTCTAATGTAAATTTCTTCTTAAGTCTGTGCCAAGGGATTCTAGAAATTCACTGTCACATTTCCTGGTGCCTTCCTCTTGGAAATACCGCATCACACAGGCTCAGCTGCCAGACTGGCACTACAGTCCAAACTCTGACACTTTGGGGAAGACATTTGTTGAGTCCATAATTATTATTCATGGTCTGTTTGATGCTCCTTTTAATTCAGGATGCATATAACAATCTTGTGTTATTCCAAAATTTATGTGATCCTTTAGAATCACATTAAGGAAAATATTATAGTTTAGATACTCTTCTCTTCATTTAAGAAAATGTGTCCAATTTATAACATCTTTCAAAAGGGTCCTTTTAGAGGGTGGAGGTATAACTCAGTGGTAGAGTATGTGGTTTAGCATGAGCAAGGTCCTGGGTTCAATCCCCAGTACCTCCATTAAAAAAAATTTTTTTTTAAGTTTTAAAAAGATCCTTTTAAAGAGACTTGAGTTGGCTTTTTTTTTTTTTTTTTTAAGAAAATGGCTTATCTCTGGAACTTGTAGGCAAATAAAATGCTTACAGCAGTTAGAATGAGAGCCCCATGAGGGTAGGGACCAAGCCTGTTTGTTCACTGCTGTGTATTCAGTGCTGGGAGCATACTGAACAAATGAAATGAATGAAAGTAACTAGTCAGGCTGCTCCAGAGGGAGTCACATCCTAGGTGGACGACACGACCTGTGATGTTTCCGGTCAGCCCGAAACCTAATTCTCTGAAATGCTTTTCCAAAAGTAAATTATAGCCCCATGTGCTGAAGGAAAGACTTATGAAACAGCCACTATTTATGCTGTGATATGACACTTTATAACCTCTCTAAATAGCTATTCTTCACTTGACAAGAAACAGACCTCAGAGCCTCCCTGGACCAGCGCTGCCCACAGCCAGGCGTGTCCCTCCCCGGGGCCCTCGCTCAGGAATGGCTGTGAGAGGCCGGCCAGCTGGCCAGCCAGACCCAGCAGTGGCCGTCAAGCCGAACAGAGCTCTGTGAGGCCTGCCAAAAGAATCCAGGGGCCTCCCGCCCAAACCCTCTCCCCGTCCCTGTTGCCCCGGCAACCAGAGGCCAGGCTTAGTCAGCATTTTTGTTTGACAAGTTGCTTTCTCTTGTCCACCGAGCCCCAATTAAAGGAAGGATGGGGCTAAAAGCGGTGCTGAGTTTGCCTGGGAATAATCATGATTTCTCAACAATGCAGAGAAAACGAAGGCTTGTCCACTTAAAACACCCAGGCTCTGGGGGCTGACAAAAAATCCTTGAGGTTAAAATCTTTCTTTGGGCAGAACGTACCCCACCCCCAGCTTTATATTTAATTGAATAATACAGTGAAATACTCTCCTCAGATAAAGCCAAGAGTCTGTTTTCCTGTCAAGGAATTGACCTTTCCAATGGGTAAATACGGGCTGAGAAGCCTTAACCAGTTACTAAAATTTTCCATTTCATTGGGTAAAGCTGTAAACATGCCCTTTATGATACTGAGCAAATATTGTGCGATTTTTAAGCTGTAACAGCAGAAAATTCTATAATCTTGTGGGCATGTGTGGCTCATGGTATTTTACAGTATGTGCCCAGCCGTGTAATGGAAAGGACTCCAGGCAGCTTAGAAGCGATACGTCCAAACTCACAGCACAACTTTCACGGCTGATGCAGAGTAAATAAATGGCTTCTCAATGTATTAAAAAAAGAGAGAGAGATAACAAACAGTAGTAAAATATACCACCTTTGGTTTAAAAAAAAAACCAAAATACACACAGATGCATACAAAGACCGGGAAGAAATCACCAGCATCTTCACAGCTGCTCTCTTTAGGTAAGAAGATGAGTGATGATTACGTCCTTCTGCATTTTTGATTATTTTAAACAATTTCTATGATGAATGTGTGTGATAATTTTATTATTTTTACTTACCTACAGTCAAATTCACTCTTTGTGAAACTGTACAGTTCTGAGTTTTGGCAAATACAAAATGCATTTGTGAAACAGCCACCCCAATCAAGACTCAAAATCGCGCCATTGCCCCCTAAAATTCCCTGGTGCCCCCCTTTGTAGGCAGCCCCACCCCCACTCATCTGTTCTCTGTCTCTATAGTTTTGCCTTTTCCAGAAGGGCATACAAACGGAAGCATACATTATGAAGTCTTTTTGAGTCTGGATTCTCTCAGTTAGCAAAATGCTTTCTTTTATCTCAAGCAGAAAAAATAAATGAATAAATTATATTTTTAAAAGTTAAGAGAGCTGGCTATAGTTCAATGGTAGAGCATATGCTTAGCACCCATGAGGTTCAATCCCCAGCACCTCCATTAAGAAAAATAAAAATAAATTTAAAAAAATAATACTATCTATAAAAAAAGTTAAGAACTTTTCTGCTTTAACTTTACAAACTGAATTCTAATCCTTTTTTCTTTAATATGAAGATGCCAGGAAGGACGTTTTCAGCTGTGACCTGCTTTCTTTTCTAGGGTCAGTATTCCTTAGATAAACCTGAAACTGCTTCACAGCCTTTTGGGAAGTTCAGCAAAAATTAAACTCTCATTATCAGGGACAGTGGAAAACGTCTTTCACGAAAACGTGCTCCCCAGAACGCCTGTGGTAGCTGTTGAAAGCAGGGAAAGTGCCACTTTCCTAACAAGGCTGCGTGCTGCAGGCCTGGCTGGGATCCCCTTGCTCGGGGCACCCCTGCCGTTGGAGCACCGGCCACATCTGAGGTAGTACATCAATTATCGGCTACAAGTAGTTCAACTCTGTTGCTACAGCAGCTGATGGTCAACTGTAGCAACCGTTTTTAACCAAACTCTCCCACTTCAGAGGGCCAAACCTCACTGGCCCTTCGTTTCTGATTCTCTACCTTTTCAACAGCTTGTTGGCCTCAGGGGCCACTGGAAAGTAGGAAGCACCTGATGCTCATTTGCACAGAACTCTGGGCTCGGGTGCATCTGGTCTCCACTCCAGAGATGGCAGCTGCTGGGACACGACGAAGTCAGGAATGGTTTGAATTTATCCTTCTGACCACTTATTTGGACTCAGTTTAATTATTTTTGTCCCCTCTGCTAACATGTAAGTTATCTGAAAGCAGCCATGCCCCAGTTTTCTTTTTATTACTTCCCACGACATAAATATTTGGTACAGAAACAAATGAGGAGATAAAGGAAGGAATGAAAAAAAATAATTTTGTATCCTAAAATAATGGAGGTTCCCTTCAGATCTGTAATCAGACCTTCCTCAAGTCCGTTTTGTTAACATCTGAGTTAATGAGTTAACATCTGAGCCCTTGGCATCGTGAGGCAGATGTCAGATCGTGGAACAAGGACTGAGGAGTTGTTTTCTCCGCAGCACGACATCCAGCATCATCAGACCACATGCCCAGAGGAATAACGGCATGGAAGCAGAAAGAAGGAGGAGGAGAAATAAAACCAAATACTTACATAGCGTATAACTTATAAGGAGCTTTCACATTTACCACATATCTAAGAGTGATAAAAGTATCCAGAGTGGTGACGATTTCCCAAGAATTAGGGAATAAATTCATCTACCTGTTGAATTTTACCAACCTCCCTCCCTGCTACAGAGATGGAGTATAGGAAGGGGCCTCTCTCCCAGAAGTTCTCCCTTGAGAGGGAGGTCAGGGCAGGGACTCTGAGAGGACAGGCTGCACAGTTGGGGCCCTCCTGCAAACTAGAGGAAGGCCAGGGTGATGGCAAATTGTCCAGAGAGCAAAGGATATTCAGGCAGTGGCTGGCCATCTGGAACAGGGAGCAGGACAGAAAGAACAAATGGGATGGAGAGTCTTCAGACCTCATCGGGGCCACCATGGCCTCCATCCCTACACATCCATTCCTACCAGGTGCTGAAAGGTGAGCCAAATACCAGGTTTACTTCCAGTCCATTTCCCTACCCCTGCCCTGGCTTAAGTGCAAATCACTAAAAGAAAGAAGTTTAAAAAAAAACCCAAAAGAAGAAAAAACACTAAGGTGACACACATAATCCACACCTGAACAATCAGACATCTTGGCAAATGCCCCAGAACACTGTCATCAAACACTCCAACCCCACTTATTGTATGGCCCTAAAAAACATCTCTGACCCTGAGGAGCAAGCTGCTTCTGGAAGTGGGGGGGGGGGGGGGGAATCTTCCATGATTAAAAGAAAGTCTCTTCAGACAAAGGTACTCCTGTACCTTTTCTGTACTCTGTAATAAAAATTAAAAGACATTAGAGCCATTCATCCCATCTCCTTCTCCTCCTCTAACTACACACGAACACACATACACACACACACACACAGTCAAAGCTGAGCTGTGTGAGCCCCTGTGAACAAACCTGAGCAACATTTCTCCTCGAGATTCTATACAGTGGAATTGATGCTATGATGCAGCAAAATGCTCCAAGTTCCACAGCCGCTAGGGATTGGCATTTATGGAACTTGGTTGGTATTTCTGTAATATGAACCATCAATACTAACATTCTGGTTCAAAGGCACCTATGGTTGGAATAAAGGAAACAATTTGGGGCCCTTTTCTCCACCCCTTTTCAGAAATACTTTCTGTGGGAAAGAAGGAGGCGGGGCAGGAGAAAGAGAAACACAGAAAGAGGCACTACTGAGAAACAAGTCATTTTTTTGCAGAATAGTTATAGCTTTGTGGAAAAAAAACCTCATTTACGTTCATTTAGATATAAAACTAAGAGAAAACTTATAAATGCTACTGTAATACTGTCTAATTTACTCTATATTATAAGATAGATAAATTTTTCCAAACAGAATTATTATCCAAAGACAGAAAACAAAAATACAATTACTTCCTGCTAAGAAACAGGATACTGTATATCTAAAAACAGTATAAACAGCTGTTACCCTGAAATAACCATGAAAGTTCAGACATAAATCCTTCGGGTAAAAAGCACAACGATGGTTGTATTACAAAGTTGTATTCCTCAAATTTAGAGGATAGTTCAACAGAACAACAAAGCACAGTTTACACTCATTTCCTTCATTTTCAAAGACTATGTCTAAGGAATTCTTTTAACTTCACATGTATAGATACTTTGTATCTCAGAATTTATTTGATGAAAAATACATTATTTACCCATGGCACTCAATGCGTATTTTTTAAAGTATCAGATATAACTAAAAGAAAAAACAGTGTTTATCCTAATTCCCCCAGCCCCCTGCAAGAAAGCATTAAGTACTTATTTCCTTAAACTAGCAAAAGGAAGCTACCCATGTATCCTGCTTCAACGTGAGTTACAAAGCAAAGTCTGAAGAATTAGAACAATAAACTGAAGGCTTCCTCCCCAAAAATGTAGCCAGCAAAATTAACGAGACCTGAAAACATGTGCTACGTTAGTATAGCAACACAGAAGAGAATTCTGCTCTTGCAAAGACAAACCTTTGAAGCAAGGAGAAAATTGTGGGTTCCTTCAGGGATTCTCTTTGATTCATTTTTTGAAAATGTGGCCTGGAGACTGACCCACAGAGGACACACATTCTGTTGACTGACTGATGGAATGAATAAATGAATGAGTGGAACATGGCACCAAGGTGCCTGACCAAAGCCAGGCCGTTTTGCAGACCACTTTAACAGGGTCCATTTGCAGAAATTTTCCTTTCTCATTCTCCCCCAGTTTTCTCTAACTTTTTTCATGTTCCATGGCGGATCAAGGATGGCTGCAGATCCTTAGTCATTTCTTCCCTGGAACATCCCCTCTGCTATCTGCTCTACGGGGGGTGGGGGGTGGGGGCAAGCAGTGGTATGGGGGTGGCTCTGTGACAAAGAACATGGAAGAAGTGACTCTGTGGCAGTTTCCAGAGCCAGGCCCTAAGACACTGGCAGCTTCCAATTCCTGTCCCTTAGAGTATTCTCATGGGGAGACCCCAGCTGCTATGCAGTCTGTCCCACTGAGCTGAGATTGCCATGCTAGAGCTGCCGTGGACAAATGCTCTAGGTTTCAGTCCCAGCCGAGCCCAGTCTTCTAGCAATCCTTGTCATGGTGCCACACACTTGAGTAAACACATCTTGGAGCCTCTGGGCCAGCCCCCCCACCAGCTGAACACCATTAAGTGACCTCAGTCAATACCACGTACAGCAGAAGAACAGTCCAGTTGAGCCCCGCCTCAATTCCTGATGGCAAAACTGCATGCTATAATCAAATGACTGTTGTTTTAAGTCACCAAGGTCTGGGGTAATGTAATACACAGTAATAAATAATTGTAATGTATTCTTCCTCTCCTCCTAATCACGAGCAGAGACAGGCAAAGGCAGCCATGCTGACACAGCTAGGCCTTGTACTCATGAGTCTGGCTCTCAACACAGTTCAAGCAGATGCTAAAAGAAACTAGATCCTGCTCGTGAAGTGTGGGACAGGGCTTTGGGCCTTCAGTGCTTCTAGACAAAGATTTACTCTGATGGCAAGTAGCTACCTACCCACTAGCCTTGCACCAACGGCCACAAAGTCACCACCAGGTACCACTGAAGGCCATACCTGCCTCATGAGCTCCTCTTGGCGCATTCGAATCCTCTCTCTCTCCATCTGGATCCTCTGAAGTCGAAGTTTCTGCTGCTGCTGCTGCTGGGTGGTCAGCGCGTTGGGCAGACTCATGAGCCCGGCTGGTGGGTTCTGAGCAGGGTGGTTCTGCTGGCTCAGGGAACTGGGTGCCATCTGCTGCTGGTGCTGGTGATTCATCACTGCAGGAGGGAAGCAAATGGGGAGATTACGGACCAGGGACCACGGCACCTTATCAAAAAGAGATCGTCAGAATGCTCTGTGCTTTAGAGTATAGATTCCTGAGATTCCTTCTCAAGTACTTTCCTGTTAATCATTACTGTTTAAGTAATTATTACCTTAATTCAATTTATGCCGATCTTGACTCATCCAGTCTCAGCTTTTACACCTTGTTAAAAATCTTATTTCACACCTTCCCTGTGTCTAGAGTACATTTTGAACCTTTCATAGAACATAGTGGTCACAAGTAAATTCCACAACATAAGAGATCATGTCACCAGGACATCTGAGTGTATGTGCAATTCTTCAGACAACCTGGATGTTTATGGCAGAGCCAAAGAGGGCAGGTGATCATTGGTAAGTGGTGGGTATAAAATAACACCTAGGATGGATGAGTGAATTGACAAACAACACGTAAAACACTGCACTTAGATCAGGGACGTACACAAAAGCAGGTCCCCATCAAAGCTGTGTTAAAAAAGGGTGCCCCCAAGAATTTATTTATAGTGATATGTGAGTAAATAGACAATCGTTCAGTGAGAGTAATTACTGAGAAAGAAATTATATTAAATGCTAACCATATTTGTGATTGGATAAAGCCACTAGAAGCATTTTAAACTTTTTATGGATATTCTATATTTCTGCATTTCCCAACATTTAAAATTTTAACATGCAGTCGTACCTCACTCTAGAAAAAAAAGTTTAAATCCTTTAATATAGTTTATAATTGACATTTCCACAAAATATGCATCTTAAAAAGTGCTGGTTTTTCTCAAAACAGTCTACCAGTTAAACTTGCTTAACTTCTCGCTGGGTATTACCTTGTAATACAGAAAACCATGATTTATCAGTCTATTGGCTCTTAGGTTAAGGCCCAGGGCAACAATGTGCAATTTTATACACTTACTTCATTTCTGAGCAAGAAACTCTCAATTTTTGCCATGTTTGGTATCACTACCTTTAAAAGGTAAAATTATTAGCATATTTTACTTAAAGTTCAAAGTTAAATACTTTAGATCTTCGGTTTGCTATGGACATTATGTGGAAACATGTTATAACTAAATTTTCTTAAACAAATTATTTTTTTATTGTTGTTGGGGGTAGAAGGCATTAGGTCTACTGATTTATTATTAGGTTTTGTTTTGTTTTTTTTAATGGAGGCACTGGAGACTGAACCCAGGACGTCGTGCATGCTAAGCATGTGCTCTACCACTGAGCTGTACCCTCCCCCCCAAATAAATTTTAAAGTAGCCTAATCAACTATGAATTAAGTGAATGTGTAGAACCCCCTCCCACACACACACACTCAAAAGACAGTACCAACACGGAAGATTTTCTGTAGAAGAATTGGTTTCCTTAAGGAAGAATTTATTCCATGACAGGAGCATGCTCTGGATGGGAGTAGAGGTGGGATAAAAATACTCTTTTTCAGAATGTATTTATAACTCCCTCAAATCTTTATTGCCTCCCCACTGTGTGCCAGGCACTGGGCCTGTAGCTGGATAAATAGCTCCTGCCCTCATAGGAACCAACAGGCTTTCAGAAGGAAGATGTGAAGGAATGAGTGGGTTTCTTCACTTGGCCGTGGAACATGAGAATGTCAGGCTTTGTCAGGATTCTTGGAGAGTTTTTATCATGTGAAGCCCAGGGAGGTGAGGTTAGAAACAGGTGGACCAGGGCCAAAGCTGAAGCACCTGGCAGGCCGCCCACCTGTCCTTTGAACTGTCCTTGGCCGCCCTCCGCCCCGCCTGACCCTGAAAGACAGGGACATTTGCAGAAGCTGAGAGCAGCCCTCTCTGCACAGTTAGCCTTCGGTCAAGCACAAGGAAGTGCCACTCGAACAGCCGGCCCTCAAAACAGGGCCCTGGCCCAACGGTTGCAAAGGTGACAATCAGGAAGGGTGCAAGGAGGGTTTGGACAGGTTGACAACTCAGCTCAGTAACAGGCTAGTCAAGGGGAAAGTAAGATCCCGGAGTTTTCTGTCCAGTTTGGGCTTCTCTTCCTGAGTCAGGCCCACCTCCAAGAACTCTCATCTCCCAGCACCAGCCCTGGCGCTCGGGGCAGCTCAGTAAAGGAATGAAACCAGCTGGGCATTCCTTATGTTCTCAGTTTGAGAGCAGGAAAAAAGCAGTCATGACGGATGCCAAAATAATAACGTAAGTATTTCATTTCCACAGCTTGTTAGAGGATAATTACAAGCTCTGCTGAAGGCCTGGGTGGGAGGTCAGGGACTGAGCACACGCTGTGTCACACGGAAAAAGTTCTCTTAAATACAGATCCAAGTAAGACAAAGTCCAGATATCCAGGAGGGTTTAGTTCAGAAGACCTCTTTCAGGCCACGAGAAGGAAGCTTAGATGGATGAATAGTGATTATTTCCAGACACAGTTGTTTCTGAACCTTCTGAAAAGTATGCTCCTATTTTTCTGATGTAACTACTACAGACTAAACCAAACCAAACCAAACCCAACCACCACCACCAACAACAACAAACCCAATTGTATCCATGAGACAAATGTGTAAATTGAGTATTTCCAATACCAGAAATCCCCAGGTTAGGAAAAAGAGACTTGGATGTTGATTATTTCTGTTAACATTTCAGAGGTTATTAACTCTGTTAATTTTTATAACTCAGATGCTTTGAAAAGTATTAAAATTGACTCAGGTCTGGAACTTACTGACATGAAAAATTAATTGGATGGGGACCGTCTTCCATGCCTTGGGAAGACAGCCCTGTCTGTTTGCTCACAGGGGCTCTGTTGGCTCAATTCCACCCATCGTCCAGATACCGCTCGGCACGTTTTATAGAGGGCTGCATCCTTATCAGGGAGAGTTTCAGACTCGGAGAAGATCTCTTCCAAAACCACCCCCTTGCTGGTTTTTACACCACCAGCAGCCCTTAAGTAGACCGTCCATAGCAGGGAATGGGGACCATGCTGCTTTCTTCCACTTAATTTAGATTTGACCATGGAGACTAAACTCAGACTAACCATCTCCCACTATTAACTGTAGAGACTGGAAAAGAGTAGGACGCAGACAATGGCTTTGTTTTCAAAGTAAAGCACACACGCCAACAGAGACGTCTGTATGGGAATATTCACCGCAGTGTCGTCTATAACAGCAAAAGACCGAAAACAGCATGCACCAATCAGAGATCATGGTTCCTTCATTCAGAGGAATTCTGCGTAACTATTTCAAAGAACAGAGAAGCCCTGTAGGTGCTTATATGGAACAACCGCTAAGAAACAACGTTCGGAAAGGGGGGAAAATATCCAAGGAACAGAAGTCTCTGTCTTAGCATGCTACTATTTGTAATTGGAAAAGCTGGGGTGGGGGTGCACATTATTATACATACACATGTACAACAAATCTCTCTAGAAAAGTACACAAGGAACTTCTAACAGTGGGTGCCTCTGAAGAGGAAACGGGGTGTCAGGGGTGGGAGGAGATCTTCCTTTTCCTCTTCCGGACCGTTTGAAGGTTTTCTCTCAGCATTTGTTATTGATGTAAAACATAAAAATATAAAAGGAAAACATGGCCATGTAGGCATCAAACTCAGCATTTTCTTGGTGAAGTGAAAAGAATTAACTCCAAAATTATTTGAAAAACAACGAATAAGGTGTAGAATATAGTGAAGATTGTTAAAGTTCAGAGCCTACCTGGTGTAACTCCTCCTCCTTGTGGAGGTGAGGAACCGACACCCAGACCAACAGTGAATTTGGTCGGGGGCATAAAACGTCCAGAGCCTAGAAGCCCCGTTTCCTGACTCACTCCAGGTGCCCGTGACCACACCTGCCTCTGCCTCCTCTAGCTGTTTTATCTCAAACTGTCATTGGCCCTTCTATAGGGTGAGTCTCATGAACTTCACTGATGGTTGAAGTTCTGCAAAATCACTGCTTTTGTCGCTACTCAGAGATAAAGGGGCAGAGGAGGCCAGAGACAGAGAGAAACAGAGAGGAGATCCTCAGGAGAGCACAAGGAGGGAACACATCTCAACTTGCAAAAAACAGAAAACTCCTCGGGATAATATTCCAGAACGTTTTAGGGAGAGAATAGTTCAGTTAAAAAAAAAAAAAAAGCAGAGTATCTCAAATGCAGTATCCAGACCAAACTAGTTAAGGGCAGACAGCCATTAAATGTCTCAGAAAGGCTAAAGACCTCGTCAGTTCTTGACTTTCGCCAGTCCCCACAGAAAGGAATAACCCAAACAGAAGATTTCTTCATTGAAGCAGGAATGCATCAAAACTAAGGCAGAGACTTCTCTTTTTTTCCTTCCAAGAGAGCCAGAATTTACATTTAAATTCATGTTTATTTTTTTCATTGTTTTCTTCTCCTTTCCTTTTTCTTTTTTTCCCCTTCTTCAGTCATTGGCTTTCTCTTCTGTGTTTGGAAATCTGCATACCCACGCTCTGCAGATGTGTGACCAGAAACGTTTCCCTTCTATTATTCAATATAAAGAAGACACCAAGAAAGACCAACTCCTCAGCGTCTGAGATACGAACACTCTTTTGATTTAATGATGGTGTCCTTGGTGAAGTTAACAGTCAACCTGGGAATGGGGTGTGGCAGAGGCGGTGACTGCCCATGACCCTGTGGTTAATGCTGCCCGGACACTGAGGCTCCCTCTGACCTGTTCCAGCAACACACTCGGTCACATAAGCCCCACAGGTAGGCTCGGGGCCAGGAAGGTCCCTGGACTCGGTTCTCAGCCTGCGCATCACTTGTTGTATAAGAAGCAGATGTGGAAAAGGTAGAGGCTTCACTCCTGAACTTTTGCCTTTTGCAGCACCAGGAACAGAGAGCGAAAGCTCCTAGACAAAGTGCTTTGGCAGCTTCCCCGAGCCAGGAGCGGCAGACGAGGAGGGAGGCCAGGGAATCAGGCTGCTCAGCGGGCCTCCTGGAATGTTTGACAAACGTCTTTCTGGCCTCGGAGAGGTTCAGTGGCTTTATTTTCTGTGTCCTGGGCTTGCTTCCTTCGTTTCTAAAATAGACTTTGGTTACACACACACACACACACAACATGCCAAATGAAGAAAACAAAACCCTAAGATTAAGCTTAACTACAAAACCCGTCTCGGGCCTGCATGGGGCTGGCTCTGAGCAGATTATGGAAAGGACAACCAGCATGCCAATGGCTCGAAGCCACACCTAAGCCCTAGAAAGACACAGAAATTAGTTATTCCTTTCAAATCCTTCTCCCCGATGCACACGTGAGTCTGGAAAGGGCAGAGAGGAATACATGTTGCTAGTGATGCACTTCTTGTCGTATTCTCAGCCTCCATTCTCCTCTTGACAACAAACTTCTCTGCTGAGGTATCTCTATGCCTGGCTCTTTGAGTTGAACTTCGCAAAATATGCAGTTTTCTCAGCATGTCAGAGGCACAATTCCATGTGATGAGTGAGGCGGGCCTCCCCAAGCACGCCAGGACCCCTCCCCCAAACGTGCTTCTCCTCTGCCAATAAAGGAGAAAGCTTCACATGCTGCTGACTATGATTCATTAGTTTAAGCAACGTATAACATCCATGAGTCCACACTCATACAAACAAATGGTTGAATAAAAAATAAATGGCAGGAGAAGAGACAGATCTGTACAGATAAATTTCAAATAATTTAACGTAGATACACTGTCCTCAAGGGGAGGGAGGAAATCCCCACTCCTGAAACGTGGATGGTACATAGTGTCTCCTCCCACAGAGAAGAGCACTGGATGGGGCGGCGGGGAGGAGCTTCACAGGGGAGGAATCTCGTACACCAGCCCAGTGATCAAAGTCAGCATCAACAGGGGTAAGTCACCGTGGAGATGACACAAATGGCACTTCACCTCTGTGATCTTCCTCCCTAAGACCCATCATCCCTGTCAGAGAAGAACATCAGACAAATTCCAGTAGAAGAGAATCCTACAAAATTCCTCAGCCTCCCAACTATCCAGGGCATCAAACACAAGGAACGTCTCAGAAACCACCACAGCCAAGAAGAGCTTAAGGAGACATGACAAGTAAAGGTACTGAGGTCTTCTGCAGGGCACCCTGGAACAGAAAAGGACATTAGGTGAAACACTAAGGAAATCGGGATCAAGCATGGGTGTGTGTTATTAATAATGTATCGATATGGGTTCATTTATGATAATGGGTATAGCATACAGTGTAAGGTATTAATACAACAAGACGTTTGGGGGACTCTTCAATTTTTCTGTAAATCTAAAACAGTTCAAAAAATATATATACATGTATATGTGGGTGTGTAATGTGTGTATATGTGCCGTGTGTGTGTGTGTAGCAATAAATACCAAGAAGTGTGCCGGGCACTATCTCTTCAATACTCACTATTAATTAGTTTTTATAGGGTATATAAAAATGAATAAATGTTATACAGTATATAAAAATGGATAAATATTCAAAAGAAAACAGTCTAGGTATGTTCCATGGAAGCAAATAGATATTAAGCTAAAATTTTAAAATATTGTAATAGCTGCTTCTGGTGTTCCATGGTCCATTAAGACTGGGAAATATTGAGTTAAACAAAGTTAAAAGAATTTATTTTATTGCACGATTTCCCAGAGCCTTTAATACACTAACAGACAGTGAGACTCTCCAAGAGGGAGATATAAAATGCAGCCCTTCTCAAACTTGGAAGACTAGTATTCTCCTGAGGAAGAAATACTAGGAAATGCTGGTCCGTTGCATCTCAGCAGATGTCTTGGCAGTATTCAATTATGAATCGAATTGAAAATGAATTAACATTTAAAAAGTTCCTATTATGTGCTAAGCTCTTAAAAGTCAACTAAGTAGCTAAGCAGGACATGGAGTCAGAGAAGGAAACAGGCAGCCTGTGGATGCTGAAGTGGTTTCATGTGCCTAGAATTACCCACTGCTGTTCAAGACGTAAAGTAACAGAAGAACACACCAAAACAAAACACAGGGAAAGCAAGGGTCATAAAGACTGCCAGGATATCTGCTGAAATTCTCCATAAGCACATGGTGATTTAACAGGAAAATCTCAAAGATGTTTAACTTGTACATCAGTTTTCACAGGTGATAAGCAGAATCTTGTCAATTCAGTTCTATGTATTAAAAATAACCTCTCTTTTAGTTTAGCTTGGTTTTTTTTTCTTTACCAGCTTCTATGATAAAACAACATTAAGTGTTCCAAAGAATCCATCTAGTATCATCCCCTGAGAGGAAGACCTTTGAAGAGGCTGATTTGTTTTGAAAATCTGGTTGCAGTTTGCTCAAAATAGGGGAATATGCAACATTCGAAGACATACCTTGGGTAATTCACTTGATCTGGTGTGTGGGAAACTTCTTCCCTCCAGATGGAACAGGTGTTTAACTCGGTTTGATGTCTGGACTAATACATTTATATAAATTTCATCAGAAACACCTTCTAGAGACCTAAACACCCATGAGGGCAAGGCAAGCACCCCCGCATCACAGACGGATACAGCTGGAGGCTTACTGATCAGTCCGTTCTCTGTCTCCTCTCCACAAATGCTGAAAGAGGCCCGTCACAGAGGGTGGCCAACCGTCCTGGTTTAACTCAGAGGTTTCCTGGGACACGGGACTTTGAGGGCTAGATCTGGGAGAGACCCGGGCAAACGGGGTGGCTGATCACCCTAAGCCTGTGACCGTCCACGACCCCAGACCTAAGTCATGGCAGCAGAACCCACGTTTCCTATTTCCACCCTAATGAGTTCCCTCACGGAGAGAACCAGAGCCAGTATTAAATAACCTCTGGTAATCAGAACCACAGCCAGGCTGTCCAGATGAGCTCTCAGCATGCCTGTCCTCCAGGGGTGATAACTAGTTATAACCAGGGGTGATAACTAGAACTACTGGTTGTCCTTTTGCACCCATACTACTTGATAATTGGAGAAAGAATATTACTCCTGCACTTATGCTGTAACTTTTTAAGGAAATCAAGCACTATTTATGACATTGCATTGCATCATTCGTAAACATGCACTTGGTTTAGTTTGCAACCCAGATTCTGGGTTAAGCCATACACACTGAACAGAAGCTCTTTTAAGAAACACCGAACTGTTCTCTTCCTGTGATCTGAACGCTCACCTTCCTGAAGGCTGGATGTGTGCTCTTTATAAATAAGACCTGAGAAGGAGCCAAGTCTCCCCCAGCCCTTTGGATCCAACCCCAACGATATGGATCTTCCTTCTAAACATAGAACAAGAACAAAATAATTTAGCGCATTTCAAATCTGATTTGACTTGCTGATGCACATAGTAGACACAAAATACATTCTCCCTGAGTTAAGCTTCAGGGTTTATGGGTCAAAAATTGGTAGTAAAATATCATTTTAATATATAAGATCATCATCATAGACTTTTTTTTTTAAGAAGCAAAATAAAGAAGAAAAATCAGAACGAACTGGAAATCCCTCATCTCCCAACACACAGACAACTCTCTTCCTCTTGAGGATGCGTTTTAACCATTACTCCCATAATCTTAAAAGTGAATATTTAATGAATACTTGATTTTTGCTGCTGTGTTCTCTTTACTTCCAGAGCATATTCCCTGTTCAAGACCCCTGCATCCTTCTGTTTTATTGTCAGTGGTTTACACACCCCACCACCCTCATCACAGCTGCGGCTGTGTATTTACCCTACTATGAAGCATCACTATAGAAGTTCAGGCTGGAAGGGGCTTAGTCCATTTCGACCAGGGTTCTCCATCTTTTCTTTAGCAGCAGGATCTTTCACCAGAGCCTGATATGTGGCATGAAACACAGACAACCCACAAGTGCGGGGAGGGGTCATTCACAGCACCCTGGGGCCTGTGCTGGTGTCCATGGGTCACTGAGCACATAGGGCAGCCCCTTCGACTGTCTTCTCTCAATTCTCTCGGTCTGGCTTTCATTCTGCTTTCCCTACAGGCGTTTCCCAACTCTTGTGTCAAAATATTGAACAAAGTTTTAAAATATGTGGAACAGAAACAGCTCTTGGAGACTGGATACTAACTAAAGCTTAGCTTCTGCTCACAAACCCCTGAAACCCTGGCGTGGAGCCTTGGGACACAATTTAAAACCAATGACTTAGGCCAATTCACTCATTTTTGAGATGAAGAAACTTGGAAGGTTCAGTGACTCAGCACAAATCACAAGCATAGACAGGGACAAACCCAGGAAGCCCAGGGAATGTGCTGGATGCACGGCTGGCCGGCGTCGGCTGCGCTGACCACTAATCCTGGCTCTCCCTGTCCTGCAGTCGAAAAATATTTACTGAGTTAAATCTGGTGACAAGGATGAGAAGTGTTTCCTTTTCCCTATTTCATGAATAACGTAGACTAATCTCATTATTTCCTTCTAAAATAATCTCATTATTTCTTTATTCCTTATAAAATATTTTCCTTATAAAATCAACGCAAATCACATGTTATGATGACACCCTATATCATGTGATCTGGTTTTAGAGAAAATGGTGTAGGGCTTTCTTCTTCAGTCCTTCAAAAAAACAAAAAAAGACAACTTTGAAGCGTTATTTTCCGTAATTCAGGAAGGTTTACATGAAAACAGGTCCCACCATTGGGCATTACTAGCCCTTCTGGCCACAGCGGCTTTGGGGACGTAATGATATGCGACAGAGTGGAGCCAAAACATACAGGTGTGAGTCATTTCTGACATCCGTGTGGCCCCAGCCACATGAAGCTTCAAAAATATTTCAGCATCAAGAGTGTCTGGGTGTAGCTGCGGGTCTTTTCCTCTGTTTATGGGCCGTACACGGCTTAACTCATGTGGACTGGCCAATGTGTCACACAGGTGTCTGCAGCCCTGTCTGATGGGAAACACATGTCTACAGAGGTATGAAGGAAAACCCAGCTACCGACCAGCCTGGACCCCGTCACGATACAATGAAGGGGAAAAAAGGGCTGCAGACACGTCTCTCGCCCTTCTTGGGTCTCTCTCAGCTCCTGCCAACAATGAGCCGCTTGTTTCTCTTATTTCCCAGAAACAGTATTAGCCGTCCAACAAGGTCAGCAAAAAAAAAAAAAAAAAAAAAAAAGCAGCTTTTCACTGCAGGGTGCATTCAGTTCCAAAAATCTGTAAAGTATTAAACCAAGAAGTTGCACTGTCCCAACTTCACACTGAGTCCTTTATTTCAATTCTGGGTGAGAGTAATTATAAGGACACTTCTTGTCCAGCTCAGTTGATACGGCACAGAGATCTGGGGTCCGTGTGCTCCGGCCACACTTTCCTGGCTTCAGACCTTGAAATCACTTCCAGGTGCCCCCAAAACTTGACAAGTGAGCCTTAGGTTTTCCAGATGCTCCAGGCTCTTCTGGTTTTAGACTTGTAACCCCAGCTGCATTTATATCACAGGAAACCCTGAATGTTTTGCACCAGCAAATGATTTTCCTACTTGCTCTCCTGTCTGCCCAACAGTAATCTCATCAACAAAGCAGGGTGCAAGCACCCAGGCAACCCTGATCTTCTAGGTAGAAAGATGGAAATGTCCGCAACACTGGTTTTTTATGTTTTCCTAGCAAATGCATTACCTACGATGTATATTTTACTGGCATTTAAAGGATTTAAACATCCATCTTCATCATTTTAATATATCTAGAACACATTAGGAAAAAAAAATCACATCTTTCTGACATGTTCATTTCTTTCGGATCCTTGTGCTGTAAAGAAATCATATTTCCTTCAACTAAAGCAGCACCAAACTGTGCTGCTCAGATTCCATCTGATTTCTGGGATATCTCAAGATTTATCAAAAGTGGCCAGGCAGGAAGCACATCTATGAAGCCAGTGAATTTAGGCAGAAAATGACCCAACTCGGAAAAAAGAGGGAATTGGGTGCTTCGCTGTGCTGCTTCACAAAGTCATCTTTGTGTCTTTGAATTTATTAACTCCATGGCCTGGCCGCAGCAGCAAAACCAAAACTCTTCTTGTTTTATTATCTTCAGACAATAGGTAGACTTTTATCCCAGCAGGAAATGGAAACTCTGATTCATGCATTTATTTTCATTAGTCAGGAGAGAGTTTATTGTAGCTTTTTATTGGTGAGCTTTCCTGAATGATTTTAAAACTACTCCAGGTTCACAGTGTGGCAACCCAAGCTCAAGACCGGAAAATGAATCCACAGCTGTGTCCACAAGACGTGGGAAGACGTTGCCCGTGTGGGCCGCAAGCTCTTAATCTGTTTTCTTTTTGTTACATGCCATTTTAATAAACATTTTCGTTATTTAAAGCACTCATACAACGGACACTCCAAGAGACAGTCAGAGGACTTGAACGATTTATGAAAGAGAACCCACATTTAGTAATCAAACGTGGAAAAATGATCAGCTTCACAAGGAATCACAGAAATACATTAAAGAGCCATTCTACAGCAATCAAATTAGCAGAGATAATACAGTAATCTAATGTGGGTGTTTTGCATCGGGACAGCGGTACTCAGTAAAAGAAGAATTTAACCAAGGGTGGCAGGGAATAATAAATCTGATGAGATTGTGTCAGATTTGGGAAATGTGTGCTTATATGCATTTAAACATTTTTTTATTTTTTCATTTTTAAACTTATTTTTGGGGGGGGGAGGAAGTAATTTATTTTTAAAAGTTATATTTATTTGTCTGTTTATTTATTTTTAGAGAAAGTACTGGGGATGGAACCCAGGACCTCATGCAAGCTAAGCATACACTCTGCCACTTGAGCTATACCCTCCGCATCGCTTTTATGCATTTTGAGGACTGTACCCCTGGATCTTACAGAATTTCTAGTGACCTCAAAAGGTTAATTACCTTTGAAATAAAAATGCATTAAAATACTCATAGTGGTGGTGTATGGATGGTGGGACTATAGATGATTTTCTTTTTTCCAGTGTTCTATGGTTCACTTAAATATTCACTCACTGAATACCTGCTAAGCCCCAGGCAGGTGCAAGGCACTGTTTCTAGGTACTAGAGATACAGATGAACAAGATGCAAAGGTCCTGGCCCTTCAGGAGATTACAGTCTAGTGGGGAGATAGACAACAGCAATTATATAGTGTAATTCTAGTGATAAGGGCTTGAGCAAATGTGGAACTATTTTAGGCACAGAAGGAAGTCCTTTCTGAGGAGGTAATGTGTGACCTAAAAACATCTGAATGGATAAACAACAAGGACCTACTATATAGCCTAGGGAACTATATTCAATAACTTGTAATAACCCACAATGAAAAAGAATATATACATATATAACTGAATCACTATGCTATATGTCTGAAAATAACAAAACCCTGTAAATCAACTATATTTCAATTCTAAAAACATATAAATAAAAGTAAATAAATAAAGACATCGGAATGAAGTGCAGAAATCAGAGTGGGGGACATTCTAGGCTTAGGGACAGCAAGTGCAAAGGTCCTGAGGTGGGTAGGTGCCTGACCCATGGACTTGGAGTCCTTGAGCAAAACAGGGTGGCCCACATGGCTGATGGGCACAGGGTGAAGGGCAGGGACCAGGACATATGGGGCATCGTGGCTGTGGTGAGCAGTGTAGTTGGCCTCTATTCCAAAGTGATAGAAATTCCCTTTGGGCTCAGAGTATTTCATACACTATGGTAAAATAAAAAATTCCGAAGGCATCCAGAGATGGAGAAGTTCTGGGGGTACACACTTCGGGACCCAGGTCTCTGGGCTGTTCTCTCAGCCCTGTGAGGTGTTTCAGAGTCATCTTTGGGGAAGAAAGGAATGAGCTTTGGGATGGAGGTAAGAGGTGGGACATATAAACCAAGCAGCTCTGCTTTTATAGACTTACAAAAGGAGATTCTGGTCCCAAGCAAAGTAAAACCAACACCTACACCTCTAAATTTCATTTGGGAGGGCACGCCAAGGGGGTTCTGTTTTTAAAAACAAAAACCAAACAACACATACAACAACAAAAGGCTCCACCTTGGGATTTTCTAAATTGTGTCCTTGAGTCCAACTGGGTGGGTGGTGCGGCCGTGTGGTCTGCAGCCATTCCTGGCTGGTGCTCTGAGATCATGCCACCGCCCAGTGTCTGGGGAGGTGAGAGAAAACCTCTCTCTAAAACTCCTGGTGTTCACAGTTGGGAGACTTTCATCACAGCGTCTAGATCACATACAGCGAATTGGTAGGAAAATTACCTCTTAGGCATCTATACTTGGAAAAACTTTGTTTCTCCTCCACACCAGGTGGGCCTTTCCCTCATGCATGCATTGACTTACATAACTGAACGTACCACCTCTCTGCACAAGACCCCCAAGTCTCAAAATCAAATCCACAACCACACGAGGCCTGCAGTATGCATTTTTCTCCCTGGCTTTATTATTTTCTCAGCCACAGTCTCTCTCTACCCCAACTTAAGTGAATTATTTATATGTATCCTTTTGAACTGTGTGTTTTGGAGGAGGCAATAGTAGAACAAATGTATAGGAGCATCAGTTTCATTTTAAAACTCAGTCTCTGTATGTACAGCGACACTGATCTCATGCTATTTATGAATTAGACAGTGTTCTGTGAAGCTTAAGGTGAGCATCCTTGCACATCATCCCAAGGAAGGAGAAGGGTTTACACGGCCTGAGGTCACACCTTACAGAGAGACCTGGTGGACCATTTTCCTCACATTGCACTGTCTTAATGAGAACACACTCACTAGAGGAGCGGGCTGATCCAAGCAAACTCTGCCTCCTCCCACATCACCTGTTCTGGGACAGACTGACATCATGTGTCTCCTGACACGATGCAGTAAGAACACATCACTTCTGCAGAACGTCTGCACAAAATGTATAACCTACATCTAAACCATGAGGAAACACTAGACAAATCCACATTTAAAAAATCAAGCTTCAAAATAAATGGCCTATCCTCTTCAAAAATGTCAAGGTCCAGAAACACGATGGCTGAGAAATCATTCCAGATAAAAAGAGATTAAGGAGACAGGATAACTAAATGCAATGCATGATCCTCAACAGATCCTAGACCAGAAACCAAAATGGCTGTAAAGGACATTACTGCAGCACATGAAGAAATTTTAAATATGGACTGTGGATTAAACAGCATTATTGTATCAATGTTAAGTTTCCTGATTTTGATACTATACAGGCATGTCGTGGAAATATTGAGGGTTCAGGTCCAGACCACTGCAATAAAGCAAGTCACATGCAATTTTTGGTTTCTCAGTGCATATAAACGTTATGCTTATACTATAATGCAGTCTATTAGGTTATATTAGATATATGTATGTATAGATAAATGTAATAGCAGTATGTCTTTAAAAAATGTACATACCTTAATAAAAATACTTCATTATTAAAAAAAAACGCTCTCATCTGAGCCTTCAGTGAATCTTAATCTTTCTGCGACAGCAGTCAAAGTACACTGATCACAGATCACAATAACAAATACGATAATAATGAAAAAGTTTGAACTACTGGGAGAATTACCAATTTGTGACGCAGAGAGAACAAATGCTGTTGGGGAAATGCACTGACAGGTTGGTGTGACACAAGATTGCCACAAACCATCAATTTGTAAAAAAAAAAAGCATGTCTTCGAAGAGCAATAAAGAGCACAGCAACACAAAGGGTGCCTGCACTGTGCTTATGTCAGAATATGTCCTTTTAGAAAACACAATCTGAAGCATTCAGGGGTAAGAGGGCATGATGTCTCCAACTTACTCCTGAAGAGTTTAGGAAAAAAAAGAAAGAAAGAAAGAAAAGAGATACATCTTCATACAGAGAAAGAGATAACCAAGTGAGGCAAATCGTAAAGAATTAACAAAGGCAAATCTGGGCAAAGAGCACGTGGGCATTGCTTGTACTATCCGTGAGACTCTTCTGTAAGTTTTACATTATTCCCAAATAAAAGATAACATATTTAAAAAAAAAAAAAAAAAGCACAGCAACAACAAAGAAAAAGCTTCCCCTAAACACACCTTAAGCTCCCTGGAGACTGAAAATTCTCAGTCTGGCAGAATCCAGACAAACTGCGTTGAATACGAGCCGCTGGGCTGTGACGTTATTTCTCTTGGAGGAAACCAGTACTACACAATGGCTTTGAGAACTATTGTTTGGAGGAGTTTGGAGGGAGAGAACCCTAGTTGTAACAGGGGCTGTGTGATTCTGATACCTCACACGCAGCATTCCCCCTAGCCTCTCTACTTCCTTCCACTCCTGACTCCAGCTGTTATTTGTGGGCAAAAAAATGCTGTCTGCCATTTCAGTAAACAATGAATGTTGCCAGCCCTCAAGCCATCAACCATTGCAGCAGCCTGGACAGTGAGCCCTGAGGAGAACACAGGATGGAGAAAAACAGGATACTGGCCTGGGATAATAAAGATATATGTCAAAAGAATAACTTTAATGAGGCCAGACTCGTATCTTCCCATACACAGAAAAGCACTAAAATCATTGTGATGTCTATTTTTTTTTTGATTAGCAGTAACTTTTGATGTTTGATTATATTTTTTTTTAACAAAAATTCTTACATATTCTGTCTCCTCCCTTCCCTCTTTGGAACAGTTCCTCAGAGCTATCTGAGAGGCTGCCTCCCAGGCTATAGTCCTCAGTAAGGTCCTTGAAAAAAACATAATTTTTAGCTTTTAGGTTGTGTGTGTGGTTTTTTTTTTTTTTTACAGTTGATACATTAAAAAAAACTGCGTGGTTATGAATGTTAATTAGATTTATTGCCATGATCATTGCACAATATATACATATATCAAATCACTGTGCTATACACCTGAAAACTACAATATAATGTTTCTGTCAATTTTATCTCAACTTTTTTAGAGAAGAGAAAAAAATCTCATTTTCAAAAGATAGAGAGCCTGGAAAGACAGGACAAAGAGATGCTCTATGGGGCTGGTCTTTCAGAATAAACAGCTCAGGACAACGTGCCCAACAAGAAGATACTGGACTAAAGAATTACAAGTTTTCTCGGGGGGAAGCTGGGTTCCAAGAGAGTTAGTTGACTGTAAAGCTTGAGGCCCTGTAGTGAAAGGCCCTCACTTCCCCGGGTCAGAGCTGAAGAAACGGTTCCACATTGGCTTTCCTGATAGAAGGAAAACTGGACAAGTTAAGAAGGGCAGAGTCGAGGCTGGAGAAGCAACTCGAAAATGCAAGGAACATATACAGGGAAGCATGTTTCAATGTCTCAAGCCAAAGCCATCCTGTTTTAATATAGTTTGTGTCTAAGATTCCCTCAAATGGCAAGGGAAAAAGTTTTGTGCTTAAAACTGGAGCAGAGACAGACAAGAAAACAAATAGCAAATGTTTAGATGGGAGCAGTGGAGTCTCTGGAGGAGAATCCCTTGTTTGCAGTGTTTCAGGCAGTCACAAGAGAAAAACAATATATACAGCGGAGGCAGAGAGTCCAGAAACCTTCCATCTGCAGCTCCCCTGAGAACTCATTGTGCTAGGACGGATGATCCAGTTCCATGTGAGGAGAAATTACAGTTGCATTCTAATTAATTCAGGCATTATGGCAATTGATAAGAATGGAAACTGAATATTTTTCTTGATATTTAAAGTGTGAGCTTTGAAACAGCTAAGTGAAAGTCTGGTGAGCCAGGACTAAATCATCCACAGCAATTTTTTTTTTACTTTATTTTTTTTCCATCTCTGCAAATATTTAACTCTTGGCAAAACTGAAAACTCACAACTCACTCTTCACTGGTGTCTGAGAAATATAATCCTGGAAAGGAAAAGGACGAAAATAATATGGAATGAAATGCATGACATGTACTGGGAAGCAAACTTCAAATGAAGCTTCCATTTATGGCTTTAGTTGGAAACATATGGATAGGCAAGCTGAGAAACAGAGCAAGTAGGAAAGCTCAGTGCCTGGTTGAAAGTACACTTTTTGGGGCAACCTTAAATCATTTTTTTGTAAAGGGAAGTAGCACCTCAAACAAATCCTCCCTAACACACAGAGTGATCTGAAGACACTTACTTAATTAGTTCTATAAAACCAAACCATGTCAGAATTGTATTTTTAAGGAATTCTTACACGTTCCTAACAAATAAACAGTCCAAAGAAACTGGAAAAATGAGGAAATTAAAGGAAGGCACAAAAATTTATGTACAAGAATATTTACTGGAGGGTAATAGCTCAGTAGTAGAGTGCATGCTTAGTATGCACGAGGTCCTAGATCCAATCCCCAGTATCTCCATTAAAAAAAAAAAAGAGTATTTACTGCAACATAATTCACAATAAGAAAAAACAGAAGCATTCTATATGTCTCTCAATAGAAGAACTGGTTAAATAAATTATGGTGGAGTCACACAATGGAATATTGTACAGCCATTAACATAACATGATGGTGCATTAGCAGAAATATGCCCAAGTCCATTCATAACTTAGACATATACACATGTATATATGTGTGTGTGTGTGTATACATATATATATATATATATATATATATATATATATATATATATATACAAATTAAACAATGACAATCTAATGTGTACCTATCAGAATTATAAAGACTAAAAAGTTTGGTAATAAACATTACTGGCCCGAATAGGGGGAAAGAATGTTACACTGTTGGGAGCAGTGTAAATTGGTATAATCTTTTTGGAGGGAAGTGGAACATCTATTAAAACTTTAAATGGGGGGGGGGTAGAGGGTGGGAAGGGATAGACTGGGATTTCAAAATTGTAGAATAGATAAACAAGATTACACTGTATAGCACAGGAAAATATACACAAAATGTTATGATAAATCACAGAGAAAAAAATGTGACAATGAGTGTGTATATGTCCATGAATGACTGAAAAATTGTGCTGAACACTGGAATTTGACACAACACTGTAAAATGATTATGAATCAATAAAAAATGTAAAAAAAAAAACAAAAGTCGGCATTATTCTGAAAAAAAAAAAAACTTTAAATACACATAACCTTTGACCCAGGAATTCCTCAAAATTATCCTCTACATAAACAGCATATGGCACAAGGATTTATATACAGGGATGCACCTGGTAGCACTGTTTAATAATAGGAAACAATCAGTGAAGAACCTAAATTTCCAGCACAGGGACAGACTGAATAAAGTACGATACATCAGTAGAGTGGAATATTATTTACTGCTAACAAAGAATAAACACATGTATAAGTACTAATTTCGAAAGCTCTCTAAGATATGTCTAGTTTTAAAAAGGCACATACATCCAAGGATACATATGTATGTAGAATATTTCTAGAATACAGACTGCCCTCTGTATCTGCGGGTTCCTCATCCTGGAATTCAATCAATCATGGATTGAAATCCAGTCTGTGGGTGCAGAACACGAGGGTGCTGAAGCTGTGGATACCAAGGGCAGACTGTACTATGCCATTTTACGTAAGGGACTTGAGCATCCTCTGATTTTGGTATCTGCAGGGGTCCTGTAACCAATTCCTCATGGTAACAGGGGATGAGGGACAACTGCACTGAGGAAACTGGTGGTAGAGGTTTCCCGGGGTAGGAGAGAAGGACTGGGGGGGGGGGATCCTATGTAAAGGAGACTTACTTCTCACGAATACTTTTTACAACTGTTTGAATATTTTGCCATGTCTGTGTTACTTTTCCAATACAAAGAGCTAATCAAAAATACTGACTGAAATGCGAAGAGGCTTGTGATATATTAAGTGAAAAAAGCAGGCTACAAAAAAGAACATAGAGAATTCTCTGACCTTTTTTGTTTACATTTGTATTGGAAAAATGACAAAAAAAACGACACAGTGTCAATGTTCGTGTGATTCTGAGTGGTCAGATCACAATGTTTTCTGTTTTCTCATTTTTTGCTGATCAGCATTTTCTACAATGACCAATGGTAATTATATACTATGGAAGAAGAAATATCCTTGAATCTTGCTGCCTCAAATATGTTTAAGGACTTCATTTTTTCCTGCCTTTTTTTTTTTTTTAAACCAGGGAGAGGAGGGTGATCGTCCTCTCTTCAGAGCACTTAATAAGAAAAGACTATGCAGGCTCTTGTTTTCCTGGCTTCTCTTATACTATTATTTTGCTGACTTCATCACGGAGAATTATTCATAGTCAAGCGTGGCAGAACAGCTGTCCCTGACCACCAGCAACTGCAAAACACTCAGGGAATAAATTTAGACCCCCGGAAAGGAAGAAGAAATCAATCTTCCAGCTGACACAGGGTGGGGGAGGTGGTGGTCACACACAGGCGGGGACAACATCACCAGGAACCCCCAAGAGGAGATCGAAGAAAAGTGTCCAAATGTCACTCGACACATCAATTTGGAACAAGTGGCAGAAGGGCAAACCCTCCCAGAATCCCTCTGCCTAGAAGTTAAACTGAGTGCAATTCTCCACAGCAAGGAAGTTCCTGGGGGCTAACTACTTACTGCAAGTCAGCCAGCAGATGGGACTAGAACCGTCAAAAATTATTTTTAAAACTCTCAACAGAGGCCCACAGCATGATGAAGAGATTAGACTCCATTAAAAATGAATAAGTAAATGAAGGTCATGCACACAAAGAAGGGACCAAAGAAAAGCTTGACCTGGACTTTAACTCTTTCCTAAAAGGGTCAGCTCTAGTCTGGGACTTGGGGCACCCCTCCGGAATTTTTCAGGGGTATAGGACTGCAGAGGCCTGACTTTTTGGCCAGCTCTCGGCAAACCAAAGTCCAAGGTGGGCTTATGCACTGACCCTGTGAACTTAGACAATACATTTCAATAATCCAGATCCCAAACTGCAACGTCTCCCCTAGTTTTTGACGTTTAGTTGGTATGACTGGGGACAGAATTTTCTGGAACGTGGCTTCATCCTTAATGTGCCCAAGGCTCACATTCGCACTAACACCACGTGCCAAAATGACCAGTGCCAATGTCACCATAAATGTCTATTTCAGGCTAAACCCCAGTTCAAAGTTGGTGAAATGAGTCAGACAGAGAGAGATAAATATTATATGTTATCACTTATATGTGGAATCTAAAAAATAAAACAAACATATAAAAAAGAAACAGACTCACAGACACAGAAAACTAGTGGTTACCAGTGGGGAAGGGGGAGGGGAGTAAGAGGTACAAACTACTATGTACGAAATAAATAAGCAGCAAAGATATACTGTATAGCACAAGGAACAAAGCTAATATTTTATAACTATAAATGGGGTATAATCCTTAAAAGTTATGAATCACTATGTTGGACACGTGAAACTTAGATGATATTTTAAATTAGCCTCAAGAAGAAGAAGAAAAAGAAGAAGAGGAAGTAGTAGTGGTAGTGATAGCAGTGGTGGTGGTAGCAGTGGTTGGTGAGGACACTTGGCTCTCTTTTCAGGTAACTCAAGCTAAAAACTAGATTTCTGAGTGGGTTTTTGCCAGTTATCATGATGGCATTCTCCAGTCACCGTGCTAAAGCACAGTTCTGTAGTTGTTCCTACAGCCAGCTAATGACCAGAGGCATCTGAGCACTTGAAAACAGAATACGCAGGTGGAGAGCAATGTCTCGTGGGAAAAGAAAATCTAAACAAAGTCTTTTTTAAAAAACAAGATTATAAGCCTAGCCTCACAATTTTGCCTGTGTTATCAAATTAGAACGATATGATAAACAGTTTTCCATATGCTATGTATTGCTTACAACAATGGTTATATTTTAATGGTTACAAATATACTTATTTTTATATTGTAGCCATTTTATTTGGAGGGGTCTACACTAAAAACAACACATCTTTGTGTACAGTTTTCCGAAGTGTTTATCTAGCATACTACTTAGGAATTTTATCTTGGAGAATATTTTCTTATTTTTTTTTCCCTTGGAGAATATTTTCTTAGGAAAATTGTGGCGCCAAACATTTTTCATGGCTCTTGAGACTTCTTATGAAAGAAGCAATTTACTACCTAAATGTCTAAATTTTACATAAGAACATCTATAACATCTATAGGTCTTTATCTTGTAATCTTAATATATGCAGATGAATGAATACTGATACAGATGAGAGATTCATCCAAATTAAGCTAAATGGAATATATCAACTACAGTTCAATTTTTTAAAAAAACATAAATGGAATATACCCAAGAAAACACAGGGTTCATCTCTTTATATACTATTATGTCCCACTTTATTGCCCGAGAAGAATTAAATCCCTTGCTTTCAGCCTCCATTTCACATATTCCTTAAAAGCCTTAGAAGAAAAGATCTGTAATGAGCCTCCTCTGGGAAGCCTCAAAGAAGAGCAGTCTTCAAGAATGCTGATTAAATAGAACAAATTTTGACAACTGATGGATTCCTCTAGATCTAAGAAGAAAAGAACACTGATTTTCTACGGCGCTTAGAAAACTGTTCCCTCTTTTGTTAATCAAGAAAAGACCCCTTTAAACCAGAACCCCTCTGGCTCCCTCAGTCTTCCTTCCCTGCCATAAAGACCACTTTCCACAGCAATCTCACTAACACCTCATCACCCCCACCCGCCCCCACCGTAAGTGTGGAGGCTTTTCCGTTTGTCTTTGGGTTTGTGTGTATATATGCTTGTGCGCGTTAGGCTGATTTATGCAGCAGGAACCACAGCAGCTGCACTATTTCACATTCCCACCAGGAATAAAGAAGGGTTCTAATTTCTTTTATTTTTTAATATATCAATGTTAGTGGATGTGAGTGATACCACATTGTTGTTCTGATTTGGACTTTCTTAATGACTAATGGTAAGTACTCTTCATGTGCTTGTTGGTCATTTGTATATTTACTTTGGGAAATGTCACTCAAGTCTTTTGTCTATACTTTAAGAATTTTCTTTGTCTTTTAGTTCTTTTCACCTAAGTAAACAAATACGTATGCATATAGTGTGTTCATAATATTCCTTATTATCCTTTTACTGTAGCGATGGACTGTCTTTCAGTATTAATAATTTCTGTTTTTCTTTTTTTTTCTTGGTTAGCTTGGTTAGAGGTTTGTCGGTTTTATTGATCTTTTAAAGAACCATCTTTTGGGTTTTTTGACCTTCTCTATTCATTTATGACTTTTAATTTCATTTATTTTGTTAAAATTTTTATTATTTCCTAAGTTCAAAATGTAGTGAGAACATCAGAGCTGGAAAAATCACAGTAGCCAGATGTGTCTGCCATAAACTCACCACATAAATTTGATTAGGAAAAAACTACTGGAAAAAGTAGTTATTTTTAAGATAGTCCACATATAAATCTGACTTTCAGGATACCTTTCTCCACACTTTCAGCAATGCTAGGCTGCAGTGTCCCTTAGCTATTTTATTTGCTTTTGATAAAATGTCTTTAAGTGCCTTTGTACACTTCCCAGAGGGACGAAGGAGCCAACTTTGGAAACTGAACAGAGACAAGATTTTCCATCTTGTCTTGAAAAGCACACCCTGCAAAAAAAAAAAAAAAAAAAAAAAGAAAGAAAGAAAGAAAAAAGAAAGCAAGAAAACCACACATGTGTTTATAATTTGAAATACAGATCAAGACAGACCTGGAGGACTTAGATTCTGGCCTGGTGGATGGCATGTCTTCAAAGGGGGAAGTGTGTGTGTGTGTGTGAGCATGTGTGATATTTTAAAAATTCCTATAGCATTAAAAATACACTCTGGCTGCACTTTACCAGAAGTTTTTGAACTGGCTAGGGCTGGCAGTCTGGTGAAGTTGTTATACAATCTTTATTTTTCCTGTCCTGTCTGGGAGGATGCTGGCACCCCAGGTCGGGGCCTTGTTCCAACAAAGAGGGTCCATAAATGTATGACAAGAGCCTGGCTCCCCATGGTTTATAATCACCAGGATTATCACCATAAAGGCAAAATGGCCTGTCACTTTCTCTTGGTAAAACCATTTTAAAATATGGGGAGATTTTAAGTTATTGCAGGATTTGAGTATTTGTGTGCTGAGAAATGGGAAAACCTTGACCCCGTCACTCTTGCAGAGGGATAAGGTTCTGGAAGTGGAGCTAGAAGTGACCTTGCTCTTCCCAAATTCCCTCTGTCCCTGAAGGAACTGGGGCACAACTGTGTGGCTCTTCATCTTCTCATAATCACTTGCTGGGGTGAAGGATGATTTTTGCATTGTGTAAGCAGAAGTGCCAAAAAGCTAAAAGCTGCAGGGATCGTGGTTGGGTTTTCCCAAGGGAGGAGGAGGAAGAGGAGGAGGAGGAGGAGGATGGGTTTCTAAGGCACACAGCACAGGCTCTTCTTCCAACTCCATGGGGCCCAGAAAAGTGAAGAAAAACCAGACTACCAGCTAATAATAACAGTCATAGCAACACATCTCCTTGGGGCTTTCTCTATGCCAGGTACCAAGGCATGGACGACCTACATGGTCAAAACAGCTTTTATATCTGTATCATATTACAGATAAGGAAAATGACACTCAGGTTAAATAACAAACACAACTAGTAAATGTCTAACCCAGGAGGAGCTTAGTTCTGGCTCCAAGTCTTCCCATTAACCATTATTCAGAAAGGTCCCAGCCCTCGACCCCAACCCCTCACACCCTAACACCCTCACTGATTTCCTTAGGTTCCATTTCCCCAAGCCCACTGTTCTATATATTATAGGGCCTGAATAGAGTCTTTTTTTTTCATGTTTCAATTTTTCCCCTCCTTCAAAAAAAAATGTCGTGAGTATTAATAGTAATTATCACCCCAACAACCTACTTAAAAGACATGAGATCCTACCTGGTTTGTGTTATGAAAACAATCAGCTTTCACATGTATAATTTCCCCCTTGACTGTGTTACATAAAAGTGAGGATTCCAAATAACTTGCCAGCCCCCAAGTGACACAGCTTCCACCCAGCGTTGAGCGCTCCTCTTCACTATCTAAAGTCTCCAAGACCTTCCTTTCTTCTTCCATTCGCTGAGGATCCCCAGGGACTCAGACTCCAAAGGGACCAAGCTGCTCAGACAGAATCAAACTGGATGAAACCTGACAGACAACCTGATTTAGTAAATACAGAACCAAAAATTTCAGATAAAAATTAGATCAAGCCAGAGACGGCTGTTTGAAATAACCCCTTCGAGTCTATTTCATCTATTTCATTTCACTTCGGCATTTGAAAAGAGAGTGAGCTTAGACACCCTACTAGAAGCTTTTCACTGCGTTCTGAGGCAGCTTGACAAAAGTATGCTCACAAAGTGACCTTCACAAAGTCACTCACTCCAGGATGCCTTTAAGTGATAGGTCTCTTCTCTCCTAATTAAAGTATCATTTGACTTAAAGGCCACATTTCAGGAATAGATCTATTGAAAAAAATAAGAGATCCACGGTCAAGAAGTTTCTTGGGAGGGGGGTGGGTATAGCTCAGTGGTAGAGCGCATGCTTAGCATGCATGAGGTCTTGGGTTCAATCCCCAGTACCTCCACTTAAAAAACAAACAAACAAACAAACAAAAAAAAACAAAAGAAGTTTCTTGGGGAATGCAGGGGAGCGAGGGGTGAAACGGATTGAAACATTCCCACCAGGGTGCGCTATTTTCACTTAAAGTAAGAAATAGTGTTCCTAATTTAAAGTGTGTTGTACTCTAACCAGACTGAAATCTTTTTTTCCCTTGAGAGCTTTCACGATGAACAATGAAATTGTCTTCAAATCTAACATTCTATAATTAAATAAAATATAAAACCTTTCTTTCCACAAAGACCAATTATGATAATCTTTTCATTATGTGCCAGGCATGGATCTACATATCTTACTTACAAACTCACACAATCTCCTCATACTATAAAAATAACCCTCATTTTACACATGGAGAAACTGAGGCACGATTAAGTCACCAATAGGCAGAGCCAGAATTCAGATTCTGACTGTCTGATGCCCAAGTTCACGTATCTTACCTACAGAAAAACAAAGAATGGCAAAATAAGGAGACTTACTGTTAAATGTATTTTGCTATGTCACTGATGACCTCATATCTCTAGAAATACATAACACTAGCTTACAAAAGGTACTAATTCTATCACCTGATAGCAATGTTAACTATATTTTGACATCATTTTCACATATACTCATACCTATCAGTGAAGTTTACTTTTTTGTCAGATATATTCCATTGAAAAGACTAAAATTCTAGATTTAAGAAGAAATAGGAGGAGGGGAAGGATCTGCTCTGGTCAAAAGGTAAAAAGGAAAGAACAATGCAGTTGATGTAAAATAGACATTGAAATTTTTAAGACATAGAAATTTTGAATCATATTCAAAATATTGACTTTCTAAGTATGTTTATATATATACCAGTATGTATGACATAGGTATAATAAATATAAACACAGATGTGTGCCTATTATTTCTAAAATAATGAAAATAAAATACCACATACAAAATCTTAAGGAAAAGAAAAGTAGAAGGGATCTATTCTATTTTTAGAGATTGATAACAGAGTATAAACTATAAGCAGAGCTGTAATTTGAAATAGAATATTCTGAGCAAATCATTTATTATTAGGACCATATTGTGAATTATTCCTGGACTTTGAAACTTACTTTGCATTCCCAGTTGTGTTTCCAACCTTCGGACACATGTGATTCTCGAGAGGCTAGCAACACACGTGTAATGGGGCACATACTCATCTATTATTGGAAAACCCCCACAATGTGTGTCCTGAGAAATTTACTGTCCCAATTTATTAGAAATCTGGAAAGTAAGATATTTTATTCAGCCACAAGTAAGCTTGCTTCAGACTTCAGATTACCAACTCTACCAGCAACTGGGCTTTTTTGGGGAGGCAGAGAGGGACAGACTCACATGTGCCTTCAGTATTAAGTTTTTAGCATTCAAGGTCCTTATTTTAACTTAGTCCATTTCTTATCTGTTGCACAACTTTTTATAATTAAGAAAAGTACATAAAAGAGAATAAACAATGATATTTATTCCAGCATTGGGCACACAAGTAACATACCAGTGACAACCTAAATAGCCATCAGATGGAGGCTAGTTAAATAAACTAATTATAGCATATCAACATTAGGCAGTTTTTTAAAAGAATGAGGCAGCTCTGTGTGTACAGATAGAGAAGCGGGAAATGTAAGGTGCGGAAGAGTGGATATAACACACATGTGACTGGAATCACTGCTAGGCTCCAGGCAACACATGAGGGACTGAGGAATGGGCATCAGATTAAGGCTTATTTTTTGCACACTCCTTTGAAAAAGTGCTCGAATGTTTTTAGCCAGATCCATGAAAGATTTCTCCAATTGTGATCAATTATAAAGTAAACGTTAATATTTAATAACCAATTTTTAGACTTTTTAATGGAAAGTAAATGGTTAAAGAAACCCTGAAACCAGTCTAACGCTACTCAGTTTGTGGTTTCTTCACTACACGCACATCTGCTTTCTACTTGGGCTCACATATGTTGAGGAAAAATGACTCATGGGAAGCACTGGCACCATTTTTCTTGATCTGCCCTTTAGGTATGAAACACAACAGAGGTTATCCCAGGTCAATTGCTGTTTTGTATATATTTTACATCTGCAAGCTTTAAAATGGTAGATCCGGACTTGCTGGAAGAAGAGACCATATATTTACTTGGAGCTGACTCAGGTCTCCTTGAGTTCATACTCGCTGTGGCTAAGCCGCAGTATAAGGGAAGGGTGTCTAGGAAAAATGCTTCCATTTTTATCCTGTTCATTCCTGAAAATCCAACAGGAGATTCTTTTCCCTCTCTAAAATTAACTGTTCTGTGTATAAAGCAGTATCTGGATAACTGATCTTAAATGGAAACATGATCTGAAAATGGCACCATCTTCTAAAAAAAACCCTTAAAATTGGCCTTCTTATTTTTAGCCTTTGGGGATGGGGGAGAATGGCCACAACAAAAGCTGATTGGTTCTGTGGCTGGAGTGTGTTCATTCACATCTGATTATCTGTGGTGGGCAGAACTGTATTCCTTTTGAGGTAAAGGCAATTAGCAGAAAATAATCTCGCCTCGTGTGGAAAATCATACTTACACATTCAAAATGAAGGGAAACATGAGCTGTCCTAGGCTGGGGCATGTATGAGGGGAAGCCACCCACAGATTCTCCAAGGGTCTAAAATCAGACCAATTTTAGTTCCAACTCCAGCTCTACTATCCAGAAGTTGGGACTTCGGGAAAGTTTCTGCATCTATAAAATGGGAATGCTGTCACTTCTTGTAGGGTTGTTGTGATGACTGAATGACGTAAGGCAAGAAAACACCTAGCCTGGTGTCAGGTGTCAGACGTGAGGCCAGCAATGTACCCTTTGGCAGTCTTCAGGGACCAAATTCACAGAAAGGGGCTAAGTGTCCTACCTGCCTTGGTCTGGATGAAGACAACAGGCCTAAGTGATTTTTTCAAAGAACTCCATTAAAGGCAATTGGAAAGGATGCTGGAGTTACAGTGTAAACCTGAGTAGCAGTACCGTGAACCGCATAACCAAGACGCCAAGAAAAGGAAGCAAGGGCGGTGAGACAGCGATACAGCCAAGAGGGAAGAAGATGTGCTATCTGGGTGCATGGGTGGGCACTGAAGCAACCAGAGCTGCTTCTGAGCTTCAGAGACTCTTGGTTGAGCATTTGTTTATCCGAGTCAAAGCTTACCGAGATTCGGCTGGGACACGGCCATGGCCCTCTGGGGCGCTGGTGTGGTAGTGGCAGCTGGGTGGAGGTTCATATGATTCAGGGGCTGATTCATCGCCTTCCTAGGGTCTTGCCACGTGGTGATTTTTTCTATGTGACTAAAAGAAGGAAAACAATTATCTTTTTAATTGTCAGCATCATCATCATTATCACCATCACCAGTAACAATGCAACAGTTAAATGATGCTGGCTCTTCTTCCCTTAGGATCTGCTTACAAGTGGTTGACACATTGTTTGTTTTCAGCCAAGGTCTGGCTTGCCCACTTATCCGCCATTCAAATTGGGCTACACTGGGGATTTTGCAGAGGACTCTCTGAACACAACTCCATGACCTAGCCATCCCAGCTGCCCCTATGTGCAAACACCCTCTTAAGAGTTTTCTGCCTTACCAGAGACAGACAAGCCCCAGCACACCTCCCCGCAGCCCGAGGAGCCTACGTCCTCCAGCCCCTCAGAGCTCACGGCCACCCAGTTACTGAGATACCACAGTGTGAACTCCTCTCCCAGTGCAGGACCGTGCTCTCCGGCCGGCCAGCCCTCCCACGCCCTCCCGGCTCATGTAATTGACATAATGAGGACACTTCCTCCTGTCCTCAGCCAAAGACAGGCCCTGAAGCCAACCTCATAAACATGACATTTACTGACATCATATTACTAGGGGTAAGACACCGAGCTCCACATAGGTAATAAATAAAACCCTCAAGAAGCTTCTGTTCCACCATGCCGGGGAACAACTGTGTAGCTGGAGAACAGAGGAGCAGGAAGTAAGTGTAGGAAGTGCCAGATTATGGAGAAACCCAGATACCGAGCCATAAAGGTTTCTAGAGGAAAAGATGGGATTAGACTTTTGGTCATGGACAACTTCCAGCGTTTGTTATCATGACTTAATCAGCTTCTGCCCAGAGTTTCAAGAGTGTCCTTAGAAAGACTGATGGGTCCTCCAGCTTTGACTGCCTCCTTCCAGACCACATCACAAGTCATCCCTGGTGCCTCATAGACCTTGGGTTACTCCGTATACTCTATCTTTTTTGAGAGTTTATTACGTTTTTCTTTCAAAGGTGAGCGTGTTCATTTGGTGCCACAACTCTGCTTTATGAACTGTATCAGAGATCTTCCTTCATGTATCAAACACAACTTTGATAGCAGAAGCTGAATGTAGCTAGGTTGCCTCTCCCAAACCAAAGGGCCATGTCAACCCCACACACTGTAGACCCTTCTAGATCCACAGGGAAAGGAGCGCGATTGCTCTTTCTGTTAAACACACCTTACTTTCGAATAACAATGGCTTCCCTTGAATCCTTAATGTAGGAAACCACTATTAGTATTTAGACTTAATCCTAAATCAGTGCAATCTCTAGCATTGGAGTCTTATGTTTTTTCTTTTGCTTCCGTCTCCTCACATCTGAATTCTGCCACTGCTAAAGTTCTTCAGGTTTCTTCATCCCAGGATGGAAGTTGTTACCATAGGGAACTCATTCATTGCCTCAAGAGAAAACTTGTGTTTTCCCAAGGAGACCTTTAAAATGAGTGTGTTGTTTTTTTTTTAAAGTCAGCCTTGGTAAAGAAGGCAAAATTAAGTTTCGTAGTGTAGGAGTCATCAGTGGTCTTTAAAAATAATCAAAGATAAACTGAGAGGAATAAAAATAAAAGAGCTAAGACAATCTTGTTAAGAAAACATAAGGGGTAAACACCAAACTAGATACTTCCATCAACTGCCTAAGCATAAAGAAACAGTGGTCTTAGTTCCACCTTCAGTATAACCATTGTAATTCTGTTTAGAGCTTTCGTAAAATCCTTTTGTCCACTTTTGGTCCTGTGGAAACAAATAGCCAGCCTCAGAGACTTTGTCACAGGCCTTCAGAGTGAGGGACCGATTGATGAGGAGGATGTCAGAGTTAAGTAAACTCCCTTTAGCAAATAATTAGAGATGAGAAACCCTTTGACTGACTATTCCTTCAGGACTCATTAAAACGTGTTTTCCAAGGCAGGCGTGTCCTACATGAATACTTTCCACTGTGGTACCAGAAAGGGAGGAATCCTTTTCTCTTTCATGGGCCTTTCTTAGACCCTCTAACACCATGGGTATCGACAGTGTGTCAGGACCAGCATAAGCACAGCCCCGGTGGAATGCAGTGATGTACACCAGATGGTGGAAGGCATATAAGGACACTGCTGGGAACAGACACTCAGCTACCTGTCAGTGGTAGGAAAAATACAGGAACTGTACTGATGCATTCCCAAATGCTGGTCCTCCACTCGCCCCTCCCATTCTGAACATGTGGGCTGGGGCTCCCCTATCTGGGGAGGCAGAAAGGCTCACACCCGAGTGATACATGGGCCCCGCATGCGTGTGGACTGCCAGCACGGCTGACCAGCCTTCACCCACAGCGTGCAAGGCTTTCTGGGTGGACGCCTTGGCCCTCATCCCGAGAGATCTGACCCCAGAGCTGTACAACTCAGCCGTGGCTTCAAGCCCCAGAACTCCCCCAGGACCATGGGAGCCACCGCAGCCCACCCTTCAAACTCCACACCCAGCCAACACTTTTAAAGGAGTTTTGTTCCCAGCGGATTTGTTAATTAAAAGTGTCACTCACTGTATTCCCCAAAGACTGGAGTACAAGAGGGAGCCTTTCTGAAGTGAGCAGTTCTCTTGCTCGGAAAGAACTCCGAGAAGAGAGCCACTCTAATTCCCAGCCTCTGCAGACCAGGCAACCCCACGTCAGCTTCGCCCCAGAATTCAGTTTATGCGATGTCTAGGGAGCTCCCCGTCTGAATGCCAAGAGCAAGGGCATTGCTCACGAGAATTTAATCCACTGCTTATGATTTGATTTGAAAACTGAAGTCCCTTATTGTTCAAATCATTTAGCTCCCCTCACCCATTCCCAAAAGCAGGATAAAACACACGCTCTTTCATACAGCTGTCTCATCCCTTCTCCCTCGCTAGAGTTCCTGAGTCATTTCCTTTCTCGAATTTCTCAGTGTAATCTTACTGTTTGCCAGGAGCCGCAGTTTAGCTAGATTAATCCCCACTTCCCTACTACTCCCACCTCCTCCCTGATGTCTCGCCCTGCTGAGTCCCCTTCAAGAAACTCTCTCTCTGCTGTTTAAAAGTCTAGTTTCTCTTTTGGGGGTAAGGGGAAATATATATACATATATATATATATATATATTCAATGTGCCTATTGATGTGTATTCCATGAACACACATTCTATACAGTTTTCATGTTTGAAAACAGAACAAGGTGGGGTATAGCTTGGTAGTAGAACACGTGCTTGGCATGCACGAGGTCCTGGGTTCAATCCCCAGTGCCTCCGTTAAGGGAAAAATCCAAATAATAAAATGTATATCTTTTTTAAAAAAGAAGAAGAAAATGGAACAAAAAAAATGAAAAAAGATACCAAACCATTTACGGTGATACACATGAGTAATGGGCTCTCTGGAGATCTTCCCCCCTTATCTAAATTCTTCTGTACTTCCCAGGTTTTTAACAGTTGTATTGTTTTCAGAACTAGGAAAAACAAAAATACTCATGAAGGTACAAAAAGACAAAATGGAAAATGAAGCATGGATATGCAGGTCATGGGTACTAAAAAGTTACTGCAGATAAACTACAGATTTGACTCCTATCTTCCAGCGGCCAAAGTAAGAAGGGAAATGGGATCAATTACCTGACCCCATGCTATTTTCAAAGAAAAAAGAATGTCAGCTTCTAAGGGAAATAAAAACTCTTCTTGACACCAAAAAAAAAATTTTTTTTTCTTTTTCCTGGACTAAAAAGAAAAAAAAGTCTGGCGCTTGCTTCGGCAGCACATATACTAAAATTGGAACGATACAGAGGTTAGCATGGCCCCTGCACAAGGAGGACATGCAAAGAAACTGCAAGGGTTTCACATGGGGGCCCCGGGTGGTGTGCAGTGGAAACGGTGCCTCGAACAGAGACGATGAGGGTGGTCTTTTCCTTTTCCTTTGGGGGCCCGTTTGACCAATATTTCTTGGACCGCCTTTTTTCACAGTGGCAGAAAGGACAGACCAACTCCTCACCTGCAATTACATCGGGGTCTTTGAGAGACCTCCCCAGGTCGGAAAAGAGGTTCAGCCCTGAGACCTGCACCTTGCCCAGGGGCAAGAAAGGTCAGCACTTCTGTGAGAAGATATTTGGCTGGAATGGTAGCTCATGGAAAACTGTGCTGTGTTAAGTAATTTTTCCTTCCAGAATGAACATGTTCTTCAATAAAGACACCAATTTAGAAAGCCATTTTATGTATTAGGGAAATTCTGTGTGTTAAAAATGTCACTGAAATCACTGGGGGAGGGAGGCAGCATTACCACCCCCCCAGGCACCCTCCGCTCTCGGCCTGGCCCCTCCCATCAGCCTCCAGGGCATTGTTAATTTAGCTCAGATTTCCACCCCTCCAGCCTCCTGCATGACCTTTCACCTTGATGAGGGCAGTGGCCTCCAGGCTTCCCCTTCCCTCCTCCGGCCCCTCCGGTTTTCCTCTGGCCCTCCAACCCTTCCCCACCCTCTCTATCTGACAATTCCCTCTCTAATCCATCTCCAGACTCATCCCAAGGACAGCTGAGGTCCAAGTCACCCCCGGGTCCCTAGTCCCCACGGCCCTTGACAGCTTACTGAGACACAGTGTAAGACACTGCGGGCTCTGGAAAGACCACAGTCTTGGAGTCACACATACCTGAGTAGTAATGTAGCTGTGATCCTGTGTGACCTCAGTGGACAAGGCATGTAACCCATCCCAGTCTCAGCACCCATATCCATGAGCCACAGGTAGAAAAGCTAACACATGCACTGGTTCCTTCTTGTAAGGGTGAAAAGGGTCTGTTCTGGGAAACGTGCGACGACCAAAGTCACCTGCCAATTTCAGGACTAGTTTGAGACAGGAGACAAGGCGGCAGGGCACAACCATTAAAAGAATAACACAGCAACTGAGGAGAACTCAGCCCAATGGCGAAAGATTCGACTTCCAGTAGACCTTGAGCCTCATTATAGGATCATTCTAGTATATTAGCACGCTACATGACACACCTGCGGGGCGCCATGACAGTTCTAGGATGACCATAAAAGGCCAAACGTGGGGGGCCCAGTTCCTGCAAATCTACGTCCCTCCACCAAACAGTTGGAATAATCCTCCCACTTACTAGCATATGAAATTACCCAGTTCTTAAAAACTAGCCACCCCTTACCTGGGGCCACCTCTCTCACCTTCTGAGACTGCCTCTGTCTATGGATGTGTATCTCTCTGAATAAACCTACTTTCACCCTACAATGGCTCACTCTTGACTTCTTTCCTGCATGAGACAAGAAAGACAAGAACCTATACTCACCAGCAACAAGTTCACTGGGCTTCCCAAGCTCACTTTCCAGCAAGTGAACCCATGGAAGGCAGCGCCAGCCTCAAGCCCGAGGCTGGCAACATTTGGCTCAAGTCTATTCAACAAGTGTGGACCGTATACCTATTGTGCCCGATACACTAGGTAGGTATAAAGATGAAAAACATTTTGCAAACATAAAATCCTGACTAGCAACAGAAACATGAAAGGCAAAGATAAAATCTTATCTGTAAAAATAGAACCCACTGGCTTCTTACAGCCCAGGAAAAGGCCTGGTGTTTTTGGACGAACTTACCCTCCAGTTCATGACCTATTACACTAACTTTATGGAAGGAAGCCACACAACAAAGACTTTCTGAAATAGAGAAGGCCTATGTAACACATTTTGTATTACTGGAAGCATACAAAGATATAAAAATAGGAACGACCGCGAGTGCTTAATTTTGAAAGAATTTAGAGTTCGTAGCAACATAAGCTGCTTGCTGATCTCTATGGGCAAAGATTTCATCTTCAAATGTAAGTGTTTGGTCCTTTTACTCCCCCTCCTCTCTGCCCTCCCTCCCTTAATATATTAGTTTCATGTTAGTGTCAGACGTTGCTCAGGGCTCCCTACCATCAACAGAGCTGTTAGGGCAGGACTTAGAAGCAGCCTCTTTTCCACCACAACCTAGCTAGGTGGTTAGAGAGAACCACAGCAAAGAGATGGGAATTTAAAGGCAGCCTGGGGTTATAAAACCAAGACTGGCTGGCTCAAAGCTCAATTCCAATTCAGTGCTGCTTCGATTCATCCCCCTGCCAATCCCAGTTTCTCTTCAACCACTCCCTTCTTTCTTTTTTGGGAGGGTGCTAATATTTTTCTTCCAATGAACAGAAGCTCTTTTGATGACCAAAATGACCCTATGGGGCAAAGTGTTCTACACATAGTAGGTCCCTAAAAAACAATACTCCTGCAACCCATAAAATTTACCATATTCACAAGCTCGATTTAGGGCAAAAGTACATTATCTGGTTTTTAAAAATCAGACATTAAAAACTTTTTTGACTTACTAGACCAATTCACCACCCTCTTTATGTTATACAAAAGTTTTCATACACTGAGGATTATTTGCTTAAAAGCTGTTAACTGAAATAGCTTTGCAACTTGCTTATTGTGAACCAGTTCAATAAAACTCATCAGTGTTAAAAAATGAAAACTGAAACAGATTTGCATGAGGCTGATAATTTCCCAGACAGAGCTTGCCAAGTAAATTGGACCCACTAGCAGCAGGCAACAAACGCTATGCCAATGTTTAATCCAGTACCAGATGGCAAGACTTGCCCAAGACTCACATTAAAGTTCTGAAAATTTCCCCAATTAGAATTAAAATACAAATATGCAAAAGCTGGTCTACTTCTTTTGTTGTATTCCAGGAATAAAGGCTGCCTATGTTTCAATCGCATTAAATACGCCGGTAGTGTGTTCTGATTTAAATTTCAAGACCCAGGAAATGACACACCAGATCTTACTCATATCTTGCATTTCTTTGAGTAGCGCCTCTTGCTTTGTTTTGTTTTTTTGACAATGAAACTTAGCTCTTCTGACTGACAGCAGAGGTGGGTCTTAACCACAAGAACATAGACAGCTGGCATACACGCTTACTAATTCTCCCAGGCCCAGAGGCATACTCTTTCTCCAGATAGTGCCTCTGCTGTCACCTAAACCCAGGGAGTAGTAGGAGCTGCTCACAGTGGGAGCCCCACAGCAGTGGGAGCGACCATCGCTGTGGGAGCTCAAAGCCCACGTCTAAACAGGCAACCCAACCTCATTAGTCGCCATCGGTAAATTGATCCCCTCTGCTTAACCCCATCAGTCAGGCTGGATGATACAGACTCAGCTTTTGAATACACTGAAAATGGGAAATAAAGTGCTGGCCCTTCACCTGGCCGAATAGATACATAGCTCATGTCTTACTTTCTTTCTAAAGCCATCAATCTCCCTCCCAAGTTGTCATCCTTCCTATTGTTAACCCAATTGGTGCTTCTCTGTCCCAAAGCAGCTTTCATAACACTATGATTGGTTACAACTCTTCTTCTGTTCTGCCCTAATCCTAAACAGTACCATCTCTTGCCAGCACAAGCAGAAGAATAAAGGACACAAAGAGGCGAAAGTCAGGGTGCAAATGTACCTAACTGACACATCCATTAGCAAAACATTCTTATCATTCATGGATCGAGTCCCAAAGCTATAAAAACCGACTCCCTCACGCGATACAATAAAAGTGAGTGTTCACATAATAGAAGGCTGACGAAGTTCAGCCTTCTCTGAAACCGCAAGGAATTTATTTAAAAGGTTCCGGTCAGGTTTTCACTTCGGCAGCTCAGCAAACATAGCTGCAGTCTATGACACGGGAATAATAACTCATATGTAAGTAGGGTTTTTTTTTTAGGCTCCTCTAATAAAAGATGATACAGGACAGAGCATTATTTTGGTGCCCGTTTCCGGTCTCTGCCATTCACTTGCCAATTCAAAAAATGTCAGCGTTCTCTGGAATTCCGAATGAATGGCAGGGATTGTATTTTTAACTACCAGGCTCTAATCCTCGACTTCCATCACAGCCGTGCCAAGAAGCCTCCACTTGTTGAAATCAGCCGCGGTAGGAGCCGCAGCGGCGTGAAAGGTCTGCGGGCGCTTCCGCCGGGCCAGCTGCCGGGCTCTGTCTCCGCGATCCTTTCCACCCAGCATCTCCGGCTTTTCTGCACGTTCATTCCTGAACCTGCTCGGTCCGGGAAGAGGCTGAGTCAGGCGGAGCTGCCGTCAGCCCCGAAGTGCGGAGCGAGCCCACTTGAGGCTGTAACAGCCTTAGCTCCTTCCTGCAGGGGTTTACTTACCAGTGTTTCGTCCCTGGGGTGGGAAAGAAGGGGGGCACTTTGAACGCGCCACTTGGGGAACCTGGTGACTCACTAACACAGCCCTGAGGTGTGACTCACCGACCTTGCTTCAGAGGGTGAGCTGTTGTGTGAGAGGCACCCCGTCATCCCCGCTGAGGTCCCCAACGCCACCCGACACTGGCAAACCTGACGTCGTCTCTTTAAACTGGGCCAACTCTGGCTTAACCTCCTTTTTCCTATTCCCAAAAAAAGCAAGAAGTAAAAGAAAAGGACTGCATTTTTGTTTGACTGTTTGCCTTTGGCCAAGAGCCCTTTTAAAGAATTCTGACTGTATTGCAATTGTATTATCTACGCTTAGCATTTTTTTTTTCTCTTTTCATTTCGGGATCGATAATAGTATTAAAAGATTTATAAATTATATTAAATTTCTTGTGTTGAAACCGAACAGCAATGTAAGAGTTGATTTTTACCATGTTTTATTATTTCCAGATATCAAGTATAAAATGTGGACTGGGTACATATTTTCCCACTTTCTCCTTTTTTACAAACAAAAATATGGGATGGAGCTGAGGAGAAATGAAGGAAAAATGAGGCTCTTAATGAAAGGTAAATTCTAGAATTATCCGTAGGAAGTGAAAGGCATTCATCCTTTCATTCATTTGAGAAGCTGTTTACAGTGGGGCTGTATCTTCCATGGGCATTCAGTTCCAAAATCAGTTTTGGCAAATGTAGAGTGTGATGAAAATTACAACTGAAAATCCTTTAAATGGCCCATAACGTGTATGGGCCATTTGTGTATATTATAAGGTCTTAAGTCCAACACAGCCAAGTACTTCTAGAGTTAGGACATGGTACTATTTCTACAGCCAAGCTCCAGAGGAAGTGATGCTGTCCCCAAAACTTATGTTGGGATTTGCTAGGCATGTAGAGTTGAATTCATGGCACTTAAACAGGTATATGGTCCTGAAGACCTCGGTATCCTCTGCTCTGGGATGGACGTAACAACAGATGATCTAGCATCAGCCCCAGGAGCTGGCAAATGAATGGGGAGGTCGTGGCAATGAAATAAAGGGTGGTGTGGAGGTGAACAGAGCACAGACCCTATTTTTATTGTTATTATAAATGGTCCAAAGCCTGACATTCTGTCTCAATAGCTGCATGTTAGAATGGTCCCTGTATCAGCTGCATCTGACATCTGGGAAGCAGCTTTAATCTTGAAATCAGTTTTTAAAAGAATTTTTTTTAAGCCACCAAACTACTCTAAATGCTCGAATACTCTGAAAATTGTTTTTCCAGGCTCTCCATGCCCAGCACATGTTTCAACGTGTTGTTTTTCCAGTTGTTCTTAAATGGGACATTGACACACTGTTTGTGCTAACGGGGCCAAATGAATTAAATGTCACTTGCCTAAAGGAAGATGGCAAAGCCCCCTTAAAACCGAAGATTTTTTGGGGTTAGTCTAGTTTCTCCTCTATTCATGTGGAGAGAGTCAAGTCCTTTTTGTTGGTTTTGTTTTCTCAATTCTGGGAAGAGGATGAGCCACCCTGGGCTCTGGCTGTCGGTCACTTCTTGCACATGTTTGAAAGACAAGACACATGGAACTAGAGAAAAGACTGGCACGAACCCCAACCCCAGTCTGGAGAAAGACTGGAGATGCTTTTCAGAGCCAGCATCTCATTTCACAAGAGGAGGATCGAAGACAATAAAAGGGGCAAGGTGGGGGGTGTCGAGTCAGGCTTCCAAGGCAGGGAGGGGAAAGGGACACTGTGGGCCTTGAAGATAATCACTGGGCAACACTGATTATGTTTCCTGTAAACCCAGCCCACAACGTCTCTTTATGTGTATTTCTTGGCATCTTTGGTTATAAGCATCACCCAAATGAGGCAGTGGTGCAATGGTTTCGAACTCTTACTCTGCTATTAACCAGCGAGGAGACCACTGAAACTTAACATCTCTGAGCCTCAGTTTCCTCCACTGTAAAATGGGTATAAGAACAGCCATTTTGAATATTTCATCAAATAACCAAAGTAAATCATTATAATATAATAAAATATTAATTCCCCTCCTTTCCCTTATGAAAATCTATCCCAATTGTCTAAAAAGATCTGAGGAATTCAAATGCAAAAAATTAGCTAACACCCTATGCTACAATGAACCCAAGAAATTGGAGGAAAATATTGTTGGACATCAATTCACTGCAGATCAATTTGATTTCACATAGTCACAGTAGCTAAGTAATAACTAATCTAGAGATGAAAACATTCTCAAAAAGCAAAAGAACTAGCAAACCACCATCTTCAGGGTTGCTCCCTCACCTCCACTCTCTCTTTTTTTTGGGGGGGGGCGTTTTCTAATAATAACTATTCTCAGATCCAATGTAAGGGAAGGCCAAAGCTGAGATTCCTTTAGTGCCCTTGTGAGACACCGTTCGTAGTGATGAGGGTCCCATGTCAACACAAGACTTTCAGCCTCATGCTTAAATAGAAAAGATTTCAGCTTGAAGTGAAAAGCATAAGGTTGAACACTAGAAAGAGTATCCAATGGCTTTCTGTTCTTCCTAACAGAGATGCTCCAGAAGTTTTATGATAATTTGGTTTTTACTGATTTATAGGATGACTGTAGTTCACCCCAAAAAGTGGGGGCACAGATCTGATACAGAAATGCAGGAAGACCTGAAGCTTCTGTGACTCAGCAAAATGGAAAAACAAATTTCGCCTAAAAAGTACTATAGTTTTATACAAAGCATATTCATGCAAACTCCAAAGAGAGGTAGCTTTGTATCCACAGGTGGATGTTAATCAAAAATATACTACTGCTTTAATCTCTTATATTCAACAAAGAACAGAAATATGCCCCTGTTTCAATTTTTTTATGATTTACTCCCCCATCCAAACCGCACTGCTCTTCACTTAGGTAGCTAGTGGAAGGTAAAAGGGTGAGAGAATAGTAAGTAGCTTTAATTTTCTCTTTTAAAAACTTTCCCATTTTCTAAAATTTCAGCAATGGACATGCACTGTTTTTTAAAATTTATTCTTAATGTGTTCATTTTATAATCTTACAAAATATATATATGTATATATACATATACATGTGAAGAAAAATTGTAAATATGTCAAAAATTCCCACATCAACCCTCTGCAGAATGTGTGGTTTAAACAAAAGAAAAAAACAGCTTCAGGAAAACAGCTTTAAAAATGCCCCTAAAATGTTCACCAAAGAACCCACAGCCCTACTGAGAGTCACTCTTGCATATTACTAAATTTAACTGGGTAACATCTTTCTGGAAGGTAGTTTGTCAACACATAACAAAATCCTTGAAAAAGCTTTGAGCCAGAAACTCCACTTCCACAAAGCTTATACCAAGGAAACAGATATGGCAGAGATGACCAGCTGTTTCTGAATCTCTCCCTCTTCAGGGTACTAGATGTGGCCATGAGACTAAGTTCTAGGCAATAAACAGAAGTGCTATGTGAAATTCTGGGGCAGTTCTTTAAATGGAAGGGATACACAGACTTTTCTGCTTTCTACCCTTCTTTTTTCCAGCTTGGATTGTGGATGTGATTGCCAGAGCTACAGCAGCCCTATTAAATCATGAGGAATGAAATCCACTGAGTAAGAACAACAAAGTAGAAAAAAGATAAGTTCAGGTGGAACCACCACATCAGCCCTTGACTGCCTTACTTTAATGTTAGAGATAAATAAATCATCTCATTTCATATCCCTGTTAATCACAAACATAATTCCAAACCAATATAACAAGTATGCAAAATGTATATGCAGGGATGTTCACTGCAGTTTTGTTTATATCTCAAATGTGTTAAATGGTTAAATAAATTATGGTTAAGCTGGACAATGGAAGATGGAATGGATATTACAAATGGCATAAATTTTTTTAAATGGAAAGATGTTCATAATATATTGCTAAGTGAACATAATCCCACTTTGGTTAACATCCAAACCTATGAATAAAGGGAAAGGAGGCTGTATTCATATCTTTAGATTTCTTGGTACTTTCTCCATTTTGTACAATAAGCGTTATTTTTTCAATCAGAAAAAAAAAGAGAGAATGTGAAAAGATATCCTCCCTTCCTCCAAGTGAACTCACTTCCTGCTTAAAAAATAACGCATTCCACATTTGAACCTGTAACTGCTAATTACAGCTCCGAGAATAATTCCACAGCTGGAGTGTAGGGCTGAACATCTTGTCAGTCCCTTAACTGTGAGTTGGGAAAGGCGCCATTGTAATACTCCCCTGAGTGCTTAGCCTAAAGGTGCTGTGAACCAGGGAGGGGCATGAAGGGGTAGGAGGGAAGCAGTAGAAGGAAGGGATAAGGAGGATCAAGGGAAATTCTATAATTAAGCAATATTTCATGGCTGCCTCTGGCAGCTGTTTGAGCAAGGGGGAGACTCTGAACGAGGCGTCAACAGACGAACAGCTCTGTCCTCGGGCAGATCAAGCAGGGTCTGTCATCCCGAGCCCTGTCTCCACTTCACAGGACAATCTGGGGCATCTTATATCCAGCACCTGTCAGCTTTGGAGACTCCCAGCTGCGGTGCTGTTATTGCTGTCATCTGCCTAATCCAGAAGGGAGTGGCATTTATTGCATCCAGAAAGATTAGGATGAAACTAACTTTGATTCTTCTTATGAAAGAGAATGCATGCCTTCTATAACTGTGTTTGTTTTCTTCTTGTCCCTCCTGACTTTTTTCTTTTTGTATTAAAGGAAGAAACATACCCTTGCAGCTGTATTTTTCATTTTTTAACCCCTACATTAATTATATAGACACTCCAAATAATGGTTTAAATTTAGTCTGATGACCAACCACAAAGGTCCTCCTCCTCCCACTTAGAGACACATCCTGCCTTCAGACCCGTTTCACAGTTCCCACTGACTTGGACAGGAACTCTGTGCGAGGAATGAAGCAGGATATAGATGGTAATAATTGTCAGAGGAAATGGGATTTTCTTTACAGGATGCATTTAGATTTTTCCTTTCCATGAGATTTTTCTAAAAAGCGTGTTGAAATTGAAACTGAAGGAGACTTTAAATAAGCTTTCAACTTCTCAGCAGTTCCAATATTGAATTTAGTGTAGAAAGTCTGACTCTGAGTAGATACTCAAAAACTACTCACCCATGAAATCAATGACTGAAAAATAGGAAGGAAGGAGTTAATATATTTAATGGGTTTTCTTTAACAAATCATTTTGCTTCTCAGCATCTGTATCAAATGAATCTTCTGCAGATCTCATATTTCCTTATTTATCAAGTACTCAAAAACTCATCCAGGAAGATTTGTTCTTTACAAGTCCCTGGAAGGACATAAAAGTTAAAGAATGCTGCAACATCCTCTAAAACAAATGAAAGCAGTATCAGTTCATTACAGATTGATTCAAAAAACTAAGCAACCAAATCTCCAAGTGCCACCCACCATGGGCCCTGAAAGTGCACCATCTCTGGCATATAGTAGACACTCAATAAATAAATGTTTCTCAAATGAATGAATGAACGAATGAATGGATGAATCGGTATTATATTCATTAACAATGACAATCATGATAACAGTGATTCATTATTAGTCATACATCAAAATATTCACAATAATGATGGTAATAATAATGTCTGATAGTAACAGTTGACACTTACATAACATTTTATAGCTTCAAAAATGATCTTAATTTGATCCTCACCTAACAGACCTATTAACCTCCATTTTTAAATCCAGAAACTCAGTTGGGAAAAGTTAAATGACTTAATAAATTTCTTGAGGTTCTATGTGACACAGCAGAGAGCCCAATCTTGTTCACAGAGCCAAGTCTGAGGCTTTTCTCCAAGACATGATACTGCCTTGTGAACTCAAAGAGGCCGATGCAAATAACCTGGAGCATTAGGAAGGAAGGATAAGAGGGTATGGACAGTTGGTGCTGCTGATAGCCTGACTGTCCTGGTCCTGGAGTAACATCCCCTACAGGCTGTCCTTCAGAAGAAAGGGCCCTTTAAAATAGGTTCTTGGCGGGGTTGGGGGTTGGCTCAGTGGTAGAGTGCATGCTTAGCATGCACAATGTCCTGGGTTCAATCACCAGTACCTTCATTAAAAAAAAAAAATTCTCCCACCTTGCTTCAGTAACACACCACTACCCTCCTCATCCCTCCTGAAGCCCCTGAGTCCCGTAGTATGTAAACTTGTCTGTAAAGCTGACCTTTTAACTGGCCTGGTTTTAATCAGGCCCATCCTGTCAAGAAAAGGGACTCCCGTGACAGTGACACAAATTAGCCACATGTGATCCTGTAGTCAACGCCAGAGAGGAAGAAGAGGAAGAGATACAAATACGACTTTAACAAACATAAACCAAATACAAAGCCAAGCTCTCTGTTATGACCTCAAAGGAAGAGTTGAAAGGACTCTGAAGATGGATTTGGAGACATCAAGGTAGCCTGCGTTGAGCAGGGCGGGAGAGCCAGGCGACCTGGGCGGTGACGTCAAAGGCTCAGCCTCCGGGAAAGCTGGCTCTTTCAGAAACCTGACCCTGACGACAGCCGCTTCAGCCTGATGTGTCTTTAGTTTTTGTTAATGTTGATGGCTAGGAAAAATATTCAAATAAGGTTGGTGTTCCATAAATGTGTTCATCCTATAATGTGAGGTTACTAGCTTTCATCGTTGACTGTAACTATTCTCAACATGTGGATTCATCTTTCCTATTTAACTTTTTCCAAAGGGGAAAAAAAAGTATTGGTGATCATTCTAATTTTCCTAAATTACCCCCTTTTAGCTTTTTATAACATTTTACACTTTTAACCTTCACACAAAGTACATTTCTGTGATGTGCTCTGAAATGAAAATAGTTGTACTAGAAGAAACTTAGGTTAGGATTTGCATTCATTTAAAACCATTTCTTGAGAAAAGGTTCACATGCACATATTCAGACACATAATAAATATGATGTTAGTACAAAGTGCAGGAATATGTACACGTTAGTTATCATGCGTTGCCTAATGTGAGAAAAGGGTAGAAGCCTATTATTACATTGAAATGAAATCAAGAGGAAAATGATAGAAACTTGACTTTTTATGACTATCTAAATAAATGATCTGTATTTTCTTAGTTTGCTCCAAAATGTTCCTTGAACATTAAATTTTTGTCAACATGGTCCTACAAAAGGAGGCTAAGATAAGCCAGGAAATTAAGTTTTTGGTCTGGAAAATTCCCATAATACTGATAACAACCATTTTTACAAAAAGATGAAAGTGAAAGTGTGCCCTTAGCTGGGGGTACAGGGTGGAGGCGGTAACCAATCCTAAGTCACTGTGAGCTAATGAGGAGGACACTTCTGAGTCTGCCAACAGCATCACGGCATGGATGGACCTCATGTGACATTTCAACCTAAAAGCTGCTTCTCAGGTGACAAATGCTTTTGGGCTCAGTCACATTGGCTGTGAGGAGATGCAGCTCTGGGCAGGGTAAGCTCAAATATGTTCTATGGGATATTAGTCCAAAAAGATATTCGCCCAAGCCTACACCCAAAAAAAGTTTTGTTATCAAGTAAGTTTGGGAAACACAGAATGTTAATTTCCCCTCCTAAAATGTATACAATATATAAGCATTATTATAAAAGGCTCTGTGTTTAAATTAGCTTAACCCAACATTTCTCAAATTTATTTTAGGGGTAATCTTTTTTCACTTTATTAATATGCTATAGGGTACATTTTAGGAATTAGAATATACCATTTGTGGTTATTTATTCCAAGCACAGCTTCAGATTCAATTCAGCAGCATTGTCTGAACACACAATAGGCTTCAGACATTACAGAAATATTTTTATACCCAACGAGCCACAACTAAAAAACTACAGGCAGTTCCCATCCAGACCCAGTGGGCAAATGTGGGTGTGATGCTATGAAGCTGTGATTCCAAAGCATCCCAGTGACATAGTTTATCCAAAGCAGAGTTAATAGAGATAGGGATGGAGAGAGGCATATATAGGAATGTGTGTGTGTTTATCAAATGCAAATTTATTTCAAGTTTTCGTATGTTTATGTATGTATATACATTTCCATATACGAAAACTTGAAATTAAACTTAATGTTTTTAAAAACTGATCTAAGCTGTTTGCACCTAGAAGCCTTTTGACCTTCCTCCTTACGGTAGAATCAGGAGCCTGAGGGCAGCCTGTCTATTCTTAGTGGGCTTTCCAAACGTAGCTTCCCTTGGCTCAGGGGCACAGCTGCTGCAAAGCACTGTGGGTGGCTCCTCTCCATCCTCTTGAAACAACTGGTGGGAACCCAGCACTAGGCCATCAACCCAGCTGTTCAATCTCGCTTCTAACTTTAGCAAGTCCCTTCGCGGCTCATGTCACTAGGGCATGCCACATTGAAAACCACACCAGAGAAGGTAGAGAGCCCTATCCCACCCCTTAAAATACTCCAGGCACACGGAGCAAAGTCACACTTAGGTACCTACTAGCATTGCCACCCAGATGCGGAATGCGGGACCCACGTGAGCTGACTTCTGTGGGGCTTACCAGTGATCTAAGGCTTCACTAGACACAACGCATCAGCAGGCCTCCATCTCTCCGCCCAGTTCATTAGGTTCCCCATTAGCAGCTGCAAAGCCCAACAGCCTGGAAGTCCATGAAGACCAACTCTGGGTCAAGAGACTTGTACAGACACTGTGCTATCTGTCGGCTTTCTTACTAGAATGCAGGAGGCGTGCTTTCCCCCACTGTTAATGTACCGTAAAATGGTCATGAAGCCCTCGTAATGTAATTACTTGCATTTAATTGATTATACATGCCCCCCAGCCTCATTTGCTTCCTTTTGTTAAACTGCACGTTCATTGTAATTACTTGTCCCAAAGCCAAGAGATTTCAGAATTATTTGACTGTTTATTATCCTTTGAGAGTTACTAATTTAAATAATTTCCTTCAGTTGAAAAGAGTTGCTCTTTTCCCGAATTCGCTTCCACGCTGCTCACCACTGAGGAGAACTCTAGGAATGCCTTGCTAAGCTCCCCTATAATTGACTGCCTCCATTGTTAACATATGCGTGGACTTCAAAAACATTAAACGACTTATACAAATGGAGACAAAATCCCTTTTGAGTTCTATTGATAACTTAACCTTTAGCGTTTTTGGATTAAATCCCACTTCTCCAGAAGCAGGGGAAGCTACTGAATGAAACCATTATGTAAAACGTTGTGGTGGGAATTATTTTGTGTGAAAATATATACAGTATATTATTTAACATGTCTTTGATTGAAGGTGGGTTTTCATAATTCCTAACCAAAATATACATATCTTTTAGGGCTTCTCTAATTTGTGCTCCCTCCTTTAGGGAAACTGAAGTAATTTTGAGCAGGCAAATGAACCCAGGACACTAGATGTCAGGAGAGGGGCACCTTTGGCGTACGAGGGTCTAGAAGGGGACAGGAGGGGTACTTCTTTGAGCTGGAAATGTCCTGTTTCTTGAAGCTGCTTGTGTAGATGTGTACAATCTGTGAAAATGCATCAAGCAACATACTTAAGGTTTGTGTTCTTTTCTACAAAAATTATATTTCACTTTTAAAAATAACGAAGAGAAGTTATTTCAATTTTTTAAAGTAATTTCTATAAAAGAAAAAGGGATGTAGTTACCATCTAGAAGAAACATAAACATTAACCTCACGTGTTTACAAGGAACAGAATTAAGACTAGTTTATTTTTCTACTTTTTTTTTAAAAATGGTGCACAATATTGGCTTTGAACAAACCAATGTTAAAAAAAAATCTGGGAGAATTGACAAAGTCTGGGTATGCACTAGGTATTAGATGATATTAAGAAAGCATTGTTTGTGTCTTGATGTCATGCAGTAAGAAATTTACAAAAGACTTATGTTGTATCTTTGTCAAAAATTTTAACCTGATTTAATCATAAGAAACCCGTGTGGAACATTGGTCTAAAATGTTGGTTTTTTGTTTTTTGTTTTAAGTTATTGTGAAAAGAAACAAAATGGTAAGAGGGAGAGGCACTTTTCTGAATCAAATGAGAGAAAAAACTAAATGTAGTATGTGAACCCTGATTGGATCCTGGTGTGGGAACACACACACACACACACACACACACACACACACACACACACACAGAGCTGCTAAAGACATTTTGTAACCAGGAGAATTTGAATAAGGGCGGAATATTACATTGTATTATTTAATTCAGGTTACTTTTCTTGGGTGTAATCATGGTATTTATTATTGGGTAAAAGAATGTCCTTATTCTTAGGAGATGCATGCAAGTGTGGAAATCTCATGTGGCCTGTAACTTGCTTTCAAATGGTTTAATGAAAAAAAGAAAAGAACATACACAAAGAAATGTGGTGAAATGTTAAGAATTGCTGAAACCAGATGAAGGAGGAACACACTCTTTTTCAACACCTTTTTGAGTTTGGAAATGCTCAAAATGAAAAAAAAATCATTGTTAAATTTATTAGGCCTGAAAACGGCAATTCTGTTAAGTAGGAAAATATCCTTAATTTTTAGAGATAGTTATTTAAGTATTTATGCTTAAAATATCATATCTATTATTTGCTTGAAAATACTTCTATTAAAAATATGAAACAAATACAGCAAATGTTAACCGTTCTTCATTTTAGGGGTACAGAGTTTTTATACATACATATATATATATATATATATATATATATATATATATATATATATATGAACGGGGTGGGTCATTATACTATTCTCTCTACTTGCATGTTTAAAGTTTTGTATACTGTCAAAAAAATAGCAAGTTTTTGTGACATATCTTCTCACTTTACCAATAAAACCTCCCCAAGTTTTTTAGTCTCTCTCAAGTTGTCAGAATAAATTTCAGTAGAATTCCTCCCCAATTAATTTTCAAAGTTCTCCATAAATTGGTAGAGTTTGGAGAGATACCTTTATTTCAGTGGACCCAGAATTCTGACTATTTGTAAATAAACTCAAACAGCACACTTCCTTCTCAACTCCAGTTTTGACGATAATTAGGGGAAGGGATGGTTAAGTGTCCGAAAACAAATACTAAAGTCTGTTCTAAAGCTTAAATGTTCTTTGGCCATTTTCCAAAGACAAGCCTTCGTATTCCTGTCCGGCTCTCTCAGACGCTGCCACTGATAACACAGTGGCCTTCAGGAACTCTTTTTTTTTTTCCTGGACCATTCTCCTTTGGGGAATTAGCTCTGACGCTTCTAATGCCCTTGCTGGACCCAAGCAAGACGTCCCAGGAAAATCACTCCCGAACCCACTGCTATGCCAGAACACCAATTAACCAAGAAAAGGAGAGCCCACTTCTCTGTGACCCTCTGACCACAGGAAGCAAAAAGCTGCAGATTTAATACCCAAGACAATAGCTCTGCTGCTGTGGGCCTTCGACGGGGACCTGCCTTTAATAGGAATGTTCTCTGCTATTATGACAACAGAAGCCAAAATGCCCTCAGAACAGCGTCCAATCCCACAGCCTCAGACCCCAGAGAACATATCGCTCAACAGACAGCGGTGTGGGTGGTGGAGTCAGGGAACACCTGGTTTGAAGGCCACATCTGCCGCTGACTAGCTGTGTGACCTTGGGCAAGTTATTCAGCCTCTCTGTATTTCTCAGTTTCTTTATCTGAAAAGTGGAGATATCAAACAGTGGCTAACAGGTTTGGGGGTGGGGGATGGCAAATGAGTGAAGGCAGTCAAAAAGAATAACTTCCAGTTATAAGATAGATAAGTTTGGTTGACTGTTTACAGCAAAACTACAGTTAACGCTACTATATTGTATATTTAAAAGTTGCTGAGAGATCTTAAAAGGTCTCATTACAAGAAAAAAATCTGTAACTATGTGAAGTGATGGATGTTATCTAAACCTGGTGAGGTACTCATTTTGCAATATACACGTGTATCAAATCATCATGTAATTCATCTTAGACTTGTACAATGTTATACGCCAATTATATCTCTATGAAACCGAAAAAAGGTTTAATTATAAAAAATTTTTTTATTGTTAAAGCCCCAGAGCTCATAGTGTCAATGAAAAAGAATATGAAAACAAATATATGTACATATATGCATGACTGGGACATTATGCTGTATACCAGAAATTGACACATTGTAACTGACTATACTTCAATTTAATTGATTGATTGATTGATTAATTAATTAATTATATTTTTTAAAAAGAGGTCTGGAGTTGGGCTGTGTTCCAATCCTAGCTCCCACTTGTTTGTATAAACTTGGGCAAGTTAATCACTCTGTACCTTAGTTTCCCACCAATCTCTGTGAAATACAAAGACCTTAAAACAAAGCCTGGAAGGTAGAAAGCAATCAATCAGCATTACCTATCATTATTATTATTAGGACGAAAGGACCCACTCCATAAAGTTATCTTGAAATTAAAGTTACTGAGGCATGTAAAGCTCTTGGCATAGTGCCCGGCACATCATAACTGTTTATAAATGTTTGTTATTATTATTGGGCTTCACAATTACTGTTAGTTAAGCAATGCTGATATATTAGCATCTTGCTGATGAGGAAATAGAGGATCAAAAAGACTCAATGACCCTTCCCTCTGTCGCGTGCTGACGACAATGACTACTACTCCATGTCTCAAGGATCCATTAAGAAGGAGAGAGAAAAACTAAAATAGCATTAGAAGATGTACTCATGAACATCGGCATAAGCATTCTGAAGCTAAGTTTAAAATAGAGAATAGTAAGCGATGGGAACAATTGTAGACTGCTCTGAGAAGGATGCTTGGAATTAAAGCAACCTTGGACATAAGAGCACTTTACTTTGTGCCCTTGTAAGTTCTGCTGAAATCTTTTTCTATTTGGTTTATTTTAGACACATTTTAAACACACAAAGAGAGAGCTCCCTTTGAAAAATCTTTTTGGAAAGTGAGTGATTATTTTTCCTGAAGAAATAAGCTCCCTCACCCTTTATTAAGCTATTGTAGGTACAGCTTTTTCTGTGTTTGTTTAATCAAAAACAATCAGCATCTGTATTTAAGACGGCGCACGCCTTCAGGCGGGTGTTGGTCCATCTCAGGCAGAGAGTGATGGTCCCTGAACATGTGGCTGCACCGAACACAGGTGTTAGTGCTTGATCTACAATGGACCAAATTCTCCCAATAGATGCCTTGCATCATTTGTTTCTCAGCAGCATATTAGAACTAACAGTGCAAAACTCACAGCAAAACGCCAAAGTCAAGAATACACCTGAGAGTACCTTCTTGAAGCTGTTAGCACTAGCTACCACCCAGCTGCTGGTTTCCGATAGAATCTCAAGAATTTTCCTGGCATCATTATCTCATTTAATACAACAATCCTGCAAAGATAAATTATTATCCCCATTCTATAAATGAGGAAACTGAGGTTCCAAAAGTTTAAGAGACTTGCCTGAAGCCCCAGAGCTCATAGTGTAGGAATTTGGACCCAGGTCTGCCTGGCACCAAAGCCAAGCACTCCTGAAATTTTCTGTAATCTTAGTGTCCCTTGGAAGAAAAAAGAAGATACTCAGAATCTTAAGAATCTGAATCCAAAATGAAAAGAAAATAAATATTTTAAAGAACTAAGCCCAGTGGAGCCCAAGAATTCCCCCATGGGCTCTGTGCAGAGCAAGACATCACTTTCTGAACAAATGCAGGCCGTGGGCTCCCCACCCCTAGCACATCGCCTCCTGCTGGGTTGGAAGTGGCCACCATGGAGACCACAAACTCTGGTCTCCTATTGGTCATCCTGGGCCGGCACGCTACTCGGAGATTAACATTTATAGGTCCAATCACAGCTGGGGACGTTGGTGAGATATTAAAAGAGAAACAGAGACAGAGAGACAGAGTGAAGGTGGGGGCAGAGAAGAAAAATAGAATGGTTAAGAGCCGGCACTCCCCTCGCACTGAGGAATGTGAGTCCACCGCTGAGCACCGAGGGGGAGAGGAGCAGTTGACAGCCATTAAGGCATCCGCAGGCGGGCTTCGGTTGAAGAAGAGTAACACTTGCTTTTAGCTACTGCCTCTGTGCTACAGAGCTGCATTTAGATAAATTTACGTTTTCCACATTTTTATTCTCTTTTACCTTCCAACTGGCAGGCTTTCTACCTAAACCTCTTCAAGGAGATAAAACTCAACTGAAAGGGGAAAACTGCTAGGAGCAGAATCATTCAGGAATTCTTCTTTTAGCAAAATAAATATAGGTAGTGTTTTTAATCACAGTGACCTGCAGTGGTAGGTCCAGCCTCTCGATGAGGGGTGAGACCTCAAGACACTTTTGCCTCTATTGTCCCTGTAGTTTTGTACATTCAAGAAGTCAGCTTACTGGGGGAGGGGATCGCTCAGTGGTACAGTACATGTCTAGCATGCGTGAGGTCCTGGGTTGAAACCCCAGTACCTTCATTAAAATAAATAAATAAATATAATTACCTCTCCCTCCACACACACACAAAAATTTTTTAAGTTGGCATACTTGCTTAGACTTGTTTTAATTAAACAAAAATGAATAAAAGTTCGATAAATTTCTTGATATTTTAGTGACATTTATAAGCATCAAAGCTGGAGGGCCTAGCATTTTTAATTTAAAATTATATTTCATATTTGAGCCCTAAGGGGAAAAACACATTTAAACAGATTTTCTACAGGACTAACAGCTACACTTCCAAATGCAGATCACAGTGTTATTTTCAAAAAAGAGCTTTGCAAAGATGTTCCAAATATAGATCACCATGCCCTATTCCCGTCAAGCTTTGTGTAACTGAGTAAACAGACTGATAACTGAAATATCGGAATTCTTTAATACTCATCCAGAATCCACCCCAGATCTCTCTAGCAGTGGTCTAGTCACTGATTATAACACCATAAATCATACACTTACCACAGTGAGTAAGTAACTGTTCCCAACAGGACTCCTGTGTTTCTTGAGCTACTTGTGTTACATAAAACACAAGCTCCCACAAGTAGCCTACCAAGAAGACCAGATCTTAAAGGCGGGCTCACTGCACTGGAAAAATGGTCTTCTTACTAATTGTATCCAGCAACATGGATACACTCATCACTTAACAGAAGGGCTGTGCTTCTGAAAAGCTGTTGTCAAACAGATCTTTTTAAATCAAAGCCCCCTTTTTCCTTCCCTTGCGTATGATCACAGAGCTTACTCCCAGGAGACAAAAAGGTACGTGCCGTTTCATGCACACCTTGGATGTTAAAAAATGGGGAAAAACCTTTGACCACGTAATCTAACTTCCTAGCCAATCTGTCTTCTGCTTCACTCTGCCACATTTCTAGGCAACAGCAAAAAGCACTAGAAACACACACATCTCTCAGACCATCTCACCCCACCCCACAGAGGAAAGAGAATCAGATTTGGGCACGAGTTCATTCTTTTCTGGGTGCTAGCCCAGTGGCTCTCCATTACTAGAGGGTTTTGTTCCCCATTTTGAGGACTGGCACCACTGCTGAGCTGACCAGAGGCAGCAACCGAGTTTCACCCTGTGCTTATTTTTATAGGGTGAGAAAATGATTGCCCTATTATTGAGGATAACTCATTACATATGGACTTTAAAAAGTTACTATTTGCTCACAAGAGCAATTTTAATGATATTTGCACTATGAAATTATCTTTAATTGACCAACCAGTTTTTAATCATATGCCACTGATGTTCCGGTCCTGCCATGTTTGGATTCCGTCAGTCTACAAAGTGAGGGTTCCAAAATTGCAGTGACCACAAGTCTACCATGGGAAACTTGTTCAGAAATCAACATCACTGTGCATAGTACTGACTTGTAGAGGAACAGCTGGATAGTGGAAGGAAGATTTGATTCATCAAAGTGAATAAGCTAGGGGAAACAATGGGTCCAATTAGTAAATGGATTATTCTTGGACCCTTTGCTAATTTCGAAAGGATAAACTTATTGGTTCCCATGGCAGAAAATGCAGAACAAATAACCAGGTTAATCACTTAAGTTCGAAAAAAGTTGGCCAGTGATGGTCGTTGTCAAGGGCTCTGTGTCCAGGAAATCCCGCCAGACAGGCAGTGTTTGCAAATGGCTACGAAATATGGTCCACTGCCATCAAAAACAGATGAAAAGCAGGATTTGGTTAAAAGAGTGAGCCTTTGCCCAAGCAAAACCTTTCCAAAATAAAGAAACAGTGTATGCTGGCTGCCAACTGACCTCAACTGAAAAGAGGGGACAGTCCCGCACGGGTGTTCATTATGCTCCGTCCCAATACTACGAGATGGTGTTGAGTGGAAATAAGACTTAATCAAGAGAAGACCCGACCAACTCTGACAGTGTGGTAACATCTCCAACTAAAATCCTTAGATTCTCATTCAATCACATATATTTTTCTTAACTTTAAAGTATACCAAGATACTGTTGATTCTAGTGTTAAGAGAAACTACAATAACATAAGGATTTAGGTATGTTTTCAAAATTTCGAGAATTTTCAGACTATCTCTAGGATATCTTTACATAGCAGCAAGGTATATGTTATACAGAGTAATAAAATAGGGCAAGGGGTTATTGATAATAACCATGTCAAAAAATAATGCTGTTATTAAGAATCAATAGCAGTACTATGAGATTCTGCCTGTAACACAGTCCTCTATGGAAATATAACTGAGTTAACAGAGGTAAAGTACCCGGTACATAGTACGCACTATGTAAGTATTAGCTGACTAATAAAGTCACGAGACCCAAAGGGAAAAGAGAAGCCTGCCAACTTCACCCAATCCTAACACAAGTGTGCCTTCCTCACCCCTCCAAGAAAGTCAAGCTGAGACCCAGTCCTCTGTTCCTGACACTCTGTTCACCTGCACGGGAATAGTAAGACAGATACCACAATAAGCATTTTCTGCTCATGCACCTAGCATTTTCCTCTCCTCCTTGGTAGGAAGAAGGCCACTTCCACAAGGCAGGAATCACTCTGAGGTTACCCACTTGATCCATTAAATGAAGTTCAAGTAAAATGCATCCGTAAGTCACAAAACTGTGTATTTAAAAATTCACAAGATCAACTGTTTGACCAATAGAATATGGTGTCAGTTTACAGGCTCACGTCAAAAAAAAAAAAAAGCTCACAGCTTCCACTTTCTGTCTCTTGCAACGCTCATTCTTAGAACCCAGCCAAGCAACCCAGCCACCATGCCATAAGGAAGCTCAAGCAGTCAACAGAAAGACCCTCATGGAGAGAAAACGATGCACCTGGCTAACAGCCAACATCAATTTGCTACCGACACCAATTTGCTAGTCATGTAAGTGGGTTGCCTTGAAGAGGGTTCTTCTCACCCCACTCAAGCCACTCTGAGGGACACTATGTGGGCAGCTGTCCCTGCCAAGTCTGTCCAAATTGCAGATTTGGGAGCAAAATTAATGACTGATGTTTTAAGCCTCTCCCTCCTCCACCTGCTGAGCTGGCAAAAAAATCACATCATCTCAGTAAAACACAGAACTAGGGTCAGGTTCTAAATAATCAACATTCCTGAACTCAAAAAGATACATATTTTAAGAGATGGGTGCATATTTCAAAAAAAGCAACTCAAAAATGATCAGGCATGACTATTTCTCCTTTTCTTGAAATTGCAAAGTCAATTCTCCCCCTGAGAACTTTCCCATACTTAATATCTAATATTTCTCTAGTTAACAACCAGCCCAAATATGCCCAAACTGATATATCCCCTGATTCTTCATTCTATACTAGTATTTAAAACAAAGCAGTATGACCAGGATACAAAACCAGTTTTTTTTGTAGATTTTTAATTTAACAAGATCTTGTTTCTTGCCCACCTTTTAAGGATCCTCTAAACTACTTGAGAAGTAAGACGTGTATGTTTATAATGCCTGGGAAATAATCCTAAAGGCAATATGGCCAGCAAGCAGCCTTGTAATCATACGGTATGCAGTGGATGCCCCAATACAGAAAAAATTCAATGTAAGCAAGATATGAGAGATGGGATGCACTATACCTCCAAGATTTACACTATTGGTTGTGGTAGGTCTCATTTCTACCAGATTTTTAACTCCTTTTGAGCCTGGACCACATCTAATCTTCATATTCACCACGAACGACCACAAACCACATCCTAGCAGAAAAAAGTATATTTTGTAGGCACTGAAGTAGGGGGCGGGGGAGATGAGGAAACAATAGAGATGTTTTCCCACAGGAGAGAAATGTATCTACTTAGGGTTCAGAAGAAATGTTAGGAAACCTCAAGGCAAAGTGCGGTTAGAGTTTTTCATTCTCAAAGACACAGTGTAAAAGGATACTTTAAAATCTTTTATATTCTTTTTTTGTTTGGTTGTTTTTGTTTTGGGGGGAGGAAATTGGGTTTATTTACTTATTTATTTTAATGGAGGTACTGGGGATTGAACATCCCCAAACAACCTTTTATATTCTTAAGTGAGCATTTGCATCTATTTTTGCTAACAACGATTTTTGGAATGAGCTGAGGCTGTGGATTAAGGGAAGGATGTGAATGGAGGCATTCGAGATGGGAAGACGGTTCTGGGAGCAGCAAGCTTCCTTCCTTCATTTCACTCTGAGCCTTGAACAACCCTGAAATTTCAGCAGGCGTAGGGTCCCAATTGCTTGCGAACATCCTGACTCAATCTCACAGACTTTAAAGATAAAAAAGCACAAGATCTTAGAGCTTAAACTACAGTGGTTGATCATTACCGTGACATAGCTTTTAAATAGTCACTAAAGCCCCTAAATAGCTCATACTTTCATCATTGTTTAAATGGACCATGCTGATGTTCAAATAATTTATGAGAAAAGCCTAATCTTAAAGCCTAATAATAATAATAATAATAATAATAATAATAAACAACCAGGCTTCATCCAGCTCTAGGCTTCAACTGTAGAAATCTATTTGCAAACTTCAAAAACCATTAATTTGGGTAGGAATTTTTAAAGTCTGACATGAAGAGACTCCGAGGGAATCATGTGGCTCTGCCCACTTGGACGAGCCAGTGTCGCTGCTGAGCTCCCCGCCTTGTTCCCCACCCACCCTGGTCCCGCAAACTGCCTCCATCACTACTGCTCTCTGGCTTCCCACCAAGGAATGATTTTCTAAGTGCAGTCGAGCAACCAGATTCTATGAAATAATAAAAGGAAAATGGATTTCATGACTGAAATCAAGCTGGGTGGAGACATAAAGGGTCTTTTGTTAATAACTGTACAAGGCAATGCAAATGAAGCCAGGCTTCACAAGGAATTCTGACATCTTAATGAAGATTTATGAAGAATTTTTGGCATATAAACCTCAAATGCAAGGGGAAATGGTCACATAAAAACACTGTTTTATGATTTCTTTAAGTTGAAAACAATTCAAAAGACACTTCCTTCATAATAATCCTAATAATTGAATTGTGAGAGGGTTTTTTTTTTCTGTTCTCTACTCCAGTTACACTCCCCACCCACCGTCACACTCTTTTCTTCTTTCTTTGGTTGACTCTGAAGTGGTAGAGCTCCCCAGCTTGCCCTAAAGCTGTGAGCTGCCCCGCTGATGAAATCATGAGTGATGGGATTTCTCTATTCCACATAGAAAGTTTTGTGTTACACAGTTTTCTTTGTTCATGTTCTTAGTAATGCCGAAAATCAACTGACATTTTCTCCTAATAATGATTGGATTATGAGATAACGTCAATGGGGGAAAAAATGCTGTCATCGTAAAATGCTTTACTGGTGCTACATAAATGTCATACAAAAAAGCAGCATGTGAAGCAGTGCAGATCTCATAAGGAACACATTTCCCACATCTGAGGGCAGCAGTGGTATTTCGCCAGAGTCAATGGATTTTATGTTGCATTCAAGATACACAGGGATAATTAGAAAGGCGGTGAGTTCACGAAGTATATTCAAAGGACGGAACATTTTTAAACTTTATAAGCAGCAGTAATAATATTACTAGCAGTAAATAACTGCTAATAAGTAGTTTATGCAAAGTATTTTCACATTTCATAATATGCAAAAGTATTTTTGCTTTTGGTTCTCTTAATATTTATTTCATGCTCTAATCCTGGAAGGGAAGTATTATCACTCCCACTTTATAGATGAAGAAACAGAGGATGCGAGGTTAAATCATTTGCCTAAAGTCATGCTGCTAGAAAATGGCTAAGACCCAGCCCCAAGGGATGGACCGTCTTATCACAGCACAGGCTCGCAAGTCCCAGGGCACCCTAAGGAAGGGTTTGCCACAGGCTTTGCAAGAGCATCCACGTTGGCTTTGATGTCTACTCATCATTCAGAGGAGAAGCTGGAAGAGAAGCCAATCTTGGGAAATCAACACTAGAAGGGGCCTGGTTTACTCCTAGGGTTCTGGCTCCTTGACTCTTAGCTGTAATTCAGAAAATGCAGGAAATGAAGGAAGGAGGTCAAAGAGCTCCGGGGCTCCCAGGAGGGCTAGGTGCGCCCTGTGTCACAGTTGCTGCTCCAAGGGCTGCCTTAATCCCCAGTGCCTAGCCCAGCCCATTCTTCCCAGCCCACATGCTGACCAGCTGCTCGGTGCTTCTGTGTGGGAAGCGTTGGGGGGGCCGGGGGAGCAGGTGTCCGGCAAGGCGCAGGCTCCTGGCCCTCTGCACGCTGCCCTGCCTACTGAAGCCTTGCTGACCCCTCATCATCCAGATCAGACACCACGGCAGGCCAGGAGGCAGGTGCGAGGCCAGGTGCCTGGAGAAAGCAGGCACAGAGCAAGGCCCGTATAGGAACCCAAGGCTAAGTCCTGAATTCTCACCTACCAAGCAAAGAGGGGGAAATGGCAATGGAAGGCTTGAGTTACTGAGGCTCATAGTCACCTTGTCTCTGGGATTTCAGGGTGTCAAGGTTTATGGCAAGGCTCTCAAGCTTGTGGCCCCTGGAGGAGGGAAGAATAAGGCACAAGTAATCCAGACAGAGAAGGAGCACTATGGGGACTCAGAGGCTGGAGAGAATACAACATTTAGGAGGAACTGTAAGAAGTTTGATATGGCCATGAGGTAGGGGCGAGGTCACAAGGGCCTTGAAAGCTCAGTTAAGGCATCTGAACTTTACCCTGAAACTAAATGAGGAGCTTTCAAACAGGTGACATGATACAAACACATTTGCCTTTCTAGAAAAACCACTGTGGCCGCTGCATGGCAATGAATCAGAGGAGAGTAAGACTGTCGACTAAGAGGGAGCTCAGCTAGAAAACTACTGCAGAAGCCTGAGAAAGAGGGGCGGGGACCTAGGCCAGGGGACACAGGGAAGGGAGGCCGCAGCGCGCACTTACGAGGCGGGGCTGTGAGGGCTCAGAGAAGGCCTGGGCGCGAGACCTGAGGAAGAAATGACGGGTGACGTTCCAGCTTGAGCAACATTCACTGAGTTCCAAACAATGGAAGAGAAGCAAGTTCGGGAGCGAGATCATGAATTCATTTTGGACACGCTGCCTTGAGGTGACTGTGGTACACACAACTGGACATGTCTAAGGGACAGTGGGTAGAAGGGTCTGGAACGCAAAAAAGAGCTGGAGGCTTAGACTAGAGACTTTTCCAAGTACAGGCGCTGAAACACTTTCTCCAGTTACTGAAATGTGGCCATGCCTTACAGACCCCTTTAAGCTCCAATCACTCCGTGAAGCTGCTTTCTTATCAGCAGTTCATGTTCTGAACTCCTTTCCTGAACATAATATGTCACCTGTATGATATCAGAGATGTTGGGGGAACAGATCAGACAGGTGTACAGACAGACAGCCATTGTCACTGGTTGCACACTAATAGTTTATTTTTATGCTTATGTATTTTCCCGTCCCACCCAGCTTCAAGCTCTTTAAAGACAGACTTGTCTGGTATAGGCCCTGGGTTTTCCAAGGCAGACTAGGTTCCAAATATCTAGACCCTATGCATTCCGATGCCATTAAATTTTCATTAAAAATTCCAACATTTCCTCAAATAGCAATTGAACCAATCTTTCAGCAAACATTACAGTTAAACATGTAAGTCCTGAAAGATTGAGGACCACAAAAAGACACACAAACCCCAGGGTGAGGAAACATCAAGATTTCTCACTAAATCACATGAGTAGCTAATACTGGTAATTCTCCAACCGAAGTGCCCATGTGAGAGGCAGACTCTGGGGTCACACAAACCTGGGTTGGCACTGCAGCTCCACCACGGATATGGATGTAACCTGGAGCCAATTACTTAACCTCCCAGTGCCTCAAAAACCTCCTATATGAGGGAAGGATGAAAAAAAGTAACTAATAGGTTCATTCATAACGAGCTGGATATAGAGTGACAGGCAACACTGACTCCACCTTTACCTGGCTCACTGTCAGATAATGACCTAAATAATTAATTACTGCAGCTCTGAGGAAGTAGAGGATGCTACAGGGCTTATGACAAGGGGAAATCTTCTGTTCCCAGGAAAGTCAGGGAAAGCTTCAATGAAAAGAGGACCTTTGAAGGTAAGACTTAAGAGGAATTAACGAGATGATGGGGTTAGAATGAGGGGAATCCCAAGGGAAGGCAAAAGCACGCGTGAAAGGGCTGAGGTCATACCCCACTTTTTTTTATTAGAAAAACTGAGAGGTGACCACCCTGAATAAAAGTACAGCAGGGAGGGGAGTGGTGGAATAGACAGCTTTCACTATTGTTGGATTATTTATAATTGTTATTGTTACCGTGCTATTTTTATAATGGTATTTTTTTTCTAGTGGTAAAGCCCAAGAACGCCACCCTTTTATAAAAAATAAAATCTGTGACATCAAGGCAAGACTGTGAGACAGCTCTAACAGGTATTGTTAAGTATTTTGAGTTGCTTTTATTTTCCCCGTTTTTTTTTAGTACTCATTTAATAAATGCATGTGGAATATTTTTACAAGGAGTATTGTGTAATGCAAATATAAATCCATTACTAGTGCTTAGAAGGCTGATAGTATGAATGAACTCAAGTGTCCTTTGAGAACTTGACACAGTAATTATCTAAAGGACCTATTTGATTGACCTTCTCTAAAGTTCTGAGTTGAATGCTTTCCAAATTAGCTAGTATAATTAAGAAGTGAATTCATTTTCTGTTGGTGAGAAATCAGTTATTTCAATTATTAACAACCTTAGGAGTCTGCACCTGCACCCCAATGTTCGTAGCAGCATTATTTACAAAAGCCAAGACATGGAAACAGCCTAAATGTCCATCAACAGATGACCGGATAAAGAAGAGGTGGTATATTTATACAATGGAATACTAGTCAGCCATAAAAACCGACAACATAACGTCATTTGCAGCAACATAGATGTTCCTGGAGAATGTCATTCTAAGTGAAGCAAGCCAGAAAGAGAAAGAAAAATACCATAGGAGATCGCTCATATGTGGAATCTAAAAAAAAAAAAAAAAAAAGAAAAAAGAACATAAATACAATACAGAAACAGACTCATAAACATAGAATACAAACTTGTGGTTGCCAAGGGTGGGGCGGGGTGGGAAGGGACAGACTGGGATTTCAAAATTTGTAGATACTGACAGGCATATGTAGAATAGATAAACAAGATTATACTGTATAGCACAGGGAAATATATACAAGATCTTGTAGTAGCTCACAGCAAAAAGAAAAATGTGATAATGAATACATGTATGTTCATATATAACTGAAAAATTGTGCTCTACACTGGAATTTGATACAGCATTGTAAAATGACTATAACTCAATAAAAAAATGTTAAAAATAAAAAACACAAAACAACCTTAGGAGCCTGGGAAAGTCTACAAAGACCCATGTGACTATAAAATTTCCTCCGATAACTCAAAAACATTACTCAGATTTGCCAAGAGATAACTGAAAAATGAAAGATATATTGTTGAAAAACAAGTGGTGAGTAAGCAGACCACTTGTGAAAAGTACAAATAAAACTATCCACCCATTACCTTCAACAAAAGATTCCCATTTAGACTATAAGCTTTACAAGGGCAAACAGTTTGGTCCTCAGTGCCTAGACAAGGGTCTGGCACATGGCTGATGTTGGATGTGTTGGATGAACATATAAACAAATAAAAGAGGAACTACAGTAACTATGCAAATATTGATATGATATTTTAAACTGTGAATTATGCATAATTTTGTTATTTTTAATAAATCTATGTTCAATGTATCATTACTCACTATATTATTTTATAATGATCAGAAACACTATTTTTTACAATGTAGGAAAAAAATTTCACTTGGAATACCAAGATGTACATATTTATATTCTGACTACCCCACAATCCACATCCACACACACAGCCACACCACCGAGCCCTGTATAGTTAAGGCGTATTTCTTTCCCAATAAATACATAAGTAATTTTTAGGAGGGTAAACTGCAAAAATTATCATAAGAAAAAGAACTGAAGCACAAGTGATAAAGGGTCTAAAATGTGAAGAGCTACATGAAGCCATCTAGTCGGACCCCATCACACACCAGGTGGGTAACAAGGTGCAAAGAAGCACCACTTAACTTTGCATTACTTTGTGTGACACGGACGGAAGCACCAGATCCTAAAGAGTCATCCAAACTCCACTAGGGATTTTCTTCACAAACTTGTGTTAACTAATCACAATCAGATTATCTACTAAAAGGTACTGAATACTGATGACTTCACCACCACACCCTCCTCTTCTTCAAGGAATTATCATGCTAATTCACCAGGATAGGTAGGGGTCAGCAAATTACACCCTGCAGCCAAACCCCACCCACCACCCATTTCTGTACAGCCAGCAAGCTGAGCATGGTTTTTACACTATAAAATAATTCAATTTTAACAAATTAAAAGTATAATACTATTGGTGACATAGGAAAATTCAAATTTCTATGTCCACAAACAAAGGTTTACTGGAACACAGGCCACGCTCATTTGTATAGGTCTTGTCTATGGCAGAGGTCAGTAGTTGTGACAGAGACCACCTGGCCCACAAAGTCTAAAATATTTATCACCTGGCCCTTTCCAGAAAACGTCTGCCGACCTTTGCACTAGGAGATAGTTAACGTGTCTTTGGTAAATTTCACCTTCAGAAAGAGCCAGCCGTGTCCCCGCCAACCAGCTGCAGTCACTCGCAAGCTATTTCCTCTTCTTTGATTATTGAAACTCCACAGCAAAGTATTGTTTTTACCAGTCACTCAGAAAACAAAGATAAAAGTTTCCACAGAGGAAATAATAACCTTCCTTTTCCAAGGTCCTCATCTGCCTCACTTGCAGTGAAATTAAAAAGCAGTGCTTCACTCACAAGTTGGTCTGTATCATTTTCCCTAACTGAATTCAGAAGACTCCAACAGTTCACTTTCACAGTGAGGGGCTCAGGCAGAAAAAAACAACAACAACAAATAACCAGGTTGCTGAAAGTGAATTTAGCCTAAAAAAAAAGAGAGAATATTTATTATCTGGAACTGAAAGCATTTTTCTCTTCCTTTGAGATGCTATTCTTCTAATGTCAAAATGTTATCCTTGTGTACTACACATCTGCTAAAAATTGAAAGTTATAATATCCACACTAAAATTTTTAACTTGACAGTTTTCCAGATGAAAACAAAGTACCAAATTCATACCTGCTCGGGGCTGCAAAATAACCTTTAAGTTGTCAAGAAGTTTTTTGTTTGATTATGTTCCATATTCCTTTCCTCTACCAGTGTACAAAGTACTGCCTTGTAACACGTAAACTAGGAAAATCCCATTCCCCGGACCTTTGGAAAGAACTTTAAGGTCGGCTATGTTCACTTACATCATGACCCCAGCTGTTATGTTCCTAAAGTTACAAATGGCCACTCTTCATTTAATAGCACATTTAAAGAAACCTAATGTTAGTTCAACATGGGTAAACAGTCTCCAACACTATATAAATAAAGAATTCTTTGAGTTGTAAATAGCAGTTGCTTAAAGTAGTGGAAGACTGGCTGAGAAAGACAGAAACAAGAGATGGACACAAAGTTCAGAGGACCTCCCCCTCCCTTTCCAGCAGGGTGAAGCTAGGGGACAGGACATCACAAGGTTGCAAGAGCTTGGCCATCCAGAAGGACACCAAAGTTGCCAACACCTGAAACCAGCCACCATTCAGTCATTTCATTTGCTGAACATCAACTGAACAGCCTCCTACTTACCCATAATCCAGAGGGGCTTCAAGAGTCTGGATTCTGACCTTGAGAAGCCTACTGACATGAAGGTCAGGAAGAATGGCACAGAACCAATAAAGCTACCCAGGGGACAATGACATGAGGTTGGCTAAATGCAGCCTGCAGGCCATGTCTAGCTGGCAGCCTGTTTTTATAAATAAAATTTTGTAAATAAAGTTTTATTGGAACATGGCCACACCCATTCATTTTTGTATCTATGGCTGCTTTGTTGCTACAATGGACACAACAGAGACCATGTAGCCCACAATGTCAAAAATACTTACTGACCCTTTTCAGAAAAATTTTGCCAACCTCTGAATATGCCAGAGAACTGGCATCCGGCCGGGGTTATCAGAGGAGACTACGTGAACGAGCTGGTATTTGGTCTAAGCCTTGAAGAATATAGAGTTACATAAGAAATGGGAAAGAAGATAGTGAGGGATAGAACAGCCAAGATGAGAGCAATGAAGGGACCAAATCTAAATGGGGAACAGAATGTAGGAAGGGGCATTGTGGCCAAGTGGCTAACGGCACTCACCTGCACTACACGTTAACTACTAATGACATAGTTCCATTATGTTTGCTAACTTACTGGCAATGTTATTCCACTTTCCTCTAGCTTCTTTGATGTTTATGGCTAACCTCATCAGGACCTAGCAAAAGCCAAGGCGAGTTACAAAAGTTCAAAAAAAAAATGCTGATTGAATGATTATTATATTCAATCATAAATTTGCATGAGTTTAATTTCAAAAACACTTGTATACATTATTGCCTAGACTTGTATTTACTCCTTGATCATGACAGACATTATTATTTCCATTTGGCGAATGAGGAAAACTTGGACTTACTGCATGTCCCCTATGGCATCAGGGACCAAAGACTGGCCTGGCACCCTGGATTCCCCACTCCATCCTATGACTTACTTTGGAAGACACTCCTGTTGGATGGGTTGCCACATGGACTACCTTGGAGATTAGAAATTCTGACAATCAAATACTAAAGAATCAAATAGAAATGCTTTTTTTGGACGTATCCTTGCCAAACTCAAACTGTGGCCTGCATTAGTTAGAACTTGGTGCTACTCAAAATCTAGATCAAAGACCGGGAGCTTGAGGTAAGTTCATTCTGTGCTTCAACAAGTTCTGGTCAACATGCACATTTTGTTACAGCAGGCACCAGGTAAAAGTCCACATGGATTAACTTGAATCCATTACAGACTAAAACAAAACTCACCTACAATATATACCTTGGCTGTTGGATCATCTTATTCTGCACTGGAACACTTTGGGTCCTTAAGACAAAGGAATCATTAATAATTAAATCCCCTGTCCCTCTGTATTGGTGAGTACACAATAAACAGGGTTTGAATGAGTCCCTTAGAAACTCCAGCTGCCCGCCAACTGAGTAATATCTCCTTTTCAGGGAAGTGACATAAAAGAGATTCTAATACCTTGGGTCTCTAAGTATTTCCTATGCAAGAGGATATGAGGCTCCAGCACTGAATTTCTCCACCAGCAGGATATTTAGTGTGATGAGTAAATGAGCATGGAAAACTGGAGTTACTCTCACCATGTGTCATTCCAGAGGTCAGACTTTCCACAATCACCAAGTTGGTGTAAATGGCTTCTTTAACCATGGACGGTGTCTCCTCTCAACCCCTTCCTCATGTCTCCTCCCTCACATCTCATCTCACTCATCCCCTCAAAACAGCTCTCCCTGCACAATTTTTAATTTTTGTTCCTTTAACATAAGCCTGTCTAGAGGCCTGTATAGCTAAACTATTTCCATGATGGTTAACTTCAGAACAGACAATGGTTCTAGAGCAGGTCTGAAAATCATTTTCAAAAATGTAACTACTTTCAAAGAAGAGGCGGGCAGGCTGGCAGTGGAGCAGACAGGCACCGTGATGCCTTCTGGATCGGAAGGGGACTACTCCTACTCTCTCAGGTCCCTGTCCCGACCATTCCGCTAAAGTCCTGTCTCCCAACATCCACCAGCCTTTTCCCAATACCCACCTCTTGAAGCCAGGGCAGCCTCAGAAGGCAAATCAGGACACATAAAGGCAGAGGACAGAACAGAATCAAGTAAAAAACCTAAATTCAGCGTGGTGACCTAAGAAGTATGATCAACTGTCCTCTCAACCTGGCCTAATTAAATAATGCCATGAAGGTGTGCATCATTCCCCACCGTCAGTACCAAGGAAACAAGAGTCAAGAGCCAGGACCAAACACAGGGCTGAAGATAAGCAGCAAGATTAAAGGTAAAGACTTGGTAGTTAAGAAAAGGAATCTGCCAGGGGAGGGTACAGCGCAGCAGGAAAGCCCATGCTTAGCAAGCACGAAGTCATGGGTTCGATATCCAGTATCTCTGTTAAATTAAAAAATAATAACAATTAATAAATAAATAAACCTAATTGCCTCCTCCTGCCAAACAAACAAACAAAAAACAAGGAAAGGTGTCTGCCTTGTCCTGACACAGTCACCTCAATATAGCCAATCTCTACTCCCTTCATGCCTCCTTTTATTTTGGTAACTTACATTCTTTTATTACATTTTTAACAATCTAATAATCTAGGCTTATGGTGGAAAAAATCATATAATACATATAAACAAAAATGAAACAGAAAGTGTACGACTGGAAAAATGAAAAGAAGAAACTCCATAATTTCTCCACCCAGAAAACCCATTGCTAACGTTTCAGCATTGCCTTCCAAAGGTGTTCTTCCTTACGTGTCTTTTGAGGGGGTCTTCCTTGAACTGCTTTCAAACATTAAATAAGATTGGAAAAAATCAGTTCATCTGAGAAGCTATCACTGACATACTTCTCAAAGGCACTGATGATTAAGGATTTCTTCCCATCTAGTATAATATAAATGTTTGATTCTCTATCATTTTCCAAATTAATAAGGCCATTGTGATCCAGGATCCATTTTAATTGCTTTTATAAGCAACAGGAACATCTTTCAAATGAGACGTTGGAAAAACAGCCTCTGTGATGGGTATAGTAGAGTTCATTATACTACTCCACTAGTATCGGGGTATGTTTGAGATGTTCCACTATAAAAAAAAATGCTTTGCACATGCACCTCAGTGCTCATTTATGTGCAGGCCAATATGTGTGGTATTCACTAAATGAAGTAAAGAATACTTCGTACTTTCAAAGCACAAGTCTTGAATAAAATATTTGCAGACATCTTCTGATTTAATGCAGACACACCTAAAACTCAATTGTGACAACTGTCCAAATATTGGTCTCTGCCATTTTTAGAAGAGTTTCTTCTTTGGCCCACTGATTTCTCAGGCTCTTAAAAACTACGCACAAAATCCTATGCTATCTGGGATTCACTTTAAAATAATTTAGCGAGCAATGAGTCATTACAAATTTTAGAACGTTTTTAAAAGAGAGTGGATCAATAAACCAGAACGGTAGAATGTTAATAACTGAAGTGGGTGATGATGGGCATGTGCAAACTTATACCATTTTCCTGCTCATAAGCGTATTTGAATATGCCCATAATAGAAAGTTTTTTTTAACTATTGTGAATATAATGCTCCTAAGGTAAATAAATCCTTCATATCCAGTGTAAAGATTACTAAATTTTATCCGAGTGGCCACTGTGTGCCCAGTGTTCCCAGCATGTTATACTCCATTCCTCACAGCATGCCTTCTGGCTCGGTGTTACTGGTCCCGATTTGCCATCTGAAGAAACCGAGACCCAAAGAAACAAGGAGCTTGGCCAAGGACTCAAGGCAATGGAGATGGGGGATGGCGGAACGGCCACACCATGGAGGTGTCCACTACACGTATTGTTTGGTCCCTTTCTAAATATTATCGTACGTGAGCATGTCTGCTTCATTGTCACTTGCAGTATTTTAGTGCATCCTGTTTTTCTAGAAAAATGAATCAGCCCCTCTCTGTTTATTCAAGATAACAAAACAAAACAAAAAAGGCCCGAGAACAATATTGGTCTGATGGAGGCCATCCTGACTGTAAAAGGAAACGTCCCTGAGTCAATATCCTCAGTGAGAGACAGCCCTTCGTAAAACAAACCAGGAATATTCCAACAGGGTTCAAATAAGCATAAACATCCACACTGTTCAGTGGAAGCTACCCTGCTCTCACCAACCGGAATTTTGCTGCTTTGGTGGAGGCTTTTCCTGTCTCATCTCGGATTCATTCCATGAACTCTCTTCCCTCAAAGGGCTCCCACTTTCAACCTTTCATAACGTCTCTTATTTTTTCCCTTAACTGAGATGTCCTCTCCTGCCCCTCTTTTCTGCCTCTCAAAACTCTACTCTATCCTTAAAAACCCAGCCCAGGGAGCAGCCTCCTCTGTGACCCCATGTAACCCGCTGGCTGGAACTGTTTCTTCTCCTGCACTTTCTTAATAAAACGGCTGTCATCTCCGTTAGTAAATTTCCTCGCATTGCCATATACGACGATAAGCCATTTCGTATTTCTCTCTAAAATTCAATGCCAGTTATTTAAGACAAAGGCCACTCATTCATTATTGCATCCCACAGTCCCAGCACATAGTCGAAGCTCAATGTGGAAGAAGAAAGAGGAGGCAGAAGGGAAAGGCTGCTTTATATGTACAAACCAGAGATGAGTCTAATAGGGGGGTCAGGATCTGAAGTCACCAAGTGAAGACAAAACTGATACAGGAAAACTGCTCCTGAAAAGCTAACTGAACATTACTTTTGCTGTACCGTTTTTAGTTATTCTGTCTCTTAATAAAACCAGCACACCCAGTTCTTCCTCCAGCTCTGGGACACAGGGAAATAACTGGCTTTCACTCAGGCGCCATATTGTGGTCAGACCCCGAGGGTCTCCTTGGAACCAAGATGAGCAGAAGGAAAAACAGACTCACATCTCACTTCACACTGACTCCAGGGCATACCCTCCTAGGGCCAGAGTGGAGCATTACACAATCTGCCTTCACTTTCTCTCTGCCCCACTCTTTCCAGGCTCACAGGGTTGCATGTGGGTGCATCCAACGCTCACACGTTGTAAATCCACTGTGCGTCCTCAAGTTCCCTTATGGGTGTCCAAGGATCAGCCACTTTCATTATCTCTAGCTGACCACAATCTAACAAAAGAGTTATTTGAAGCCCTTTAAAATCTATCTATCGTCAACATTACAAACTCTAGATTCCTCCCCAACCACTTACTAAACAAAGAACAATGATTACATTTGAAATGATTTTTAAGAATTCCTTTGGAACGGCTACTATCAAGTTCTCAGGGGTGAACTGAAAAAGAGATTCCAAAGGCTGTGCCCTCTGCAGGCACGTTCTTTTGGACACTAAAAAATGGCATGAGGGGCTCCCAGAGGCAACAGGCTGCCGGCCCAAGTTGGCCACAAGCCTGGGCTACAATGTCAGGCAGACAACAGATATGTCCGGGCGGCTGGGCAGATGGGCAGACACTGGGGCGCTAGTACCAAGCTGGGAGTGGGAGGACTGACATCTCTGAGCATCCATCTGTGCCGGTGTCGGTGCCAGACGCCCCGCAAATGTTTATCTCTAATCCTCACAGCGGCACCCAAGGCAGGCAAGAACCTAAGTAACTTACTCAAGGTCACCCAGCCAGAAAATGGCAGAGCCAGGGTTGGAAGCCAGTTAAGTCAGGTTCCAGAAAGTGCTCTGAACCAATGGATTACAAAGATGTAGTGCCCACACACCTGGAGCTTACAGACCGACTGGGGAAAAAGCGAGGGATACATAACGTCAGGTGTGAGAAATACCAGCAAAGGGGGACTTGGGAATGCAGAACAGAGAAACCTTATAAAAGGCAGAGGTTAATTTGAACCCAGGTCTGCCTGGACCCAAAGTCTTTGGGCTCTGCACTATATTAGGCTGCCTCTCCAAGCTGTAGGAGCCTGGGATGGCAGAGGAAGTGCCAACTGAAAGGACAGGGACCAGATAAACGCAAACTTGTCCCACCACTTCCTCCATTCTGCCCAACCCAGCTACTGCCTGGGCTCCAGAAAGAAGCAGTGCAGAAGCCAACACCACCTCCAAGCCACTGACATCTGTGTGATACCCAGAGACATTCAACCCAGAGATGTTTAATGTTTAGGCTACTGGCCAAACAAGGAAATCCAAGATAAACCTGCCATTCTGTCATGACCTCATCCTGCTGCAAGACAGACAGAAACAATGGCAAAGAGGAACAGCCCTGCTATGTCTTCACGGCACTTTCAGGAAGGGATGAAACTGTCAGTCACACCTCACTAAGGCTGTACTTAGGCAGGGAGCAGGGACTCTCCTGAAGGCAATGCAGTGGGCCCCCTGCAGCATCTCAAAGGATGAAAAATAGCATGGCTTCCCCTCAAACTCTTCACACTAATTGCCAGGAGTTCCTGTGAGGCACCGTTTGTCAGCAATATTGTTAAAAAGAAATCAGGTATATAGTTGATGATTTCTTCAATCCCCACCCTCTTGTCTTTGGAGCACAACCAAGGTACTTTTGTTCAAATTTATTACTTTAAGTTTTAACTGATGGCCAAGGGGAGGCCCACAGTTTACCTCTATTGCCCGAAGATGGGATGGCCCAGCAATACCACCCACTTGGGTTGCTGGTTAATCCTAAGAATAGGCTGAATCTGGAGATCCTATTACACCAATGGCTGGTTCTCTCAAGATCTCAGGGAGCTGGTTTCTAAATTTTATTTTCCTTTGGAAGCAACTAGGATTCCACCACTGTACCTTCCTTTGGGTGCCCAATTAGGGACTTGGCTCCACTTAACATCCAAATACTTTGATTTTTAAATTGATTTTTGGTCTGATCTATTGTAGACAGTCTTGAGCACTTACCTAAGTACTTTACATAGACTGACTCTCTTAATCCTGGAGAAAGGAAACAGCCTTGCTCAATAGGTGCTTTTGTTATCATCTCTGCTTAGAGATGAAGAAACTGAGACACAGAGAAATTATGTAACTTACCCAGGGTCAAACTGTTCCTGAGAAGCACGGTTGAGAACTGAATGCCAACATTCTGACTCTAGAACTTGTATTCTCAAGCATGGCACTAGGCCACCTCCTCTAGAGGGTTTAGGGTAAAGCCGGGCTTCTTTCTGTTTTAAATCAGGCCTCACAAATGGAAGCAGGGCATGTGGAGCATAAACAGGCTCAAGGTCATGTGTGGACATCCTAACTTTAGTGCCAGGAGACCCAAGGATGTAACTGGATCTCCTTTGAACTTATTTGGTTAAGTTGAAGCAACAGAACTCACCTTCCAAGATGATAGTAAGTCTGACCACAGAGCTCAGCTAGACTGGCAAGTCTGGATGAAGGAGAGCATTCAGGGATCAGCTGCCCTCAAGTTCAGTTCTAAGTGCTTAAGGAAGACCCTCTGGGGTGGTGGACCTCATGCAACTGAATATCATTTCCCTTTCACACTTCCTGCACACCCCACACACGTCTACCTTTGTAAAAGACTTCTTTAAAGCAACATAGAGTAACTTACCTACTTAACAAAATAGAGCATGTTTCTATCGGAGCTGAAACAAATGTGTAAATCATTTCTGTCTACATCCCATCTATCTACACCTCAAAATTCAGCTCAAATCCAATCTGTCCAAGTCCACCAACAGCATTTTCACTGCAAAAAGTTACCACTAGGTCTGCCCCGCATGCATCCAGGAATGAACTATATCTCCAGGCTGCGGAGACTACACACAACACCCTTTACATAAGAATCTCAAGCTCTTTGACTACAGTGCATTCCAAAGACTCTATTTGCTCAAAATGACGCAAGTGGAGAGAATGCAGAAATGTGGAAGAATCCATGTCACCCTCGGTAGGAACAATTCTGCACTGGGATTAAATTTGCTGAATGAACCACAGATCCCTAAAAACAAATGTGCTGCCATTCTTACTTTATGGTCCTGAAAATGGCACCAAATGATGCGCTTCTCTACCTTGGCTTTTGCCTCACGTGAACTGTTTGGAGGTATGCTAAATATGGCATTGGAAAGAGCAAAAAACATGAACCCAACAGCTCCAAGGCCTCGCTTATGAAGAAACAGTCCTTGCTTTTAAACTTTTCAAGCTTCTTAAATTTGCTTCTTCCCTGTCTACTTTTTAAAATTCCAGACGGTCATGCTAATCACAGCAGTCTTTGTGAAACTCTATTTCTGTGATTTTTTTCTTTTTTAAAAAAAACTCAAGCAATGTTATTGGAAGGAAGCAGAAAACCACAGTGCCCAAACAAAAGTGACTAATGCTGGTAGCAAGTGCTGTAAGAAATAAGGCCCCACAGAGAAGGAGACCACTGCACCACAGTAGCCTGTTGTTTGTTTCTGTGGCCATGACTATTTGGAGACTAGCAACCAGATTTTCCAGCTCTCTTGATGTGTTAACCAAAGTCACCAGGTGCAACTCCTTTCATGGGCAATCTTTTGCTAAAAATGATAGAAAGGGAAAAAAGGAAGAAAACCAAATACTAAAGAGGAGAGGAAGAAATTCAAGTAAAACACTCAATTTAGTAGAAGACAGAGTCGTCCTGTGTGCCTACGCCTCACTACATTACAGATCTATTTTTAAAGAACTACGTACATTCTGTTGTCTGTCTTACGCACTGCAGGTGTTCTCAAAAATTTCTCATGGAAGACGGGCCAGTGATCTAACATTAAACTCTTCAAATTCCTCTACTATCATTTCAACATGTTGCTGGCACAGTTTCAAAACTGGTATGCGGTTTTTCTTTGGTGTTAGAAGGAGGTTTGCTCTGGGTCCCGAAATGGCTTTATCATTTCACCTTCCTTATCTTAAGTCTTTCAACTCTCATTCACCTTTACGTAAAAAATACTTTGATAGAAATCGTGAATCCATCCCCCACACCCTTCCCCTGCAAAAATAATGCCCCTACCTGCTGTACACCCTGCTCCCCAGCCCCACCTGATGACATGAAGGGTGATATTTCTTCATGAATATAAAATAGTTCATCTCAAAAACAGCAAGGGGCTTGTTTTAGCCGTCTCATGAGATGTTTCCCAGACAGCAATGTTTCAGTTGCAGCCAGGTTAACTAAAGCACATTTGGGATGACACTGCTTTTACTATTTTCCCTAGTTTTCCATCAAGATCATTATTATTTGAATAATAGACTTATTTTTCAAAAACCATGAAAATACAATCAACTGGAAATTTACTAGGAACATTAAATGATGAATGTATACCAATAATATAATATATGAATAATACATCATAATAATAACAATCATTTGGTATTTACTACCAAATTCTACTTTCCCACAGAGTACAGAAAATAAAGAATTGATGTACTTGATCCAGGGGTATGAGAGTATAGCTCAGTGGTAGAGCGCATGCTTAGCATGCACGAGGTCCTAGGTTCAGTCCCCAGTGCCTCCATTAAGGGAAAAATTAAAAATAATAATAAAAATAAAAATAAATATATGTAAAAAGAGAAAAAAAAATTCTAAAGTCATGCTATGATGCCATTAGCTGTGAAAGGCATCCCAAATCATTTACGTTTGCAAAACATGATCTTTCTTTTTTTATGAATTAAAGCCTGAATCCACTGAATAACACCACTTTCATGAACTTCATTCTGACCTCTTACATGAACAGAAGAGAAATAATAATTTCTATAGGGAAGCATAGATCTGTATAAGTAGAAATGATATTATTGCTTTCAGGACTAATCTGCCACGTGTGCATAGAGAAAAGAAGTAAAATCCTGATGAACAAGCTGGAGGCTACAACTCATGGCAGAGGAGAAGTTGCATGTAATGCTGAAACTCCACAGTCCTCTCTGAGTGACCTCAATTCATGCTGATCGAGCTTAACCCTGCATCTCCTCATTACTTTTCTGTAGGCCTGGCAATGCCATGCTCTCTCCCATGTATGCGTGTGATCACTCCTGTCAGCCCGCAGGGTCAACGCTTGGAGCTTTGTCTCCCACCGTAGTGAAGGTATGTGGTTATTATCTGCTCTGCTTCTCTTCCCGTCTTCTGGCCACAGAAGCTCCCACCCCACCACCACCACCACGACCACTTCCATTCCAACTAGGTGGTTCTTGGGTGGTGACCGATCCAATGCCTTGCTCGGCTGAGCTTAGGAAAGAACAAATGAGCAGATACTAGCATACACTGGAGCTTGGGGTAGAACGAAGCCCTTTCATCCCTTTGACATTGTTTACTCAGAATGTATGACGCCCACATCTGCCTAAGGCCCCGCACACTCCCGTCACTGGAAAAGATAATGTGGCCAAGGGGAAAAGAGATGCCAAGGAAATACATGGGAGTCCAAATGATACTGATGTAGCCCCTGCATCTGGCATCAACCTTGGCCTCACTTGGGACATGCACCTGCTAGTGAGCACTGGCTGTCACTAACACACACACAGCTGTCACTTTCAGCTGGAACGGTCCTGACTGGTCCACTCTCACTCACAAGCCAGAGACAAGACTATATTCTGTGCTATGTTCATGGCCAAAAGGTCCAGTCTCTACCTTCTAAGCCCTTCCAGGTAACTGGGTTATCTGTCACCTTGGAGGTATGGGTCACACAAGATCCAGTTAGCTGCATTTTTCTAAAGTACTAGTGTATGTGCTAAGAAGAAACTGGCTCATTTCTGTTTCTTCTGAAAATAAGAAAAATCATAATCACTCAATCTTCATAAAAGTCTCTTCTGAGGAAAAGCTGGCTGTTAGTGAAACAGACAACTCTGTCTTTTTTTTTATTGCTGCCTTCTGCAAGAGTTATTGTGACTTTGTTTGTTTTTAATGAAGCAGAAATTAGGACCACATGCAAACAAGTGTTTTCTCATAAGGAAGACATGAGCTGTTCTAAGCACAGCACTAAAAGCCCTGACTCAAAACCAAACATCATCTCCTTAATCACGAACACACCTCCACACAGCATCCTGAGTTTCCCATTTAAGTACCGACCAAGGCCCTCCCTTCCTAGATGTCTGACACCTGGCTGAGCTCACAGATCAAGGTGACACTCATAAATCACTCGTAGCGATGAACGTGCTGCAACCACATAGTAATGGCTGCGAAGTAATTGTCACTCACTCACGAACAATGAGTCTTCCTGCAGGGCCCAAGGAGAAAAACATCACACATGGCATTCTGAGTCAAACCAAGGTCCAAGAGGCAGGTCTTCAATTAGGAGAATTGTCCATGTCAAGATTTCAGTACGAAACAATTGTAAATAAATTAATCCCTCTCTGTCAATCCTCTACATTCATTACTGAACTTACTAGTTAATAAGAGGCTCCAAAAGGGCACCCCAAACCCAGTAGACAGTCAGTAATGCAACACTGAGGGGCACACCATGTCAGATAGGCATGCCTCAGGCCTCATGATCACAGTTCCCACGGGGTTTTCTCCTCCCCTAAAATCCACTCAGTTGAAATCAGTCACTATACAAAACAAAACTAACAACTTCTTTCCTTGAGCCAGAATTTTAAGAGAATGTTTGTACACAACTATATATATATATGTATATAGTGTGTAAAAAAAATTAAAAATATTGACATGAACCAATGCGATGGTTAATATACAAATGAAAAAAATTTTTTACTTTATTTAAATAATTTGCATTAAAAACCCAAAAGCACACTCAGTATTATTGGTTAGAGATGAACTTCTACTCGTCTGTTTCCAAACTCCAAGCAAAGGCAGTGCAGGCGTTTGCCCGTGAAGGCTACAAAAGGGCATCGGGGGGAAGTTGCCCATGTTTGAACGTGTGCTCAGATGGGGTGACGAAACACACTGAACAAAGGGGTGCATCCAAGAATAGTATCAAAAACAAGGTGTTGCCCAAGCGTGGCACATGGTGAACAGGTAGTTGAACACCTACTCTGTCCTGAGGCCACCAGGCAGCTGCTTAGCCAATACTTTATTTACGTCTGGCCCTGCCCTGTCTTAGTTCACACCAGTGTAAGAGCCTGCCCACTGGGCCACTCCCCAGCACCTCTCCAAAGCAAAGAAATCTTAGCCAGCTAAGCTAGAGGCTAACAAAAAATGTGACATGAGACTCGAGAAGTATCTTAGGGACTTAAAGTTGACAGATTTAGCAAATAAAAATCAAGGATACCCAGTTAAATCTGGATTTCAGATAAACAACAATTTGTTTAGTACAGTATGCTTAGGAAATATCTGGGATAAACTTATACTAAAAATGTACGCATTGTTTATCTGAAACTCAAATGTAACTGGACACCTGTATTTTATCTGGCAGCCCCATTTAACCCATCACCTATTCCCACTCCTTTCCTAACCACAAGCCAAACATCCTAGGATACACCTGCCTCCATTTTCAATCATGTAGGTGTAATGAGGGGTAAATCAACCCTGAATATATGCTGAGAAGTGAAATGCAACGAGGAGTACAAATTTTGATAGGAAGAAGCTACCCTTTATTCTCCTAAAGGTGAGGCAGCTGAGAGAAAGGAAGACATGCCAGCTGCCTTACACCATGACCTTCCCTGTACCCCTTGGAAACACCAGAGAAGCCAGGAAAGGGGGGTGGGTGGTGACAACTGAAGAGAGCGTGATGTGGCTACAGGGGGCATCCCAAAATCAAACTGGTCAAAATTTGTACTAAACCAACCAGGGGTATCCATGTTGTATGGCCCAGGGAACCACAGGGCTTTTCATCCGTTGATAAGATTTATAAAGCTCTCCAGGGTGGGTCTTCCCCCTTTGTACAGTGTAGCCTGTGAGGGTCTTTTTTTTTTTTAAGAGCATATTGTTTTAAAAAAAAATTCTAAAGGCATTTAAAAAAAAAAAAAAAAACCCCATTACTAACCCATCCTGAAGCACGTGGAGTTGCAGGCGTTGCAAAAGGGAAACCCAAACGTACAAACGCTAGTCTAACAAGTAGCTTCCACTAAAACTATCTGGTCCTTGGTATTGCCCATTGTTTGTTACGATGGGCTAATTCTTCCCGTGGAAGTCTCTTTCTCCCATATGATGGAGCGTGGGGATCCCTGCCAACAGGAAATCCAAGATGAGCTTCTGGAGGTTTGGAAAAATGACTACCTAGATCAAGTCCAACTATTTCAGGCTTTAGCACATGGAAAAATTCTAACCTGATGATACAAATCTTACAGGTCATTCTTCCAGCAGTAATCTCTGCCAAATATTTTAAGAAAAGATCAAAAGAAAAGCATTTTTTCCTAATTGTGCAGCATAAGGGTAAAAGCAAAAGATGTCTTCCCCAACTCCTACAGCACGTTCAAGACTGAAGACTGGAAAGACGTTAGCCTTCCTATTTAAGTAAATAATACTGCTTTTAAAAAACAATCTCACTCCTTTCTCAATCAAACTAAAAATATTTGTCTTTGATCTAAAAGCACAGTCCCTCCAGCTCACAAAAATATTTATATTTGTACTTCCCACCTATTTACTGAGGGTATTTAAGCTCTTACAGAGAAGGACCTCTGGAGCCATCTATGAACTACTTCAATATTTCTTAGGTTAGGGAACCCACTAGGCCAAGCGAACCCCCAATCAGGACTTGACTGTGGCCTCCCAGACTCTCTCCATTGTACCCTGTGGTTCCCCCAACCTCACTCCCATGCTCTGTCATTTCTGAATCTGAAAAAAAAAAAAAGTCTATCTCTCCTATTTCCCAAATATCAGTAACTTGTTGTCCAGAGTTTTGGTGAGGGCTGAAACAAAGCATGAAGATAGCCTTCTTTACTACAACCATCTGTGACAAAGAAAATGTCTCTTGTCTTAGATATAACTGACCCTAATAATGCATCAAAAGCTCCTATGAGTTTTAGACTGGGGAAAAGCACATCTTAGACGAATTTTTAAAACATCTTTCAAGACAGCCAACCCATGTACTCTGGAATTTTTGATTGTAAAAGCATGTGACAATATGAAAAGCATGAGGCGAGGGTATAGCTCAGTGGTAGAGCGTGTGCTTAGCATGCACGAGGTCCTAGGTTCAATCCCCCAGTACCTCTATAAAACAAAATTTTAATTTAAATAAATTAACTTAATTACCTCCCCCTACTAAAATATATATATATACACACATATATGTGAAGTTACAGTGATGACATTTTCTGTGGGTCTTTCTTTCTTAAAACATTTTAAAAATTATCATTATAAATTATCTTGCTTCTGCCTCTAGCCCTAGCAATGAACAGGAAGAGATTTTTAAAAGAAATCTCAGCAACTTATCTCAGACCAATAGACAAAGATGAAGACCTAAAATATTCAGAGGTATTTGCTGTCTCCACGATTCTTTCTGGTCACCTTGCGGACAGGATATACTTCCATTTGAGGACAGGTGATAAGAATTTCTTCTTGCTCTATCTCCAGACCAACTCAGACCTGCTCAGCTCATGGTATTTTCCAGGCAGCCATGAGTTAAGAGACACAGGGCCAAGGCCTGTCGCTTCATGTGAGGCCCCAGTCACATGCTCAAGCACTTCTGCCCTTGTTGGGCTGCCAAACAGAAGGAGTTTGCATGTAAGTCAGGGCCCTGAGCTCCGAAAACAACAGGAACAAAGTCATGATACTGAAGGTAATGACCCTTCCTTTTCCATAGTCATGGTATAGACCACCACACCCTGACATCACCCCAGAAATGGTGTCCATTCTCATCCCATCCACTGGTTTCTGTACAGTTTGCATCTGGAGGCAGCAAACTACATTTCCTTTACTCCTTCCTTCCTCCTTCCTAAGCTCTATTTAATTCTGAAAAGAGTCACAATTTAATGATGGAAAGGTCAGACTTCACAGAAAAAAAAGGGTGTCAGTCCCCAGAAACAAATCTCCTTTTGTCAAGCTCTCCCACATGAAATCTGGTCATCATGTCAGCCTGGACATGTTGGCCTGTTCCCAGTTGCTGTGCACAGTTCAGACCAGCAGGAAGGATACCAGGCAAGACCTGTCCACACGCACCTGGGGCCAGAACAGAAGAGAGGAGGGAAGATTCCTAAAGCCCCACAGTCAATTTCTCAACCTCCCACCAAGTTCACAGGGGCAGATGCTAGATTTGATGAGGACAGTGTCTTACTTTCCATTTTCTCCAAAGACCTGCTGCCGTAATAGTTGTATCTTTCCAAAGCCTACGTACATTAAACAATTAAAAAAAATGTATTTTGGGTATGGAAGCAGATCTTGCCTAAAATCCAAAATTGTAGAGTTCCTTGATTCTTAGTAACAATAGTAGCCAAATCAGTGACACTGTTATGAACACCACCCTCCAAGTATAGTCCAGATTAACATTTCATCTCTTATTCTATTTACCAACAGAGGCATTTCAATCTTCACATACAAACCACAATATAAGAGCTGTTGGATGTTTAATAACCATTAAAAAAAAAAAGCTCAGGGTATCAGCTACACTTTTGAGACTAAAGCCTACAAAGGAAGCACTCCACCTCCCTTGCCCTTCTCCGCAAAGAGTCAGATTCACTCCCTCTCTATCTTCTTCTCAAAGAGAGAAGAAAGGTCTCACCCTCCAGTCATTCTCCTCAAATGGCCTGATGGGTAGTGGCCAGAGTACAAAGCCAGACCCAAAAGCAAGAAAGACCATTAACACACGAAAGGGAAGACATTTAATTGTCCCAGTGAGACTCAGCAGGTCCACCCTGGCCACTGCAACTGGGACGATGGCCCTGGGGTCCATGCTTTGACAACTTTAAGCTCTTCCTTTTTACAACCTTCAACTTGACTTATTGACTCAATCATCTTTATAGCCATAATGAGGTCCCTCTGCCCTGATGGAGATGCCCCAGGCTCCATGCCCTTCCTAGCATGACCCTGGCAGTAAGGAAGCAGGCAGGGTAGTTTCCATCTTACGAATGAGGAAGCCGAGGCTTGCTGAAGTTATGCAAGCTTGTTAAGTGGCAGAGCTGTGATTCAAACCAGAATGTCTGACTACAGAGCTCACAAGTCGTCCCTCCAACTGCTCCCCACTGCTGATGACCAAATATCCAACCCCCTGTCCATCCCCACCCCACAAACACAACCAGCAGGCCCAGATTCCTACTTTCAAAGCAGCAGAGGGAAACCGCTGTTGGCAACTATAGATACCACAGCAGGAAAGCCCATTTTCCCCTCAATAAGTGTAACTAGCCAAACGGTGGAAACAACTCAAATGCCCATCCATAGACAAATGATAAACAAGTGTGGTATATAATACAATGGAATATTATTCAGCCATAAAAAGGAATGAAGTACTGATATATGCTACAACATGGAGGAACCCTGAAAACACTAAGCCAAGTGAAAGAAACCAGTCACAAAAGAGCATATATGATTCCATTTATAGGGAATGTCCAGAACAGGCAAACCTATACAGACATAGAATAGTGGTTGCTTAAGGCTGGGGAAGATGAGGTTATGGGGAGGGGAGGGTAAAAGCTAATAGTTCCCTAACTAGTAAGGGATTATCTTTGTGGTGATGAAATTATTCTGATATTAATTGTAGTGATGGTTGTACGTTACCTGTGAATATGCCAGAAAACCACCGAACTGTACACTTTAAATGGGCGAAATGTATGGCATATAAATTACATTTCAATAAAGCTGTCTAAAAAATTGTGTCATCAGTTAAGCAAATTAAAAAAGACCTTAGCTATTACCTCATTCAAGTTCATTTTAAAGGCGAGGAGACCTAGCAACCAGCCCAGTAGGAGGGTCTGAATCCATGTCCCAGTGGGCCCCACCTGCCGGTCCCTCTGCTCACCGTCCCTGGGTCTTCGGCTCAGGGCCAGGCCATGGATAATGGGAGACCCTCATCCCCGCCCCTCAAGAGCTTAAATGCAGTTGGTTTTTTTCCAGCCCAAAACAAGGAGGGTCTATCTAACAGCACTGGGTTCGGAGAAGTTGAAGACCATGGGAGCAGAGAAGTTTGGGCAAGAGGTGAGGCCTGAGATGGGCTTCCCAGGAGGAGTGAACTGGATGGAGGCCCAGAGAAGAGAAGTGAGGGCACATCTGGGAAGGGAGACAGGTGCTGCCAGTTAAGTATTCAATTTACACGAGGCCTATCAGATGAGGTTTAAATAACATGACAGTCCTATATATATATATATATATATATATATATATATATATATATCTAAGGGGAGGCACTTGCTCCAACTCAGTTTTACAGTGCAAACTGCCTTTACCTTGAAACCGGCTCTAGGAAACATGCTGAGAAATCAGGGTAAGTCTTTCTAGATGTACCTTTGCCCTTTAGGCTAGCTGAATGAATGCTTCTCCACATGCTCCATTCTGGGATCTGAATGTGTGTGGAAGCCATCCTTCACCTACCTTGTAGGGAACACAGAGTTTCTGTGTTAGGGGACTGTGCTAGAAGAATGAGTAAACAGGACAGCCCAGACAGGACAGGACGCCAGGGAGAGCTCTGAAGTGGGAAGTGACAGGGTGAGAGCCGTCTTTACAGATGTCTAGCCTGGCGACAGCACGCAAAGGCCTGAGGTTGGAGCCAGTGTGTGATCACCTACAAGTGAAGTATCAAGACCCACCCAAGGGGAGGGGCGACAGGAATGGAGAGGGAGGGAGGAAGGAAGGAAGGGAAATCACAAAAGAGAAAAACAATAAAATCCAACTACGTCAAGACTTGTGGGAGGGAGCAAATGAACAACCCGGGTGCTGACTCTGGGCCCAGACTGCCTGGGTTTAAATTCTTACTAGCTGTGTGATGCTGTCAAGCTACCGCAGTCCTCTGTGCCTCAGTTTCCTGAGTAAAGTCAGAACAGAAACCGTGTTTCTGCCAAACAGTTGTTGGGAGAGTTAAATGTGGATAGCGCTTCAAATAATGCCTGGCACTGAGTAAGTGCTCCTTACCACTTGTTAAATAAATGCAGATAAATGTGTATTCACATCTCGGTGACCTGCTTTCTGAAGACAACAGAAGCAACAGGAAAAGCCTCATTATCTCCCATCAAGCTTCCTTTTTCACTCTCTTTTCCCCCTTCATTCACCTTTAGGTGCAAAGTTCTAGGAAGAATGAAACATGCCCCTGAGGGTGGGCCTCCCGGGGAAAACTGACCAGAAGAGAGCAATGACTGTCCTCTACCTGGATCCCTGCACAAGGAACAGCTAAACCACAGGCTTAGGGAGCAGCCCGAAGAAGCCACTGCAGGAGCCTGGAGCAGACAGGCCTCGGGGCTCCAGCTGAAACGGCCCGAGAGAAGGCTCACCCGTCCACCCGGGAATGCGCTTCCCAGGCACGGCCTCCGAGGAACCACTGAGCTTCTTCCCCGCCCTGCTTCCTAGTAGCACCCCCTCCGGGCCTGGTCACACTGCCTGTCACTCTGCCTGACCCCTCACCACTTAAATCAAAGACTCTGAGGCCAAACTTTCAACTGACAATGCCGGCCAGAAAGCTCTGGGCAGAGCTCAGAGACGATAGAGGAGGGAAGGGATCCTTGCTGGGAGGAAGGAACACACTCCATGATCTTAACCGAAGAGCCCTGGAAGGTCAGAAATCAGAACAGGGCTCTGCCCCACCCTCACCTTCACATGGTTCCGACATCCCACCCTACTGCCACCGTGGGTACTCGTAAGACTGCTGGGGACATCACGCCCATATCGAAAAGGAGGTTAAACGATCATACAAATGCAATGTATTTTTAATAATTAGACTGAAGTCTTCTATCTTTGAGTAATTATGAAAAAAATCTCCCTTCAAAATGATTTTTAAAAACTCAAATGAAGAATTTCATTGATACCACTTCTTTCAGATGAGGTTTAAATAACATTACAGTCCCATTATTTAAAGAATGGGTAAATAAACTGTAGTACAGCCAGATGATGGAAGAATATATTAAGGTAGATCTCTAACTACTGTCATGGAAAAACATACTTTTAAGTGAAAAAAAAGAAGAAAAGGACATTAAGGTACAACATGTAAAAAAAAAAAACGCTGAACCACAAGTTTGTACGTGCATTTGGACAGACCATGAACTGAGAAAGGGGCTCACCCTCTGGGGAGATGAGTGTGATTAGGGGTCAAGAGAGACTGTCTCTGTCTGGATTTCTTAAAACAAAATGCAGGCATCTATAACCTGGCCAATGAAAAAAAAAAACAGATGCTGTTGCATTTATATATATGGCCATCTATGGGTAAAGTAAACCTAGCTTATTTTATAACTTTAAATTCTTTTTCCCTTTATTCTGATCAAAAGAGGGGGTTCATCTCCTGTTCTTTGGAGATCTGAAAAGATGTTAAAAATTAAACCCTGGTTCTGTGATCTTAAGGGACTCATAAAAATCAAGGAACCCAAGCCAAAATTTAAAATAAAGATATTAATAATAGATATATGATTTAGAATGTGATGTTCCCAGGAGAATCATTTCTTCTGGGTTTATCTGGCTAAACTTCCTTTCAAGTTTGTTTGTGGATGCTGGTGGTACCACTGAGAATGAACTTGAGGCTGTGTTTAAATACTTGCTACTAACTAGCTCCTCTGACATCTCTGTATTCACTACTGACACAGTTAATCTGCTTAATTACAGTTTTGTTGATATCTCAAATTCCCCTTATTTACTTTGCATCCTGTAAAGTCCTTTGAAATCTAAACAGTCTACTACCTCTCCAGCTCTGTTTGGAAAGGTTACAATCTTGGGATCATTTGAAAGGAGGGCAGGGGGGTGGGAGGCTGTATTTCCAGCATGGAGTGGAATGTGGAAATAATCTGGGAATAGATGAATATACTGAATTTATTCCCAGCAATTTTTTCTCTCTTAAATTGTTATTGTCCTGCTTGGGGAAGTGACTTCTTAGAACTTTAAGTCAGACTAATAATTAAATACAAGGAATAAAGTATATTCCAAACTGTAGTGCACTTTATGGGGACCCACTATGCTAATAAGCACCGTACCCATATCTGCACACAGTATGTGCTCAATAAATATCTATTGGCTTATTGCATAAGAAAGAAGCACCAGATATCTAAATAATGGAAGAATTTTAAAGATATTTATATTTCTTTCAGCAAATATTATCTGAACTCCTACTGTGTGTGCCAGGCATTGGGATGGGCACTGGAGAGATACAATGAGGTAAAATGTGGTTCTTTGTCCTTAAGGAGTTCACAATATAAAGAATGAAAGTAAAGCATAAGCACTCTCCCCTGGGGCAAAAAAAATCAAGTGTGCCTATTATTTCTAAGACTAAAATTCAATTCAAACTTGTACTATTATATCTAGTCTAAAAGCATCTTTTTCTGCCTCTGACCATCCAATAACATTATGATTATTTCAGCAATATGTTCAGCATCAGCCTTGATCCACAAACGCTCCCTGGTACCAGTATGTGCTAAGTATGAGGACAGCCCAACCCCAGGTCCACAGCTGAGAGCTGAGGTGTTGGGGACGTGAAACAGACCCATTCATTTAACAAGCTTTATAGCCATTGTGATGGACAATAAGAAAGATCAATTGCCAAATTACCCATATTGACCAAATTACTATGGGATCTGAAGGAGGAGATCCATCTAGCTGGTTAGTCCAACAAGGTGTCAGAGAGGAGACACGGTTGGCTGGGTGTTAACAGACCAAGCAGGAGAGGGAGAAGAACATTCCAGGCCAGTGAGAGGAAACGGCCTGGAATGACACACTACCCGTCATCCAAAGTCCAAAGACGAGCCACTCTGTACGACATCTGCAGAGACCAGGAGCATAAAATAGAGAGAAAGCTGGAACGATAAGCGCCTTCCTGATCATTATGGGCTGGCCACCCTCAGTCCTGTTTACTAACCTATTCCAAAAAATCACTCCGCTGTTAGATACACATATGCCTTGAGAAGCAGATGACCGGCCAACTGCAAACAGGGGAACAAGCCCCCAGATAGAGTGTAATTCCCTGACATCTGTAGTTCTAAAGAGTTCATAGGAAGGGTAATGGCATCAGCATAATACTGGCTCTGGACTTTGGAATTTTAACCAAGTGTTCAAAACGATTCATTTTCTCTTGTCTCTTTGTGTGCTTCCTTCACTTGCTTGGCCTATTTCTCTTTTTTCCTTTATTTTTCTCTCCCCACCCTTCTCTGTGTAAGTGAAAAAAAAAATCAGTGCCACAAGTCTGTACGTTTAAATTCAGCCCACATGACATTTCCTTCGAGTTTAATTGCTTCCATACAATTTATATCTGCTAGTCACGCTAGACCCCAGAGTATTAAACATGCTGTTTTACAAAGAAGCTCTTGTCCTGTAATAACCCCATAATCAAAGTGCAGGAATTATGGGTAAGGCCCAGCCGGATGACGGGGAAACAAACAGGTTTTTAAATTCACCCAAAGCAGGCTTCGGGCAGGAAGCAAATCAAAGCCAGCCACTCTTCCATGAGGCTCGAGAGCAGAAACACTGGAGCACTAACTCCAATGGAGATCAGGGCATCTCCGCACGGCCAGCCAGGAAGAATGAAGTCAGATACTTCATCTTTGGGTTGCCATGAACAGCCATCCACAGTGTCGATTAAAAACACCCGGGTACAGGAGGGAGGACATTGCTCAGTTGGTAGAGTGCATGCTGAGCACGCACAAGGTACTTGGTTCAATTCCCAGGACCTCCATTTGAAAAAAAACAGAACAACAACAACAAAAAAAACCACCTGGTTACAGTCTCTCTGCTTTCAAGTCAAGCCGTCCCCAAAAGTTCTAGTGGTAGACTCCAAAACCACTCTTTAAATGAATAAATCATCCTTCTTTGTTATTCTGAGTATACTAAAGTTAGTTCTTCTATCTTCCTGTACACAGCTCAGCAACATTTCTGGCCTCATCCTATAGCAAAGGACATCTACAAACATCTCAAGGTCTTTTATAAACCCTTATCTTCCCAAACACTTGTTTAACTTATCCTATTATCTTCCCCACCTCTCAACAAACCACCTCCCCAAAAGTTCACCTTTGAGATTTTATAACTGCACCAGGGGCTAACATGACTCTTTGGATCTCCCTTATTCAACTAGCCCACTTTGCACAAGAATTGTGCCTATCTTTCTTACAAAAGCCTTTTAAGCAACATTTTTGGTTCACCCTATGGGATTCAGATAAATGCCACTCCACTAGGATCAGAAATGTTTAACAAACAATTAATTCCATGCAAGAGCAAAACAACCTCAATCACTTATCTGATTCCCACCCTTGCATCTTAAAAGATTTAGTAAACGTTTCTGTAGATCACCCCTTTGCCTACGTTCCCTCGTTGATCTTCATAGACCAATGATGTCTATGGATAAAGGCTAGAACCATCAGTTTGCATCAAATATGTTATTCTATTCTTAGAAACTGACAGATGAAAACATTTTGCTTGTTGCCAATAAACTACTTTTAACCTACCCTAATAAAACCAATTTCTATGCTATCACTAAAACATAATGTCATTTAAGGTTTATTTCTCTTTCACATGCTATACACATGTATTATTTATAGTAGTAATCTAGGTCTGGGCATATTCTGAGTCATAATCACTTTACACATCAAGTCACTGGACAAATCAAGTAAAATCAGATTTTTAAAACATTCATTTGGAAGCTTATATTTACATTTTGAAAAGGAAACCTTATATTTTAATGGTATTAGATATTATTTATTTTGCAGAGCCCTTTTATCTTGTTCCACAATATAACTTTTTTGTTTTACTCTTGGCAGACTTGACTGTCACTGTACAAAACAGACATTGTTTTAAGAAACCCATTTGTAATAAGCGTCAGCAAGTATGATCTTTCACTTCAGCTGAAGCAACTCTACCGCATCAGTTTACACCTCCATGCTTGCTCACTTGTAAGTTCATTATAATCGTTTTCAGCAGCTCTCAAAACTAGACTCCAAAGGGATAGGTACTGGTCACCAAGATGTTTACTAGGCCTCAGAAGGACCTTCCAAGAACTCAAAACTTGTTACTGATGTTACTCTGCTTTAAGGTGAGTACAGACCTGCACTTTAATGAGTCAGATCATGGGCTTTTTTTATTAACACACAAGAGGTAAGCTGGACATTCCAGTGCATGTGCTACGGGGAAAGCCGAGTCCTTTAATGGTTTTCAACCAATTAACTAGGGCTGGCCAATTCTTAGGTTACAGGAGAAGTGCTGTGGCAAAACCTGACTTAGTTCACTAGGGCTAATAATTTTAAAAGGTGGTGCTGGTCTAGCCCTTGCTCTACCCACCTGCCGAAGTTTCAGGCAAAAGTTTCAACAATTCTAAATCTAACTTTAAAAATCCTTTCTTTCATGTTGACATTCCAAATTGTCCATAATGACCCTACACCTTCCTCTGCTCCTACTGTTAAATCTCTGTTAATAATCACCGACTACTCAATAGTTATTAAAATGTAAGCAACAGACAAACACAAAAGAACAATGGCCCCAGTGTGCCCCGTGTGGGTTACAGCCCTTGGCCCTTCGCTTGAGAACTCATTTCTCCGAAGCCCCAAGCACAGCCCTTGCCGTCTTCATGCTTACAGAAACGCAAAATCAATAAATGCAAGTTTAACTTTTTCCAGACCACAGATGACTAAACCTTTAAAAAAGCCTGTGGGGGAAGTAAAGACCATATTTTCAAAATACATTTGGGTACAGCTTTACTTTTAAATAGCTGATCCTTTCTCCAGTCCTGGCTTTCCTTCCTTCAAGTTTTTCCACAATACATATTTATGGCTGGATTTTATGTTACAATGCACAAATTGCCACACATATATTGGATGATATAATTATGTAACCAGAAGCCATATTTGCCGAAAGTCCTCTATGCATAGGTTTATATTTCACATGGTACATAAAACAAAGACCCACAAAAGTGGGGACAATTGCACTAGACAGTATGTCTTCAGCAAACACAAGTAATTTTATAAGCAGCACTGAAGTTTACTGCCTCTTTTATGATTCGTAATCCCTCCTACTAAATTCACATGTTCACACAAGTCCCAAACCAGTAACAGGGCCATTAGATGCTCCCCAATTGGCAAAATGCAGCAGAATGGCCTTTTAACAACAATCTCAGCTCTCACTACAAAATGCATCCAAATGCAAACCGGTTTGATATAATCAAACGTGTTTTATTTACTTACATTGTGAAAGGGTAAACTGGCCTGGGGCTTTTGTCTGCATTAACTTCAGAATCCCCTTTGCCGGCTAGAAAAATCAGTTCCGCCAAATGGAGAAACAAAGATGGGAAGATAAACAATTCTCTGAAACTATAGTTACATAATATTCTGAATCATAAATTTTTAACTGATTCCCTCCAAACATAGCCTGCTACTTTTTTATGGCTGCAATTAAGGATGACGCGTCTCAGCAACAGTCCTGTGAGCTACAAACTGTGACAAAGGTTTGATCACAGCTAGGATTGGAGAGGGTCATTTTCCTCGAGGCAAGGGATTATCATGTCCATTAGAGTCCTGTTTTTACCCAAGTCTTACAACTTACCTCGGTTAGTTATAAAATGCTGATTTCAGACCTCATTTTAACAGGATGTTTAAATAAGCAAATGCAGTCCTTCTGCACAGCCTTGGACCTCTATAGGGAGAGAGCACTGGACTCCGCAGCAGGAACCATAGCGTAGGTGGGAATTTGTGGGACACGCCTGATCTAACTCAGATGCCTATTTTCCTCATTTTTCCCTCTTCAAAAAACTATATTCTAAGGCGGGGAGATAGAGTATAGCTCAATGGTAGAGCGTGTGCTTAGTATGCACGAGGTCCTGGGTTCAATCCCCAGTAACTCCATTTGAAAAATAAATAAATAAAAACCTAATTATTGTCCCCCACAAAAAACCTATATTCTATGAATAGTTGCCCCAGACCCCTGACCTTGCCCCATCCTGGAGAAAGAAAGTGGCCTCAGTGGAAAAAACACACACTGGACATTTTTCAGTTCTCACCTTCCCCGATCTCTCTGAGAAACATGCCACAAAATGAACCTTCCTCCTTCTTGTACTTCCCTGAATTTCAGGCACTGCTTTCTGGGTTTCCTCATATCTATCTCTGGCTGTTTCTTTTCCGTCTCCTTTACCAAATCTAACGAAACTTTTCTTTATTTTACTTAGAGAGAGGTTACATATTGAACCTCTCTCTAAGGCATCTCATCCACACCTGGATTTGAATAATCATATGCATATATGACTATAGTTATATAAAAATACGTATATAGGTAGATATAGTTACCTGGAAAAAAAATATATATATCTCCCTTATAGCTCTTAAAGTCACCTCAAACTCAACATGTTAAAATACTTCTCAAACTCTTCTAAACCTTCCAGTACTGCCTGTTACAATGAGAAGCACCTCCATTCAAGCCACTAGACAACCAGCAATGTGCAAATCTTCCATTTCACCTCTTGTCTTCACTGCCCTTATCTAATCCATCACCAAATCCTGTCAAATTTACCTCCCTAATATCCCTTAAATGATTTCACTATCCCTCAAATGATCGACCTCATGTCTTCCCTTTTCCAGCGTGAAAGCAAATTCCCGTGATTAAATCACTCTTACGAGTACCTTCATTCCAGAGTGGCAGGATATTCAAGTCACAGCCTGTGAATTCTGAAACTGCAGTTAAAATGTCTATCCCCATTTCATCCCAGCACAGCTCAAGCCAGACAGCCCTTGAAACCCTCATCAGTTTTGGAGCACCAAGAACATCAATTTTCTGAGCCACAGAGCCAAATCCCAGTCTCTGAACTCTAGTTACCCCAACAAAGCTTCTCACCCTGAGACCTCCCCACCAGGCATCACGTCAAGTTCTCCAAAATTTAACCCATATCTATACTCAGTCCTGAGGTTGTCTGAGGGTCAACCAGAAACAAAGACCACCTAAGCCGTGGTTCCCACGATACCAAAACAACCATCTGATGAGATTATAAATGAGATCATGTGTATACATAATAAATCCCTGGAAGACACATAAGCAATTGTCAACAGTGGTTCCATCTGAGTAAAACTAGAGGGTGGAGTACTTTGACTTTTCACTTTATATCCTTAAGAATCTGCTTTAATTTTTTGATAAAAGTATGTTAAAAAGCCAACTTTAAAAAATAAATCAAAAAATAAAGTCAAGTCAGTAAAAGTTATGTCTGCTCATTTTAGTTACATTTATCATTTGTTTGTGTTTTCTACTTTTTGATGGATTATCACAGTTGCTTCCTCCACCTGTGAACACCTAAGCCAAGAAAGGTTTTTCACAGACAAACTGGGAGAAACACAAATATCCAGCATCTTCATATTTGCAGAAAAGCTGCCACAAAGGAATATACATTTTTAATAAACAATCCAGTACGTACATTTTTCTCCAGTCACCGTGTGTTAATTGCCGAGTCTATAGTTAGCAATGCTTACAAGTAGATTAGTCACCAAAAAGAACTGAATTTGGATTTATCTTCAGTGTTCAGAATTGAAGTGTGCCAAAACATATTTTTAAAACATTGAGTTAGCATAGGGGCCACAAAGACAAAAAATATTTTATGTACTGGAAAACAAATGACACAAAACTTTTATGCTGTAGAATTTATTTCCATACTGAGATTCATTATTCAACATCCCAGGTTGATTATTAAGTTAATGAGAGGTATGATTAATTAATTGGTTGGCTGATATATAAAAGATAGTTTCAGGTAGGGATGGAAAAATAAAATGATAGGTAGGTAAATGGATGGATGGATAGAGGATAGATAAATAGATAGGTTTAAGAGAGAGAAAGAGAGAAACAGATCAGTGCTTCTTAACTATCCATGGTAAAGGACCAGTGTTTTTTATATTCAATCTGTCAAGACCAGTATGTGATCCGATGTGGATGGCTTGTATGTTGTTCAGGCCACATGTGACTCACCACACAAGTCTGACGCATCCAAACTACCCTGCTCCACAAGGTAATCCCACTGATCATGTGTTCAGAAGTCACAGCAATGCTGTTTTGCTATGAAAGTTTCTTAATACTCTCAACTTCTGTATTTAGCTCATCATGGGCCCAGAACATTAACACACTGGTGTCTGTCCATGAACTATACTTTGAGTAGCCCTGAGATACAAGATCAGCTACTTCACGTAACATGCCATTCATTCTGTTTGGTTGGCACCCATCTAACTGGCCAGTGCATTTGCCAGACCACTTAACACCCTTGTAGAGAAGGGTCAGTATATTGATTAATAGGTAGAACAGTAGAAGATAGAGAAATTAGGTAACAGACAAGCTAGACAGATAATAAACTAGATAGGAGCCAGAGAGTCTCTGCTCTTTGTGCACAGAATTCTCTAGATGAAGCATTAATATTGGTTGTCTCTAAACAGAGATTCAGGGAAAATCAGAAGAATCTATTTTCTATTTTCCCCCCTCTAGTAGTGGCTAAGCATATAATATTTTTATAATTAAAAACAAAGTCAAAAACAATCTAAATGTCCATCAGTAGGGGATCAGTTTAAGAAATGTACTGTACATCCATACAGTAGAATATTACGTGGTCCTTAAAGAAATATAGCAGATACTTATGTACAGAAAAGAAATAAACACCAAGAGACACTAAGTGAACAGAGGAAGGTACAGAACAGTGTGTCCCATTCGTCCTGTATGGAAAGTAGCCTAGATGGGAATATACATTTAACCTACATATACACAGACTTACTCGTACTCACAGAGAGCTTCTCTGGAAGGACAGAAGAAACTGGCATTCTAGGGAGGGGACTAGAGGACTAGGGAAGGGTGAAAGAGGCTTCTCAGAGTACATGCTTTGGTGCAAAATTCAAAGTTTTGTCATTTACATGTACTTACTACTATTTGAAAACTTTTTTTTAATTTGAAGAAGTGATCTGAAAACATTCACATGTGGTTGGCATCATGAGTGAGTGTGAAAAGGCTCCCAGTGGGCTCCACTAAGACTCTTGGAAGGATGCCCCTGAGAGGGAGGCCACAGGCTGCGCAGGCGGGCCATCCTCAAGGGACAGGGCCTAGGTAGGCTTTGGTGGGTTAACTGTGGTTCCAGAATCTCAATCTCAATCTTGTCTGTGCCCAGTTGATCAGCCTCATCCAAAACCACAAGAGTATTCTGGGAACAACCAGACCTGCAAGCTATTCATTTACAAGCAGAAATGGCAGAGTCAGTGGGGATGAGCCTGGGTGGAGGCTAGTCTTGTATCCCACTAATTTGGAGAGCAAAGACCATCCACTACAGTGGAGCTGCACAGGCTGAATATTTGACCAATGGATGGATCTACAGATGGACAGAGGGACAGATGCATTGCTATGAAAGCTCTATCATTTCAGACCCATAAACTAGTATAAAATGCTTAGTTCCCTAAAGAACTAGGAAGACCTCAACATAGGAGATAATGATGGGGTCTTATGCTACATTCAGATAACACTAGGATGGGTGTATCTCAAAATTAAGGGCTAAGGAGGTTGACATTCACTAGTGAAAGGTCAGGGTACCCATCCTAGCTGAGGTTCTAAAGCCTCAGTGGGAATGCACAGTCATCTACCAACCAACACTTATCTTCAACCCAAGACAGGCCTCAAAAACAGACCCTTAGCATTTCTGCTCCTGCACTTCTCTTCCAATCCCCTCTTTCCTAGAAGGCCCTTTTGCTCACCCACACACATTCTTCCCATTTTTCAAGGCTCCGTTTATGCCCAACCACCTTTACAGAGACTTCTCTGAACACTCACCCTTCATCCATCTTTCTCTCCTACACATTTAGTATGTGGAACTATGGTTCTAAACTTTCAGTCCAGGGGGCACAGACACAATGGAACTACATTCCTAAACATGGCAGATTTCCATGAGGAATTCCAGCATGCAAACTTGCAAAGATTTAAAAGAAACGATTGCAAGATATCTTCCTTATCAAGCACCAATCTATGTGCTAAGACACTGGGCTCAGGTTACAGTGACAAGCAAGAAAAAGGTCATTTTTGCCCCCATGGAGGTTTCAGTCTAGTTGAGAAAGAGAAATCAATCAACAGTAATATGGCAGTAGTGCTACGTCTGGGGAGACACAGAGGGCCATGGGAGAACCTACAGGAGCACCTAAGCCAGCGCGTGGGCTGTGAGTCACGGAAAACCTCCTGCAGGGCTGGCATCTAAGCGGATGCCTGAAGGCAGCTGTAGGCGTTAACCAGGCAAAAAGCAGGGAAATAATGTTCCAGGCACAGGTAATAGCTTGTGCCAATTTCTGAGGCCGGAAGGCGAGTAGCCAATAGGAGAAACCAAAAGACATTCAGCTCGGCTGCAAGTTTCATACCTGTAACCGCGATAGAAATGACTGCCTTATTGTGACACACCACAAAGAGCTTCCAGCCCAGGAGAGGAGCTGCTCAGGTCCCACCGCACACAGGTCAGAACGGGGCTATTTAGCCTGGTTTTGTCTGTCTTCGCCAGATATCTCCAGCTAGATTGTCAGCTGCCTGAGGTCCAAAAACCTGCCACGTTTCTCCCCTCCGGCACAGCGCAGCACGCTCACACACAAGAGGAGTTCAAGGATTTTTCGTTGTAAAAGATGAAACAGCGAAAGATCTTGAAGGTGGCAAAAAACCAAGGCCCTGGGAGATTGCAGCCCCCACCGCCACCTCAACCAAAACCGAGAACAGTAATGAGTAAACCTGCAGGGTGCACACTGTGCCAGACCCAGCGCTAAGCACTTTGCGTGTATTCCTGCTCTCCCTTCCTCTAATAGCGCCGAGCAAGTGAACATCGTTTTTTCCTATCTTAATGCTCATCTGCGGATCTAGATGGAACATTAACGAAAAGCTGGAAGTCCAGGAAGGTGTGCACCCAAATAAAGAACATGTTGAAGGAAATCTAGAAGGTTGGCCAGTAAGTCTACTTCTTATCCTGGTCCGACTTTTATGGAGAATTTTTGGTGAAGATTTTAGCAATTACTGTGTCAGTTCATTTCTAAAGAAAATAACCCACCAAACAAGGAAAACACAGGGAGCTCCCAAAGAGGATCTCTTTGGTAACATAAGCTCCAGGCTTCAGTTACTGAGCTATGGCTAAGAGATTCCCGCATGGCATGGAGCTGCACACATCTACCCAAATCTCCCACCCCGTCTTCCCTGGCTTCTTTGCTTGCTTTTTCCCATGATTTTTATAACTTCCCCCCTCCCCTCAGCCCAATTTAGAAAGAAATATATTTATTATACAACATTTGGGACATACAGAAAGGCAGAAAGTAGATGAGAAAAATCTCCATAATCCCAAAAATGACCATGGAAAACATTTTGGTATGAACCACTCTATCAGACACACACACACACACACACAGACACACACACACTTTTTAAAATAAAAATAGGATTATCACACTTTGACAATGTACCATAATTGTAGGTTTTTTGGTGTTATAGCCCACTTGTCTGATATTTAAGGCATTTCTTATTTCTAAGCATGGGTAATTGTTAAAGCAAGAAATAGAAATGAAAAACATAATACATAGGTGGGGAGGGTATAGCTGAGTGCTAGCTAGAGCACATGCTCAGCATGCATGAGGTCCTGGGTTCAATCCCCAGCACCCCCATTAAAAAATGAATAAATAAATAAACTTCATTACTCCCCCAAATTGAATAAATAAAAATAAATTGTACCCCAAGAACCACATAATACATAGACACAAAGAATGCTGAAAAGAAAAGCTATAACTTGACTTAAACATGAAACTCTCAACTAGAAGAATAATAGTGAAGGTCACAAAAAGATTTCCCAAAGTGCGGTCTATAGAACATTCCTGGGTGAATGGTAAGAGATGATAGTTGGAATAAAAATGTTCAAAAATCAAATACGCTTGTGAAACACTGACTTAAAAATAAACTAGTTTTGTAATAAGTGACTTTGGAGTCTTTAATGTGTATTGTGAAATTCCAAGAAAGGGAGAGAGCATGCAACAGAACCCAAATCTATCGGTCCAGGAACCCTTGTTTACAAAGTATCTGAGTGGACAAGAGTTCCAAGGAATACACTTTGGAAAACTCCGTCTATTCATATTTTAATGCACTAAAATACTCGCGGTCCCCCACAGAGCAGCAGAAGGGCCATACCCTCAGAAGTTGCCCTTCAACAATAAGTTTAGTACTTCAGTCCTCAGTCTTCCAAATCACCCTTTAACAAAAAAGTTATCCCTTGGATTGGTGGACTCGTTTACCTCCAGCATTCTCTCCTGTGGTTAGATATTTAATTGAGGGAGGATGGGAAAGGCGGGGATGATAGGTAAGGGTGTAATTCTTATAAATCTTAACTCAATTTGTCAACAAACAAAAATTGAGACTGACTCAACCCTTTAAGCAGTTTATTTCTAATCAATCTCTACAATTAGGAAGACAATGAGAAGTAATCTTTTTATCCTTTAAGCTACTTTACTGACATTATCTGATTAACCCTCTCAACAAGTCCTCAGAAATGTACCCAGTCCTGACACATATTAAGTCATCTGCCCTTCATGGCACATCTGTGTTCCCAGTAAAATGATACAGATTTATTAATGGTAAGAATCTCAATGAGAATAAAATATAAACACGCACTGTAGGCATACTATCCATTTCTGGTTTGTTTGCTTCATCATCATTATCTCTCTCTCCAGCACTGAGAGCTCCAAATTTGATCACTTAGACTGAGTTTAGAAGCAAACTCTAATGCACCATCCACCACTCCAAAGTTATCTGGTCACCAAGGATATCTAATTACAGGGCCAAATTATGGGTGCATAATTGGCATGAGGCAGCATGGTATAAGGGCGGGAGTACAGGTTTCAGAATCACATAATCCTCATCCCATCTCTGCCTGTTATGTGACCCTGGGCCATTTACGCAACCGCAGTGAGCCTCAGTTTCCTCAAAATAAAAATGAGATAATAATCTGTACCTGTTCACAGGTCACTGTGAGGGTTAAAAGAAAGAATATGTGTGAAAGCACCTGGGGTTATGAATAAAGTTTCCATTCACATGTGTCAGGCAGGGGTGTGCTCCGTGGGTGATTCTGGTGCTATCTCTCTGAGAAGCACTGACTCAGCTCCCTGCCTTCTCTGGCATAAAGTAAGTTACAAACAAAAGTCAATTACCTCCTCTCCTCATCTAGCCCCACTTCTTGATCCCATCCTCACTCCACTCCCCGTCCCATACACAAAATCCACTCAGCTAGGAGCTGCCAGCCAGATTTCCAAAATCAGAAAGCAGACCCTCCTCAGAAGGGGCTGGGGATCTTCTGCCCAAGATGCTGAAGCAAAAGAGATTCGGTGGTGGGCATTCCTATTTAGGTTTTTTAACAAAAAAAAAAAAATCAACTCTCAGTTCTTATTTTAAATTTTAAAAACTGACTTGCAATTCCAGATCCAGTCTGTCATTCAGAGCCATAACCAATCAAAATTAACTAATCCTACTACCAAGGTCCCTGCAATCTGATTTTGGTCAGGTAGACAGAGTCCATAAGTGTGGAGAGAGAGGCAAGAACAAACTTGTACTGAAAGTCTACTATGAAGCCAGATACTTCAAGTATGTTATCTAATCTTTCAAAATACATGAAATAGGTATTACTATCCTCATTTTACAGACAAGGACACTGAGGCAGCAGGCAATTCCTATGAATGAGAAAAAGCTCTTCATGAAAACAACTACATTGTAAGAGTCACCCAAAGGTAAACCGAAAAAAACAGCCAGAGGCAGTTCTTTCTTAAGAAAAATAAATTTAAAACCAACTTTTTAAATAAATATTTTCTAATTGAAAAGACTGAAAAATTCACCTCCCACAAATATTTCTTAAGAAGTTAGTTACTCAAGAATGCACCCCAGCAAAATGAGGGCAAAATCCAAAACACAGGAAGACATGAGAAAAGGAAAGAGAACTCTAGCCACAGAGAGATATAAAGTCAGTCCTAGGATGACAACTCTGTTGTAGGCCTAGAGAGCAATCAGAATGGCACAGAGACAATGAAGGAATCTGGACACAAAAGCTTGGGGAAAGGAGACTTGATAGAACTGAGGGGATTGAGAGCCTAGAAAATTTTGAAATCATAATAAAGACAAATAATATATAAACATATAAGAAGGCAGTTAGCAACACTAGAAAAAAATGTTTAAGAGAGTCAAGGTCCAGATACGAGGAAATTAAAGGTGATACAATTTTGAACAACTGATAAAGAGTGGAAAGAAAGGATCTATTTCACTTTGGTGCTGAATACAGTGCTGGATATATTTTCCTTTGAGTGGCCCAGGAGTCTTGACACCAAATCCAGTGTGTAAGTCTAAGATCCAATCTCAATACACAAGGCAAACATTATATTTAGAATTTTAATAATATAAGTGTTGCTTATGGACTTTCAACTTTAAAAATAATTTATGAATAAAAAAGTCCATTCTGGGGAAAGCGCAAAATCTTTATGGGGTCAGGGCTTCGGAATTTAAAGCGTTACTGACAAAAAGAAAACTGTAGAACTAACAGCTACCCAAACCTCCTGGACTTACCAAAAGTTACGAAAAGGAAATAAAGGTGGCCTAATACACAAACCAAAAATAATATAAATATCAAATTTGGGAGAGGAAGAGAAAAAACAGTTTAAGGAGCTACATTTCTCACTTTCTTATCAGAAGGTATAAGTTGATAAATCAAAAGTTGTGGTAAAAGCATATTACTTAGGGTTAAAGGGTGACAATCTAAGAATTAAACACAGGAATAGTAAAAAAAAAAATCAAAAGTTTCTCACTGTGAGCCTTGAGAAGGTGAAGGAAACCCCTGTTTTCAACAGAAGTAATTCTGTGTTACTGGATTTGTTACCAAGTGTATATATAGATCACTTTGACAGAAATAATTTCCCACCATACACTTCAGAAAAGGCAAAACACTAAAATTATTATTAAAAATGGGAGTAGCAGGCAAATGGTTTTGTTAGAATTGTATTTAAGAGTGGGGATACATTTTTTTTCCTTATAAAATGTTATTCAAATTAAATTCTTCTTCAAGAATGGAAAGTTCTACTGAAGTTAGGTGATTTTCTTCTTTATAATTTTCTATGTTCTGCTCTATGTACAAATAAACACATGTTCCATTTACAACCAGCATTTTTTTTTAATGTTAATGTGATCGATGTTCAAAGTCAGTGTGCCAGTTGCTAAGAGCCCACCACCGACACATCCTAGGCGGATTTAGTCGCTGCAGCAGACAGCAGGAGCAATGCAGTTGTTTTCAGAGGCCATGCGTTTTAACATTCGATCCTCCCCATTGTTAAATGCTACCCTAACATCACAGGAAAAGTGTGAACGCTTAGAAAAGGTGCCTAAGTGATTGCATCATATACTTAGGAACAGTCTTACCTGAGAAAATGACAAAAAGCTTTTTAAGGCTTTTTAGATGTCCGGGCTTTATTTCCCATAAAGCTCACTGTTCAGCTGGGGAACTGACATGGGGATTAAAGGTGGGAGTGGGGAAAACAGAAAACTATGCCCTAAGTGGATGGCAACAGATTAGAGGGCCAGTCCAGGGTCCACCATTAAATAATGACATGACGATCCCAAAGCATATTGTCACCCTTCCCTGGCCTCAGTTTTCTAGCCAAAAAAAGATCTTGTCAATTATAAAATACTTTGATTTCTGATTTATAAAGCCCTCAAATCCTGACAGAATCAAGAACAGGATTCCACTGCTAGCCCCATTTCACAGATGATGGAGCAAAGCCATGGGTAGGTTTTAAGAAAATGAATTAAGGGTCAGTTGCCACCATCTTCCAAGCTTCTCCTTAAATCCACCAAAATATATTGCCTTTTGAGGCTCTGTGACAAAGTGTGACATATAACATTTACCATATTCCAACTGTAAACAAAGCTCCAAAAGAAACGCAGAGCAGAGACTCTTGGCAGATCGCTTATCTTGAAAGACAATAGTCACAATGACTTAATTTCTTAAATTCCCTTAGCTACTTGGCCAAAAAATTTCCAGGGATAGCACCAGATCAGGCCTACAGGCCCACTACCTACTCATTTTCCCAGCTGTTGTCTTCACTGACTACCCAAAGCCAAATGAAGATGCACCCAGCTTTGGATCAAGGAGTGGCTTTAGCTGGGGGGGATAAGGCAGATGGATCAGATCAACTTTCTCTAAACCCAAGGCTAACTTCCATTTTTAACCTAGTTTCACAAACATAGTTTTGAGCTACTCCACTATTCAAAACATGTGTATAACAGGGAATTCTTTTGTTTTGCTTTTGTTTAGGGATTGTTTCCCTAACTTTCCTCAGATACTAGGCAATCCCAACTCTTACTTCATATTTTTAACAACCAGTTACACTGATCATATATATATTTGTGTGTATATATTTATAAACAGGGTTCAAAAATCATTTGGGACCAAAAATATCCTCCAAAATTATTATAAATTATTGGGCCTTTATTTGTATTAATTACTAAGTCCATTTCTATAAAAGTCACATTAAAATAATTCAAAACTGCATTTACCTAAGTAATACAAGTAAATACAAGATGCTATTTTGGACCTTTATATAGTAATATAAACTAATGCCATCCTTTAGAACATGTCATGATATTACATCACATACTTGAATTCCACCAGCCATTTAGAAATTCAAGTACGTGTCCACACTATCACTCAATAACCAGAAGAAGACCAGCTGCGGAATACAGTAATCATCAAGTCTGTTTCAGGTCAAGTGCTTCTCAGCACTGCATCAACCCTAGAAACAAAATAAAGAACTCCTCCTTGCACAGGATGTCAACAGCTTTGGGATGGGGAAGGAGTAACTGGTCACCAGTATGAGTCAAAGGGTTGGCTATTATAAGCCTCATTCATTACTGTGTATGTGTTATTAGGGTTCTCTCATAGCAATCAACGTATCAAATATTAGTGGCAAAGAAAGGCTCTTTTTAAAATAGCATATAACATCTTACTTCTAAACTAAGGCTACTCAACCAAAGAAACATGGGCTTTAAAAAGAAGTCGAAGGCAAGTTCTTACAAGAGGAGTTTCTCTCCATAGCAGGAACAGCCAGCCAGTGCAGGCAATCCTGAACCAAGTGGTCCAGCTGGGATGACTTCCAGCAGAGGCTGCTGATACCCTTACCCCCACTACTCCATGACCTTACCAATTTCAAGTTTCAGCTTGGTTTCTCCTCCAGAATATAATTATTTGAGGGTACCACAATTAAAAAGACCTTCTTTGTGCCTGTGAATATATTTTCCTATACAGTCTAATTCCCAACAAATGTAAAATTCATTACATTAAAACCCGGAACAATGTGAAGGGAAGAAGGATGACAAAGCAGCCTCCTGATTTGATGGTTATTAGGTTACCAAATGTGATATAACAAAACTCCTGACCCAATTTCCACACAATTGATTTGCCCAGCCCACAACTACTTCACCACGCAGTTGGTAATTACATCACCATGCTGTGTGGTCAATACGTCACCCAGCTGGTAGCAGAAAGGCCTACTAGGCAATGTTCACTTTTCCAGCTTGCTTTTCCCAAGAATGGGATGACTGCAGACCGCCTACACCACCGAGACCCTCTCCTTCTCAAGCTTCATAAGTTTTCTAGCATGTATCTTGGGGGTCACATCCCAATGGACCAGGCTCTGAGTTATCTAGAGTGGGCAGAAAAGGAGTAAAAGTTTGTGTCCAGGAGTCTGTGACAATACTTCAGATGGTGGGCATAGTCATCTATGTGTTTCATAAGAATCCCCTCAAAACTGCTTTCCCCCCCCCTCTTACGTCTAAGCGTTTTCACGTCCCAAATCTGTTGTGACTTCTAGAAACTTGGAATAACTTCACCAGACCCTCTGTTTCTGATCCCTTACAATTCCAACACCCAGAGACTTACTCCCTGCTTCCAGCTTCCCAGATCCCTGGGCGAGAACCGTGGAAGGACACACATTGACACACAGTATCACACGCAAAAGAATAAGCATGCGCGCTCTGGGTATAGTGACTCTGTGGCCCCCTTGGCTCTAGGTTGACTTACTTGAGGAAGTACCTCTGGCCAGTGGCCGTGAAGGTCATCTCCCAGCCCGCGGGCAGCGGCAGCTCGTCGGTCACGTCGTAGGACTGCTGGCGGAGGTGCGCGTGCTGCTGCGCCTGGCTGCCCGCAGCGCCCGCGCCGGTGCCCAGTTGCAGGGACGCGGGCGACGAGTGCGAGCGGACATGCTGGGCGCCGCCGGCCAGTCGGGGCCCCGGGTGACCGCCGGATGAGTCGGTGCTCGACTGGCGCGAGTGCGAGCCAGAATCAGGCTCCTTGAAGAACGACTCCGGCAAGATCTTCTTCCGCCACGAGCTGGGCTTGGGGTTCATCACCGAGTTGAAGAGGGCTTCGAGGTCGGTGTCTAGGTCTTGAGTGACGTGGATCACTTGCTGCCCGGGCGGCGGGAGCGGAGGGGGCGCTGAGGCCGGATTCATCTTCTGCAAGGAGAAAGGAGGGCAGATCAGCTTTTATTTAAGGTCGGAGAAGTGGGTACGGGGGAAGAATCGAGAGAAAAGAAAGAGACAGATAGGTGTCCGCCTCGGGATCCCAGACACTCAGCAGTCAGACCAGCCGCATGGGGGAGGGGTCCCTCCTGGCCTCGAGAATTATGCAACTCTCTTGAAGCGAAGAAGTTAGCAGGACCGAGTGGGTGGCGGGGGAGGGCTGGGAATTAACTGCACTGGAGACGCTGCTGAACTGCTGATGGCAAACGGCAGGTCGAAACGTTCCAGGGCAGGCAGCCCCCCAGAGAAGTCTCA